>NC_056739.1:1504496333-1504708462 GCF_019279795.1 Protopterus annectens
ATTTTGTTTTTTTAAACAAAATTTTACCATAAATGTAGATGTTAAGAGTGTACTCACTGTTGCAGTCATCACCTGTGGGTTATCCCTGCTGTGGTAGCCCTCAGCCGGCCCAAATACTAGAGTCAATGTTTTTCTGCGTCTACGTCATTACATCAGTCTTTCTTGCCCTAACCCTTCAGAAGCACAAGGAAATAAGGTTAAGTGGTCCTGGTGGCTAAATGCCACCATGGGAAGCTTATGTCCTTTAGGGGAAGAGGATATAAGGGGTATGGAGGGAGGGAAACTAGGACTGCAACAGTGAATACACTCTAACACCTACATTTATGTTAAGTGTACACCACTGTAATATGTTCTTCGTGTTTCACTGTTTCAGTCACCACCTGTGGGAGAATTCCAAAAGCTGAGAAGGGTGGAAGGATAGGTCAGAGCCCTAGGTATGGGTCAGCAAGTCGTGCTAAACTGCTGAGGCAAACCCGCCCTAAACTTAGAAAAAAGAGGTAGGTGGTAATGCTTTGTAAAGGTATGGACAGAGGTCGAGGTGGCAGCTTCCAAGATGTCCCTGGTGGGGACTCCTCTGAGGAAGGCTGTGGAAGTGGAGGCTGCCGTAGTGGAATGGGTACGAACAGACTGGGGGGGGGGGTCATGTAGTCTGTAGCAAAAATGGATACTGTGTGATATCCGCTTGGAAATGAGCTTCCCCTTTGCCCCTAGGGCAAACCTGACAAAGCAGCTGGTCCGTTTTTCTGAAGGGTTTGGTATGGTCCAGATAGTATCTGGGTTGTCTGTGCACATCTAGGGAGTGCAAAATTCTTTCCCCCTTGTTTTGAGGATTGGGAAAGAAGGTGGGTAGGTATATGGCCTGGTTGAAGGTCACATCAGACACCAACCTGGGCATAAAGGAGGGGTTAGTCATCAGGGGGACCCTGTCTGCATGGAAAATGATGAAGGGTTCAACAGCCATGAGTTCCTGAAGTTCCGAAACCCTTCTGGCTGAGGTGATGGCTAGTAGGAAGGCAGTCTTTCAGGAGAGGTATTTCAATTCTGTTGAAGCAGCAGGTTCGAAATGAGGTAAAAAGAAGTTATGTACTCACCATAACGTTCCATGTTTGTTGTCCCTGATCTCGCCTTCCTTCTTGTTGGTTGGGTTCTGAGCAGATCGTCGGCTCCGACTCAGCCACATTCTAAAGCTCGAGAGCTTCCACTGGCTCGAGGCTAGACCCTACCCCAACATGCCTAGCAAGAGTTACCCAGATCTCATTTGAGATGACCCATAGCACTAGACTATAATATACAAACATTTATATAACCTCTACGTATATATAAACGTATCTATCTATATCTATCTATCTATCTATATATATCTATACATCTATACATCTATATATATATATATATATATATATATATATATATATACACACATATATATACATATATATATATATACACACACACACACATACATACATATAACCCACCAATTCAGTAGTAGGAGGACTCAGTCTTCCCAACTCATAACGCAGGAAGGGAATCAAGGCCTATACAGCCAAAAGATGGATAATTCCTCTCGTTCATCCAGGAGGGGGGATGCAAGGCGTAAGACGAGATCAAGGACACAAACATAGAACGTTATGATGAGTACATATCTTCTTTATGTTATGTTGTCCCTATCTCACCTTCATGCTTGTTGGTTGGGACCACGTCCCCAGCACTTTCTTCTTGGGTGGCTCAATGGAATAGACTCTTCAGGACCTCGGAACCAACGGATGCCCTGTTCTGGGAGGCCACATCCAATCTGTAATGAGTGAAGGTTATGAGTATTAACCCACGTAGCTGCCGCACAGATAGAGTCTAAAGGCAGTCTGGCCTGAAATGCAGTAGAGGTAGACAAGGTTCTAGTTGAGTGTCCTCGAATTTTTCCTGGAAGCGGTTTGTTCTGTGAGTTATAGATGTAAGTGATGGCATCTGAAAGCCATTTTGATAGTTACTTTTGAGACTGAAGCTCTTCTTCTGTTTTCTGCAAAGGATACAAACAATTGGTCAGATTTTCTGAACTCCTGTGTCCTGTGCAAGTAAAATCTTAACTGCCTAACATCCAGTTGGTGGTGTTTATACTCTGCTTTGTTGCCATGATCCAGGAAGAATACAGGTAGTTCTATTGACTGACTCAGATTGGATTCTGAGCAAACTTTTGGTAGGAGAAAGGGGTTGGTTTTGAGAGAAAGCCTATCTTTGTGAAAACTTAAATAAGGGGGACGGATGGATAGAGCTTGTAATTCTTTTACCCTCCTAGCTGAGGTAGTGGCAGTCAGGAAAATAGTTTTCCAAGTCGAGAATTTTAGAGAAGTATTAGTCGGCTCGAACAGAGGAAAAATCCAGGTAGTTAGGACTACATTTAGATCCCGGGGGGGGGGGGGGTTCTCTTATTGGGGGTCTCAAGAGGATTGTACCTTTCAGAAAAGCTTTGCATAGCCTGTGGGACATAACGTTGGAACCCATTTCTCCCACATGAAAGTTGGAAATAGCAGCCAGCTGAACTTGGATAATTGCTGCACCTTGGTTAAAGGTTTCAGGAAGAAATTAGAGGATCTTTGAAATAGGTGCAGTAAAAGATCAATACTATTTTTGGCTACCTAACAAGAGAACCACTTCCATTTGCTAGTATAAAGTTTCCTCGTTGAGGATTTGTGAGAGGAAATTAAAATATGTTGCACTGCAGGGGAGATATCAGGAAGCCTGGCTAAGACGGGAAGTGGAGGAACCAAGCTGTCAGCTTGAGGGTCTGTAAAGGATGGAGTGTGCCCGACTGATGCACCAGTAGATCTGGAACTGGGTCCAGGATCCACGGCTCCTCCTGTAGATGGGGCCAAAGAAACGGGAACCAGATTTGACAAGGCCAGTAAGGGGCAATAAGTATTAGTTTGCAACCCAACAATTTTGCTTTCTGAAGAACCTTGGGTATTACAGGGAATGGGGGAAAGGCATACAGAAGTCCTGGGGGACAACTGTGAACAAGCGCATCCCTGGGTGACTGTCCCGGTGGGGGACTAGGGCGAAGTAGCTGTTGCATTTAGTATTGATGGAGATGGCAAAAAGGTCACAGCAAGGCTGTCCCCACTTGCAAATAATCTGGTTCACAATATCCTGCTTCAGGGACCACTCATGAGGCATAAGGATAGCCTTGCTTAGCTTGTCCACTATCACGTTGAACTTCCCCAGAATGTGTGTCGCAATCAAAAAGCGTTGGGAAGACATTAACCACTGCCATACTCAAAGCCTCTTGACACAAGGGGTAGGATCTGGTTCTGCCTTACTTGTTGATGTACCACACTACAGACATGTCTGTCTGAATTGCAATCGTCCCATGGGTAGAGAGTGCTGAAGTGCTTGCAACACCAAGAGCACCACTCATCTCTAGGACGTCAATATGCAAGTAGTACTCATGCTGTTGCCAAGTCCCATGAAGAGTCTGTCCCAGATAATGCCCCCCCCCAATCTGGGTAGCATCTGTGATCACTGTGGCCACTGGTTGAGGGAGGATGAATGGTCTTGCCTATTGTCAGCTGTGTGGACTGAAGCCACCATTTTAGGTCCTTCTTGCAGGTTTCCGTGATGAGAATTTCGTGTGACATGGGTAGATCCTTGCATGGTGCACTGAGCAAATAGAAGCCACTGTAATATCCTCATGTGGAAGCGTGCCAAGGGAACTAGTGTTATTGCTGCCGCAATTGAGCCCAGGACTTGCAGAACAAATCTCTCGAGTCATCTTCCTCTCGATTAAGATTGTAACCTGGTGTCGAATGGTTGACACCCTCTCCTAAGGCAATTTTTCTGTAATGTCTTTAGTATCTAAATCTGCCCCTCTAAATGTAATATATTGACAGGGCAACAAGGCAGACGTTTCAAAGTTTATATAGTGATGCCTACTTGAGAGCAGAGGCGGATTGTGGTGTCCCTTGCCTCGATTAGTCGATGCTTGGTGGTGGCGGTAAGGAGCCAGTCTAGATATGGAAACACCTGGAATCCTAGATGCCTCAGATGAGCCGTGACTACTGCCATGCAATTGCTGAACACCCTGAGGGCTGTGATGAGGCCAAAGGGCAGAGCTCTGAACTGGTAGTGACCGTCTCCCAGCTGGAAGCGTGGAAATCTCCTGTCCATCTTGATACGGTAGTACACATCCTGGAGATCGATGGAGCACATCCTGGAGATCAATGGAGCACATCCAATTGTCCTTTCCCAGAAAGGGAAGTATGGACTGCAGTGTCACCATCTAGAACTTTGTCTTCTTGACAGACGTGTTGAGCCTACTGAGATCCAGAATGGGCCTCCAGTCCCCCGTTTTCTTTGGTACTAAAAAGAACCTTCAATAAGTTCCAGATCCGATTTGGTGTGCGGGGACTTCTTGGATGACTCTTTTTTTCTAGCAACCTTTGAACTTCTAGAGTTGCTTAGATTGGGTGGCACATCTAGGATGGATTTTTGTTTTCTGGAGAGAGATGGCATGGAGAAAAGAATAGTGTATCCCCTAGATATTACCGACTGTACCCATGTGTCTTCTGTGACGCTTTGCCAGGCTTCTCGGTACAGTGACAATCTGCCCCCGACTGCCTCCAGAGGTGGACAGGCAGGCCTCCTTTCAGGAGCGCTGGAAGGGCCTACCTGATAAAGCATCTCTGTCGCCCTGACTCTGCGGACTTCCTCTGCTGCAAGGGCAGCATCTCCCATTATTATTCCCCACTCTGCCCCTGGGGGATAAAAATCACCATGTGCGTCAGGCGAAGCTCCCTGGGATTTCCGGAACCACATTTTTCTGCCTTTTCAATCTTTGGGATAAAGTCTAGAAGGTGCGGAAAAACGTACCCTCATGGCAGAGAGTCTTGCCATCCTGCTCGCACCTGGTGAGTTTCTTTTACCTGGGCCTGAACGACGAGCCATCAAAGACTTGAAGGGTTCCTCAAACTGACAAAGGCGCATCCAGGAATGTCTCCGTAGTGCAACTCCAGTGCCTGCTACCCTGCTTGCTCCATCGGCTGCATAGGAAATAAGCCGCATGGAGGAGTTAACTACAGAAGATAAGGTCGTAAGCTGAGAAGCAATTCTGCCTGTAGCTCCCGCAGCTGTAGGATCCTTTAGGGTATCTCTCAGCTCTTTCAGGAGATTCCTCTGGAGAAGGGTGAAATGGGATAAATAGTTCAGTGATCTAAGGGTAAAGGCCGCTGAAGAAAAGACACTTCCCACATCTGTCCATTGTATGGACTCCTTGTTTGGTAGATTGACAGAAGAGGTTTCTGCTAATTCCTTCTTTGTGGCTGCTGCAACCACCATAGCATCAATTGGTATGGCCTTAGTTAGGAAAGCTTTGCCCGGTGCAGTGATGAACTTATTGGGCCTCCGCGGAACTGGTTCCATCGATTCTGGGAGACTCCATGCCTTTCACCTTACTACCCCTTAGCAGCAGGTCTAAGGGCGGAGATGCCTAAGAGGTGGAGGGTCGGGAACCGAATGCATCCAGGTACACAGACTCGTCTTCAGAAGGGGAAAGGGATTTCCAGCCACCCCTCTGCTTAAGGATTTACAGGATGTCTGAAAAAGACACATCCTCAGAGGGTGACTGTGGGGACACTTCTGAGTCCTCCAAGGACGTGTCCAATGTCAAGGACTTGGGGAAGTCCTAGTGCTTCCCTCTTGCAAGTAGTCTTCCAAGGGATCTCCTCAGAGGGGTGCTCTGGAGAGATATCAGAAGGGTGGGATCACCCAAAGGGGTGTCCTTGAGCATTGGTTCCCTAAGCTTGGGGAATAGGGGTGGTTTGGAGGTGGACACTGGCCCGGAAGGAGCGGATGGAGACGCGGGTGGAACAGTCTTTGGGGACAGCACGCTCATCTCAAAGGCACCACGATCCTGGCCCGATAGGGTCTCCGGCTCCAAACAGCCCAGAGATCTCCAGCAAACCAAGAGTGATAGCTCCAAGACTGATGGAGGCGCCGAACTCACCTGCGCCGATGCTCAGAATGGGAGAGAGTAGGATCCGACAAGGGTCCAATCTTGCCCCCCCCCCCCCGGAGCCAACAAGGGAGCGTCAGCCCCCAGATCCTTCGAGAGAAGGTGGTATTGAAGGGATCAGAGCAGATGTTTGATCCGAGAGACCCGTGGTCTTCGGATCCAACGGTTCCACAATGACCTCCATGCTCTCCGGCTCCGAGCTTGGGTGAGTCGGAGGAATCAACGATAGGGTAGGTTGGATGGTCGGCTCCACTTCCATATGGGCTGGGCTCAATTTTTGCCATAGCCAGTGTCCTGAGAAGCTTCTTCACCACCCTCTCCTTGTCATCTGAAAAACACCTGGATGATCGAGAGGAATGGGTGGACGATCGGTGACTGCCCGCCACAGACTGGAGAAGCGGAGACTGTGGCACATAACGCACCGGTTCCAAGCAGGGGACCTAGACCTTTTATGGCTCCTAGATGGTTCCGAAGATGCTGATGGAACTGAAAGAGACAAAGCCTTGTCGGATCCAATAGCTATTGGCTCCAACGAACTAGACTGTTTGCCTTTGTCCTTCGACGGTTCGAAGACCGGAGCCGACGAAGATGTCAATTTGGGGGGTTTGTCTGATTTTCCTGCCAGAGTCCCTTCCTTAGATGCTTTGAATGGCCCTTTCAACAATCCCCTCAAAACAAGCTTGTTCTTCCACTCCTGCAGGACTCTAACTAAAACCATGACAAATGGAACAGGAGTGCTGCAGGCGAACAGCTCCCAAACAGTAGACGAAGCTGGTATGACCATTAGTACGAAACATTTTAGGTGCAGGAATCACATTTCTTGAATCCAGAAGGCTTGGAATCTTTAGCAACTTTGGACACATTTACCACACAACACAACAGGATCACAACAAGATAGTAAAATAGAAAATATAGGGATACACCAGACAAAAAACATCAGCAATTTTTTTTTTTTTTTAAAGGAGAAAGAAACGGAAGGAGGGGAGTCTCTAAGTAAAACGACAACTCCTGCGACCGAGAAGATGCCTCTAACTGAAATGGCTAGCTCCTAGAAGAAAGGAATAAGGGAGAGCCCTCTGACTAATATGGGCTGAAGGGTAGGATGAATCCTCTAACTCAAACGGATTCGTAAGAAAGAGAGATGGTAGGCCTGAAAGAAAAGGAAAACGGCCTCAACAACAAACTGCAAGTAAACAAGTGATAGACAGAGGGATAGACCCACAACAGATTCTATTAAGCTATATGAAAAAACTGCGCTATCAAAAGGTAATTTTTATGAGAAATTGCAAAGAAAACCATTCAACTTAGCCTGAGCCAGCCGTCAGCAATCCCGAAACTTCAAGTGGCAAATGAGATCTGGGTAACTCTCGCTAGGCATGTTGGGATAAGGTCTAGCCTCGAGCCAGTGAAAGCTCTCAAGCTTTAGAATGCGGCAGAGTCTGAGCCAAGGATCGTCTCCTAACCCAACCAACAAGAAGGAAGGTGAGATAGGGACAACGTAACATGGTTAGTGTTTCTAAAACATAATTCAGGTCCCAGGCTGGCATGGGAGGCCTTCTGGGAGGTCTGACATTAGAAGCCCCTCTGAGGAATTGTTTAATCAAAGAACGAGAGAAGAGGGGAAGGTCTGAATCGTAATGGGCTGAAAAGGCGGAGGCATGGATTTTAATAAAGCAGGAGGAGAGGCCACTTTTCAGCAACTCAGCTAGGTAATCCAAGATGAGAGGGATGGAAGGATGTGAGGTACTGGCCCCTATTGACTGGCTCCAGGAGCAGAATATTTGCCATTTCCCTGCTTAAAATTTTCTGGTGCTGGGCCTCCTGGCCTTTGTGATAATGTCTAGGACCAGTTTGCTTAACAGGGAATCCTGGTTAGTTTTTAAGGTATAAGCCATGCTGAAAGATTGAGAGTCTGCAAGTCTGGGTTCAGAATCTCCCCCCTCACCTGGGTCAAGAGGTCTGAGATCAGGGGAAGCTGCTTGCGGGGCTGTAAGGTCAGGCTGTACAGCAAGGTGTACCAATGTCGTCTGGGCCTATCTGGAGCAATGAGGATAGCCTTTGTTCTCTCCTACCTTATTTTGATCAGTACCTTGGGAATAAGAGGCAGAGGAGGGAATGTGCACACAAAGATGGAGTTCCAGGGTAAGGTCAAGGCATTCTCCTTCCACACTAGGAGATGATACTCCCTTGTACAGAACTTTTGCAGCTGGTGGTTGAGGTGCAAAGCAGAGAGATCCACCTCCGGAGTCCCCCACTCCAGAGTGATTTGTAGAAAGATTTCCTTGTGGAGCTGCCATTCGTGGGGGTCCTGCAAGTTTCTGCTTAGGTGGTCTTCCAGGGAGTTGTTGACCCCTGGTAGGTATTGGGCAATTAGGTGTAGACCCATGGAGGCGGCTGTCAGACAGAGGTCCATGGCTAGTCTGCAGACAGTAAGATTGGGTCCCCCCGTTTGTTGATATACCACACGACTGTGGTGTTGTCTGTGTTTATAAGGAGGACCCCCTGGCCTGAGATAGGGTGTGAAGGATATCAGAGCCTTTTGTACTGCCATCATTTCTTTCTGAATGATGTGTAACGGCAGGTTCTGGGCATCAAAAAGATCTTGGGTGCACCTGCCTGCTAGGTGAGTGCCCTAAGCAATGTCTGAGGTGTCGGTGGTGATGGTCTGGGCTGGTAGGGCAGAGGATGAAGGGAAGACCCTTGTTCTTGGCACAGGCCTCTGCCCACCAGAAAAACTCGCCCCTTATACATGGGATCAGAGAGAGAGAGATCTCCAGAGACAGAGTGCCAGCACCAAAGGTTCTTTAGATACCACTGAAGTTTTCTCATGTGAAGCCTGGCCAGACGAATTCGAAGGATGCAAGATGCCATGTATCCCAGGGCTTGCAGGAGCTTCCTTGCAGAGAGGTGACTTCTGGAAGCCAGCAGGGTAAAGTAGAGAGGCAGGAAGCTCTGCTTTTCTGTGGATGGGAAGGCCATTTGGGATGCTGTGTCTAGCAGAGCTCCCAAAGAAATGATCTTCCTGGTGGAGGTTTGCTTTGATTTCTTCAAGTTGATGGTGAACCCTAGGGAAGTTAGGAGGGATTTGACAAAGAGAAGGTCCTGGAGCAGCTTTTCTTTGCACTCTGTCTGAATGAGGCAGTCGTCCAGGCAAGGGTAAATCTGTATATTTCTCTGTCTGCAAAATGCTATGGCCAGGGCTAAGCATTTGGTGAATACTCTGGGCCAAAGGGCAGCGCAGAAAACTGAAAGTGTTGCGATTCTGTTCTGAAGTGCAGGAATTTCTTGCAGGATTCCGTTATGGTGGGGATGAGGAGCTACTGAGGATCTTGCACTAGCCAAGAATTTTCTGCTAGCATAGGGAGCAGCTGCTGCAAGGTTAGCATTTTGAATCTAGGGACCACCAGGGAGGTGTTCGGAATGGATAGATTCAGGATGCATGCCAAGTGCCCTCTTTTCTGAGAACAAGGAATAGTCTGGAATAAAAGCCTTTGCCTGTTTGATCTGAGAGGACAGGTTCTACTACCTCCTGGGAAATGAGAGTTTTGACCTCTTTCAATGCCTTTCCCCACTGATTTGGAGGCAACTCTGGTTACCCACTTGGTATTGGGAGTTCGCTAAAAGAGAATTTGCATCCCTGAAAAATTATCTTTAAGACCCACTGGCCCTTTGTTACAGAAAGTGAATTTTCTTTCTAGAGGGAGAGCCTTCCTCCTAGTTTTTGGTGAGTGAAGGGAGGGCAGAGGGGGAAGAGGGAGTCATGGTGAGCTTTTTCCATAGGAGGGTGGCTTAGAACTCCCTGCCTTTGGGGCGGAAGTGGTCCACAGTTTGCTTCTCTGCTGGCCCTGGGATAGGGGCCTGGATGGTCTGTCCCTGTGGGGCTTACTTTGGCCCTGTCTGCTAGGTGCAGGGAAGGAGCACTGCTTAGAGGGAAAATTCCTGCTGAACCTGGGAGGTTGAACCTGAAAGAAATCTTTTACTATTCGCATACATTTTGCTTAGTCTTCCATCTTTTTAAGCACCCCTTCTGCTTTTTCTCCAAACAAATGCTGCTTATCCAGGGGTGCATCAATATTTTAGACTTGACATGATCAGGAAGAGATTGTTCCTTCAGCCATGCATGTCTCCTAATGACAGATCCTGTCACTGCTGCCCTGCTAGAGGCTTCTAGGGCGTCACATTCACAGTGTAATGAGTGTTTGGCCACTTGACAAGCAGTGTGTAATAAATCTGCTAACTCTTGTGAACTGGCACAGTCAGAAAAGGTAGAAATCTTTTGTTTTAACAGTTCCAAAGTGTGTTGGTGATATTTTATCATATGGAACTGACAACTGAATGCTCTGATAGCCAAGGTTGCAGAGGTGTATACTTTTTTACCCCATCTGGCCAGAGCTCTGGAGTCCTTGTCAGAAGGAATAGGATTCTTGGCAGAACTAGTCTTAGCTCATTTAGGTCCCTGTTTAATGACCTCTGGGTCTGCAGCTGGAAGTCTGTACAGGTATTGGTGAGAATCCTGCACTCTAATATCAGTCAGGTTTACTGGGAGCAGGTGGGAGGGCATCAGTGGCTAAGCTGGATTCATGGAAAAAATCATCCACCACTTCTAAAACACAGGGGGATGGCCAGGGGTCTGTGTTGGGGCAGGTCTAGAAACTCTCCCAAGTCTTTTCTTAGACTGGGGGAAGACCGAGATTCCCACTGGAAATGTTCCCTGAGGGTGTGAAGGGTTTCCCTGAAGTAAAGGTCTTCTGGAGGGGAGGCAGAAGGGATGGATTCCTCTGCATCTGAATCCTAATAAGCAGAGGTTGCTGTTCCTCTTCAAAATCTGAATAGTCAGATTCCTCAGAATCCTGTTCTGTTAATTTCTGGAGAAGGGTGCCTTTTTCTTTTAGAAGTTGTGGCCTGATCACCCTGGATAAGACAGATGAGATCCTCTGCCATTTTAAGCATGTGTGCTTGGGGTGGTGGAGCAGAAGCAAGATGGCGGCTACAAGCAGATTTTCTAGGAGTGGCCTGGCTTCTAGGCTTGAGAGAATCCGTCATTCTGAGAGAAAAAGTAGTCGGATGAGAAGACTTTTTTGTCTAGATTCAGTAGTGCAAAAAGGCCTCCTCGGCATCTCGGCTTCAGACCCAAACGAGTCAGAGACGGCCAAAGGCTAGGAAGACTAAAGACTAGTGTGGTAAGGGCACCCCTGAATCACTTACAAATGCCTTCTACCAGCACCTGATAAAATCATCCAAATGATGTGAAGATTACTGCAGCATCCATGGGACCTGATGGTGTCCCCGACAGCTGTTTAATCATAGTCTTATCTGCAAAGCCATGGAGAGGATCATAATGGACCTCATAAATAAAGACATAGGAATTTGCGCAGATCATGCCTAAACTTGGTTGACTTTTATGAGGAAAGGCAGTCCATACACAGGTATCATTGAAAACTCATCAGCATCACAAAGGGTCAGAGTTGCTGGCGCCATGTCAGACTCAAAGCCTGTCAAAAGTGGTGTACCACAGGAGCCATGGCCTAAAGTTAAATGCCAAAAATGCCAATCCACTGAGTACAGAAGAAGTTATCAGGGACCTGGGGACCCAGGTTGATAGTAGTCTGTCATTCGACACCCATGTAGCTAAAGTAGTTAGGAAGACCTTCTACATTGCCCACCTTATCATGAAGGGATTCTCATCTAGATCAAGGGAGGTCATAGTCTCCCTATACTCATCACTCATCAGACCAATGATTGAGTACAATGCCCCATTCGAATGTATCTGACCCGACACTTGCAGCAGCTGGAGAGGCCACAAAGTTCCTCACCAAAAGGATAAAGGGTCTCAAACATCTGTCCTATGCTGCCCGACTGAAAGAACTCCAGCTCTATTCAGTCGCCACCGCTTGCTCAGAGGTGACCTTTGCCTAACATACAAGGCCATGTCAAACCCAGATTTGATGAATATGCTTCACCTCAAAAATCTAGATCCGTCAGATCCACAAGGCGGAGACTTAAACCTCGACACGGCTATTAATAGCTGGAGGGATAGATTCATCACCCAAAGACTCCTATGCTGTGGAATAAAATCCCGGTATATGTGAGGCAGAGCACCTCGCTGGCCTTGTTCAAGAGAAATCTTGACCAATGGATGGGAGACCGCAGATATACCCCAGGGATTACCTCAGTGTCACTGCTCAACAGAGGCACAGCAAAATAATGGGTATAGTTCCCCATACTAAAAAACTATGGGCTAGGCTTGTAAATGCCCTCGGGCAGATAGCCTAGTATGAACCTATGAACCTATGAATTCTACGGCATACCGGACTCCGAAAGGTTCTCGGTAGAGGCCTGCATAGATACCGAATCGGGCATCATGGGCTGTGAAAGCGCCTCACTGAACTCCGGAAAACTGATGACCTGCTTAGCGGTAGTGTCGTCGGAAGACTTAGCCTTGTGTGGTCGGTCTCCATTTTTATCCCTGCGTTTTTTTTGCAATGTCCACAGATTGTTGGCTGACTGACGCCATATTGGAATGCAAAGACGGAACATGAAAATAACCATCTACAATAAGAGCTCTATGACAAATGGTTCTCGCATTAAAGAGGGCACAGAATCGGCAGCTGGGCTCGTGGTCTGGGTCTAAACAAATGACACAGTAAGAATGGAATCTCGGTGTTTGATGTGCTTTCCACAGGCGAGACAATTGTTAACTTTTTCAGACATCGGTTAGTGCAAGAAAAAAGGGTCCCCAACAGGGTACTCAGCTTTAGACATTTTTCAGCTGAAATTCAAACTCTGGTAGTGACCGACTGGCACTCGTGCGAACTGCTTCTACTACTGGCTCCACGGCAAGAAAGACTGATGTAATGACGTTGGCTGCCTTGCTTTATGGCACCGATGACCTGACATCAGACTACAGGCGACTGCAGCAGAGGCAGAAAAATAAGAAGTTATGTACTCACCATAATGTTCCATGTTGGTAGTCCATCTCACCTTTCATTTTTACATATGGGTTCGGAGCCGATCCTCAGCTCCGACTCAGCCGATTTACAAGCTGGAAGACTTCTGGTTGGCTCGTGGCTAAGCAGGTATCCCATGGTGCACCAGTGCAATCCCGAGATCTTGTTTGCTGCTCACTAGAATAACAACCATAAAAACAACCAGTACTAAAGTGTCTCCAACTAAGGGCAACCAAATTATTACTTCCAGATCTTCCAGGATGGGGGCAGTAGGGCGGGTTGATAAAAATTAAGGGCGAGATGAACTACCAACATGGAACATTATGGTGAGTACATAATTTCTTAATGTTAGGTAGTCCGACCTCACCTTCACTTTTACATATGGGACAGCGTCCCTAGTGCCTTATTCTTGGGTGGCTCATTGGAAAATACTCTTGAGCACCGTGGTGCCAAAGGAAGCTCTAACCCTGGATGCCAAATACAATTTGTAATGTGTAATAAGTGTGAGGGGTAGCCCACGTAGCTGCTGCACAAATATTATCAAGTGGTACCCTGGCTTGAATGGCTGCAGAGGTAGACCGCGACCTGGTAGAATGAGCTTTGATCCTGTAGGGTAAAGGTTTGCCTCCGAGCTATAGATAAAGGCTATACAACTGGAAATCTAATTAGATAGTGTCACTTTAGAAACTGGTAAGCCCAATCTAGAGTCAGAAAAGGAAATGAATAATTGATCTGATTTCCTGAAAGCCTTAGCCCGCTGTAGATAAAAACGTAGTTGTCTACGAACGTCTAGCTGATGAAAACGGTACTCAGCTGCATTACAGTGGTTAGGGAAGAAAACTGGGAGTTCTATTGATTGGCTTAAGGTAGCATTAGAACAAACTTTGGGGACAAAGGAGGGATTAGTACGTAATGACATCCTGTCTTTGTGAAAAATCAAATACGGTGGCTTAATAGACAAGGCCTGTAGCTCCGATACCTGTCTAGCTGATGTGATAGCTACCAAAAATATGGTCTTCCAAGACAAACATTTTAGAGAAGATGAGCAGGAAGGTTCAAAGTGGGGAGAAGTCAATTTGGACAACACAAATTTTAAATCCCAAGAAGTCACTGGTTCTTGCAGAGGTGGTCTCAATAGAGTGACTCCTTTCAAAAAGGTCTTGCATAGCTTATGAGACATTAAATTGGTATCTGAAAAACCTAAGTGAAAATGATAAATCGCCGCAGAGTGAATTGGACTCATAGTGGCAGCAGCAGATCCTTGCTGAAAAAGCTCAGAAAGAAAATCCATCACAGGGATAGAGGCAGTGTATGGATCTACATTAGTTCTCTGTGCCCAAATAGGAAATCTTTTCCATTTACTACCATACAGCCTCCTAGTTGAAGGTTTATGGGAGGACATAAGAATATGTGACACTGAGGATGATACATCATGAAGCCTGACTAGGGATGTAACTGGAGCAGCCACACTGTCAATTTGAGGGTGTGAATTGAGGGGTGTAATGAACCCAACATGCGAGTCAATAGATCTGGAGCTGGGTCCAGAATCCAAGGATCGTCTAGGAGGAGAGGCTCGAGGAAGGGGAACCAGACTTGACGAGGCCAGTAAGCAGCAATGATGATCAACTTGCTTCCCAGCCAACTGGCTTTCTGAATCACTTTAGAAATGAGAGGGATTGGAGGAAAGGCATACAGAAGTCCCATGGGCCAATCGTGAGACGTAGCATCTCTGGGAATCTCCCCCGGAGGGGGAATGAGAGAAAAATAGCTGCTGCATTTCGTACTGACTGGGCTGGCAAAAAGTTTGCAGCAAGGCTGTTCCCATTTCCGGAAAATCTGATCCACTGTTTCCTGTTTCAGAGACCACTCGTAAGGCATTAGGATTGCCCGGCTGAGCTTGTCGGCTATCACATTGGTCGTCCCTGGAATGTGCGTTGTAACCAGAAAGCAATGGGAAGAAATCGCCCACTCCCAAACTCGCATGGCCTCTCGACAGAGTGGGTACGATCTGGTACCGCCCTGTTTGACATACCAAACCACAGACATGTTGTCTGATGGTATCGCAATTGTCGCTAGACGAAGAAGGTCTTGAAGTGCTTGCAACGCCAGAAGCACCACCCTCATCTCCAAAACACTGATATGTAGATGAGCCTCGTGTTCTTGCCATGTGCCTTGGACAGTCCTGCCAAGATAATGCCCCCCCCAATCCGATCTGGGAGGCATCCATTGTCACAGTGGCAACGGGTCGGGCAGGAACAAAGGGGACACCCATGATCAGTTGATTGGGAGCTATCCACCAAAGAAGGTCCTTCTTGCATGAAACCGTCAGCAAGATAGGATGACTCAGTGGGAGAAATTGGAAGGACCACTGGGAAAACAGAAGCCACTGGAGAATTCTCATGTGCAACCTGGCTAATGGTACCAATAGAATTGTAGAAGCCATAGTCCCGAGGAGCTGAAGAACCTACTTCGCTTTGACTTTTAGCAACAGGAGAAAACGGAGAACTTGGGAGATTAAGTTCTGTGCCCTTTCGGTGGGGAGACAAGCTATCATGTTCACTGTGTCTACCTCTGCGCCTATAAAAATCACAGATTGAGAGGGTAATAATGCAGATTTTTCCCAATTTATGGAGATCCCTAACTGAGCACAAAGTGGAATCATGGCGTCCCTGTTTCGAAGGAGTAGATGCCTGGTGGGGGTGGTCAGGAGCCAGTCGTCCAAATACAGAAACACCTGGAATCCCTGACGTCTCAGGTGAGCTGTCACTACTGCCATGCATTTGGTGAACACCCTGGGGGCTGTGGTGAGACCAAAGGGCACAGCGCGAAACTGATAGTGACTGGCTTCCAGTCAGAAGTGTAGATGGCTTCTGGACGCCTTGTCCATTTTATGTAGTAGTAGGCGTCCTGAAGACCCAGACAACACATCCAAAAGTCTTTCCCTAACAACGGGAGTATAGACTGCAGTGTTACCATCCGAAACATATCCTTCTTCACTGATTCGTTCAATCTGCTGAGGTCCAATATTGGCCTCCAATCTCCGGTTCGTTTTGGAACTAAAAAGAACCTGGAGTAAGTTCCGGATCCTATCTCGTCTGCTGGGACGGGCTGGATGACTCTTTTTACGAGCAACTTGTTGATCTCCACAGCTGCCTGATCCCTGTGATTGGGTGGTACATCTGGGATCCTTTTGGGAACAAACGGTGATAGGGAAAAGGGTATGATATACCCTCTGGTAGCAACTCTTTGTACCCACTTGTCTTGGGTGATATTTAGCCAGGCTTCTTGGTACAAAGAAATGCAACCCCCGACTGGCCCCAGAGAAACACAGGTCGGGCTCCACATCAGGAGTGCTCATAAGGCCGTCCTTGAAAGGAATCACCCCTGCCTGTAGGGCGATGTCTGCCGTTTCCTCCTCTGCCTCTGAAGGAGGATTCACCCTGTGTGTCAGAAAAGACCCTCTGGGACTTCTTGAACCACATTTTACCGCCCCCTTTGACCCTTTGGGTACAGTCTGGAAGGGACAGTAAAACGCACTCCCACAGCAGAAAGAGTCTTTCCTTCTTGCACACACCGAGTGAGTGTATCCTTCACCTTGGAACCAAACAATGAGGAACCATCAAATGGGGCACTGGTGAAAAGACCTGAACGGTTCCGCAAAATTACATAAGCGCATCCAGGAGTGCTGCCACAAGGCAACTCTGGAACCTGCTGCTCTACTCGCTCCATCCGTCGCATGAGATCAGTCGCATGGAGGAGTTAACCACAGAATTTAAGGTGGACAACAGAGTAGAAATCTTGTCAGGAACTTCCTCAGTACACGCACCTTGTATGGAATCTCCTAACTCCTTGAGGAGATCCCTCTGCAACCTTGTGAAGTGCGCGAGATAGTTCAGCTAAGGGTAAAGGCCAATGAACTAAAAATACGCTTCCCAAATCTGTCCATCTGTCGAGATTCCTTGTCTCCTCTCCTGGGGATTGGCTCCACGGTGTCAGGAGTATCCCACACCTTTCGAATAACTAGAGCCATCAGTTCGTCAAAAGGTGGGGACACCCAAGAGGCAGAAGGTTGAGACCCGAAAGCCTTCAGGTACACAGACTCCTCATCAGAAGGGTTAACAGTGGGCCAGTCACACCTCTAAGGATCTCTAAAATGTCCACAAAGGAGACATCAGAGGACGACTTGGGGGACCCTTCCGACTCCTCGAGGTCAGTGTCCAATGTCAAAGACTCATCCTGGGAGTCAATATGTTTCCCTCTTGCGTAACCTCTTCTGGGGAGGCTCCTCGGAAGGATATTCTGGGGAAGCCTCAGAAGAGTGGGAGCCACCAGCCGATGGCTCTTGAGGCTGCAGGTCTCTGTTGTCTCCAGAGAGAGTAGGGGCTGTGACTATAGTGGGTGCTCTCAGGGAAAGAGTGCTGGTGCCACTGGTAGGGGCTGAAGAATGAGACCGCACGCTCCTCATCACCTCAAACGCCGACCTCTCAGGCTCCGAAGACCTCCCCCGCTCCAAAGAGAGACGGGTCGGCACCAGAGCTGTCGGCTCAGAGATAGATGCAGGGTCTGAGCTCACCCTGGCCGAAGCACCGAGAGGAAGGCTCAGAACCGAAGAGAGATTCCAATCCTCACTGTTGGTGACGACAGAAGAGCTTCGACCGCTGGACACAACGGAAGGCACAGAGCATGTTGGAGCCGAACTCGGCTCCAAGGCAGCAACAAGGCGAGTTTGAGCCAGCATTTCCTCCGTTAGCACCAAGCACTCTGGCTCCGAAAGGCCAGTATGGCTCGGAGGAGGAATAGCAGACAAGAGCAAAGCTGGGCCAAGTGGCTCTGCAGCAGACTGGGTCAGAGCCAACAATAATTCTGGTAAGGAAGACGACTTCAGGATTCTCAGCACAACCCTCTCCACATCTTCTTCTGAAAGCTCCTGGAAGATGTAGTTGGGGATCTTGACCTGGGGGGTACTGGAGACTAAATTGTTACGGAGATTGGTAGGGAGCTTACAGACCGTCTCCGAGTAGCAGTGTCAACTGCTGTATCAATAGGTTCACAGATCGGTTCCAAAACACCTGTAACCGACTGACAGCACCATGATGCTCTCTTTCGGCTCCGAAGGCTGAGTCGTCGAGGAGGCAGATTTGGATTGTTTCAACTGTTTAGGAGGTGGCTCCGAAACACCAGCCGGTGCCGGAGAAGGCCTTTTTGAGGATTTTGATTTCCCAGACTTAGAGGAAGCCGAAGAACTGGATAGTGCTTCCTCAAAGCATGATTTCAAGAGACCTTTGAGTATGAGTTTGTTCTTTCTCTCCTGTAATACTCTAGGAGAGAAAGCATGGCAGAACAAACACGACTCCTGTAAGTGGATGGCCCCTAGGCAGTAGACAGCTACTGTGGCCATCCGTTAAGGGCATCTTTTGGGAGCATTTCATATACTTTTTGAACCCTGAGGGTTTATGCTCCTTACTTTCCTTGGACATATTACAAACACACACACACACACACACACACACACACACACACACACACACACACACACACACACACACACACACACACACCTCAGAGAGATTGAAAAGGAGGACTAGGTCCTCTAACTAAAATGGGCCTGGCCCTAAGAAGGAGTTACATGAGGACTAGGTCCTCTAATTTAAACGGGCCTAGCCCGGTGTAGTGAAACTAGGTCTTCTAACTTAAACAGACCAGAAAGGAAAGCCCATGCACACAAGAGAAACCGTAAAATACACAATAAATTAAACAGGTAGTATACTTGCAACCCTAGTAAATACAAAAGCGGATCCCCACCAAAACAATGTAAAAATAGCAGAACTGGCAAAGGTGACCAAAAAAAAAAGGTCAGAACAACAGACAAGACAACAGGAGCCCCTGTTGACTAAAAGTGGAAAACTGCCAAAATCTTTGCCTAATATCAAAAATTGCGCAATGGCGCCTAAACTAACTGGCACACAGGATACCAATAACTAGTAAACTAAGTTGCACTCACAAAAGGCAAGCAATACAACTGCCTAATCTATTAGCAACACTAAATATACAATAAAGCATTGAATATAAAGAATTTTGAAAAAAACTTAGCCAGAGCCAAGAGAAGCACAACCGAACTCGTTGACGCGGCAAATGAGATCTGGGGATTGTACTGGTGCACCATGGGATACCTGCTTAGCCACGAGCCAACCAGAAGTCTTCCAGCTTGCAAATCGGCTGAGTCGGAGCAGAGGATCGGCTCCAAACCCATACGTAAAAATGAAGGTGAGATCGGTCTACTTATCATTAATTCTGGTATTCGGGCTGGCCGAGGGCTACCAGAGCAGGGATAACCCACAGGTGATGACTGCAACAGTGAAACACGAAGAACATCTGAAAAAGGCTTTATAGTTATCCTTAGCTATGGGGGCTATTTTTACCTCAGTCTGCTTTCAGAGACTTGACTAGTTCCTTGATTTGCTTGTTTAGACTAATGAAGGGCTTTTTGCTCTGTTGTGCACATTTCCCTCATTTCTCAACAGGATTTTTTTCTTTTGTTGTACAACCTATTAATACCAGGGTGGTTTGCTTTTGCTGTTTGACCAGGGTTTATTTTGGTCTGATACTGCAGTTTCTGTGCAGTTGTTTATACAGTTGTACAGGGCTTTAGTGTATGCTTCTGTATAGGTTTGTGTTTTCTGGATTTGAGGGAGCTTGGAAACTAGCTAAGACATCTCTCTAATAGGGAGTAATTTACCTTACAGATGTTCTTAAAGTTTTGGGGGTTAGGTGAGGTGACTAGTTTTATCTTTACTGCTTTGCAGCAATGAAAGCATCTTCCAGAGCTCCCAGGGAAGGGGGATAACCACAGGCTTAGGAACTTCCAATTACAGAAGTTCAAAATACCTCTTTGGTGCATCTGTTGTCTCTGTGCCTTCCCATTTGAAAAACTGTTTTATTCTATGGAGGGTTTCGCCAAACGATATCTCGGAGGAAGAATTAGAAGAAGCAGTTTTCAGTGCATGTCAAAACCAAACGGAGATAATCAGGGAAGAAAAGCCTAGGTAGTCTCCATCCCTATCCTATGTCTCTTTCTCTCCATCATGAGATTGGTCTCTCTTCAGGAAGGAAGGGAAATAGAAGCCAGATGGTTCTTGCTCTGTCTGCAATGCCTGTGGGACTTTAACAAGGACTTGAGCCATTCTGAGCCTGTCTTTCTGTGTAACCTGGGAAAGGGGGGAGGGGTCCACCAGCAGCCTGTCTAAAAAGAATGTAGCGTGGGGCTGGAGGAAGGGAAATTTGCTTACTTTCAGTCTTCTTGAGGGGGATGTCTACTCTAAAGGTCTTTTGTACTGAACATGTGTGGGGAGGTCAGATCTCAAAGCCCTCTACCTCTTCTCTCACAGACTGTAGGGATTCTATCTTCTCCTCCTAAGAATCACTCATGGCTTTTCATTTGTCCTAGACCACACATCCAGAAAAGAACCATGTCAGCATTCAGTCTGAAAAGATATGCCAGGATCCTCAACCATGATCATCTCTCAATGGCAATGTCATTGGTTGAATATTACACGTTTAATCTGGGAGGTGCAAACATGCCTCACTGGGCTGGTCACCTCAAACCAAATGTAGGATGCTGGACACCTGATCTGTTCCTTCCAAGTCTGTTTTCTTTTCTTTATGTTTCTTCAGTGGAAGGTTGGAAGATGAGGATGTTCCCATGGAAGTCATAGCAGTTCAGACTAAGGCCACCAGTACTGTACAATCAAGATACTGACTAAGGAAGCATCACCTTCTCATAACAGTTGCTTGCTGTTGCTATGGCTTGTCATATACCTCTCTGGGCATACCCAGAGTGCTGTGGGAAGGTTGAACGTAAATTCTCACCCCTTCGACTGTGATCTTGGCTCCCTTGTTACCTGTGATGTACATGTCATGTACAGTTATTTCTTATGACGTAAGTTGACAGTATTCAATTAAAACTCTCCTTTTCTTCACAGCTAGTGCCAAATATTTCAGTTTTAGATGACCACATTGATTAAACTTTCAAAGGAAATTTTAGAAATAGGTTAAAACTCAACCCAAATAAGACGGACTATATTCGTAATGTCACCATCCTTCACTCTTTCCATTGCTCTCTTCGTTGACTATAAATGGGATAACACTACTGGATTTTAATTCAGGCATTTGAAATCTTCGCTTTATCCAGAACACACAGTAGCACAAAAAGGACCAAGTGTTCTATTGTTAAGACATATTTCCTCCAAATGATGAATATATCCAAGATCAGACATCATATTCTACTTTCAGATTTAATGAAGGTGAAATGGGCTTTTTTTTTTTGTTTTTCTTTCTATGCCGAGTATTCCTATGACCTTAACAGTGGGCTTAAAAAATGGTGATTTTGCATATCTGCAACAAGTGCAAAATCACATGGGGTAGGTTGTTGCCTGGAACACCTAGAATATGGTATACAAGTCCTGTGCTGCATGATTTGAAATGCCTTCCAGTTGCGACTGGGTTTATTTTAAAGATCATTTTCCAAGCCCTACACAATCAGCTCTACCGATATGAAAAAGGTGAGGCAGCTGGTTGTTTCAAGATCCATTTCGAAACACCTGGCAGAGTAAGTTTTGGTTATCTTGCTCTAGCACTTCAGAAACACCACCCCAGAAAAAGACAACCAAGAGAGAAGCCCTCTTTCGGAAGTCCAAGTGAACAATTTTATAGCATTGTCTATTTTGACATCAGACAGGGAACTACAACCACCTTTGGATTTCTACATTTTATGTCTGGATATTAGATCATGTTAGATAACGAATAGTTGTGTCATAACCATAGATGGCCCCCTCTCTTCCATGTTGCAGTATTCATAACTGTAGGCTGCTGCCTGCATTACTGGACATCCAGCCAGTATACCAAAGGTCTTAGGAGCAGGGGTACATGCTACGTTGCTTTTCAGGGCCATAAACCGACATCGGCTATAAAAGTGACATCTGCACGTACCCCTTCAGAACTTTTCTGATGCATTGATCTACGGACCTCCGATCGCCAGCTCCGGGAATCAGTTCATTTGTTTCGGCTGTCCAATACAGATAAGTACCCATTTGTTTTTTTTTTTTTTGTTACCACTTTATTGCTTTTCAAACATATCAGCTAGGAAGGGGAAGTGTGCTTGTTGAAGAAGAATTCCACATAAGGACACTCATAAGTGCTTATTCTGTTTAGCTGAAGGCCACGACCGTACATCTTGCGATATAGCAGACGTCTGTGTATGGCCTTAACAAGCAATGTAGCACGTACCCCTGCTCCTAAGACTTTGGTATATTGGCTGGATATCCAGTGCTGCAGGCAGCAACTTACAGTTATGAATACTGCAACATGACAATAGGACATCTGTGCTGTTATGAGGCATCATGCTCTTATTTTTCTCTAAGCTTTTTTAGTACAAAATAAGCATGGTTATATTTTATGACTAAGAATTCTATCATTCTTAAAATAAATTAAAAAACAAACAAAATGCTTAGAAACAAAAACAAGCTTATTTTGTTTTTCCCAAGCGAGTTTTGTCTCCATGCCTGTTGACTTATCAAGTCCCCCACAAAGGACAAAGCCCATTCAGTTACCCTACCCATGAACTATATCACTGATCAGTGCAAGTGCTCTGGAGGGGGGAGGGGTCATTATTCAGGCAACCATAAGAATTCTTTATGATGTTGTCATTTCAACAAAGAGGGCATGTGAGAACCTAAAGCCCCATCCCCTGGCAGGGTAATGTGTGATCCTATTCATCAAAGTGACTCTCACTACTCTTGGCTACTGCTTGTTGCAGCTTTGTTTGGTACTGGACTTTAATCAAATGTTGGTTATCTGGGCCATAGTAAAGTCATTACCGCCCTACACCATGACTTGGAACACAAGTAAAATTCTGATCTCAAGGAAGAAACATATTCCAAGATTCTTAACTTGAAGCAGCTTAATTGCTTATGTGACAAAAATAATGGAGGATCCCATGGAGAATAAAGTTGAAAGAGTGACTACTGCGAACCAAGCCTGGCACTACCAAAAAACGTGAGACAATAATCCAAACCTATTTTGTAATTTTACTTTGAGGACAAATTTCTTGGAATGGTACCTAAAACTGAATTTCTCCCACTATAAAAAATAAAACTTCCTACTGTTTTTTCATGACTAAAATCTAAATTTTAACCATAGCCATGGAACATTCCAAAAAACTACATGACATCAGAACATCAGCCTCTCTACGCCTTGACCTGTAGAAAAATGTATGGCAGGATGGTGGCTCTCCTTTCGACTAAAAAGGGATTTGCTCTCTTCAAAGAAAGATACTGGAAAACAAGCCAACAAACAGAAAAAAATACTGCCTCAGTCAGAGTGGAGTTTCCAAAACTGAGCCGGCTTTTTTTTTTTTTTTAAACTAGAGGAGTATGTGTACTAAAGGAGTAGAAGGAAAAGCTTACAGATCATTCCTGATACAGACCCCATAGCAAAGTGTCCCAACACCTTGTCTAAGCTAAAAGAAGCCAAGCATTCTGAAAGCATGCAAACATGTTGACTACGGGATTTCCCAAGTGTTTACCACACAAAGAAATATCTAGTGATTTAACTATTATCTTACATTCAGGAAGACAATGCAAATGAGTGTCTAACACGGTAACACAACCAACATGGAAATGTACTGCTGTGACGTACAAGTACACTGACGGCACCAGGTCCCAGAAATTCACTACCATTCTAAAAAGCTGAAAGGCTCAAGTTCCCATTTCTTTTATATGTGCCATACTAATGTGACATTGCTTGAAGCTATCCAAAGGATTCCTTACTGCGGGTAATACTTGAACATGCTTAGTGGCATTTCCTTAAGATATACAGAGCTCAGTCTGAGATGGAGCCAGCAACCCCTGTGCACATCTGAGATGAATGAGGAAGTACAGTTATAGTACACTTTGTCACATCAGAACACTACTGAGGAAAATGTCACCACAGCAGTACATTGTAGCATTTGGGTTTATTCACCACCAACTAAATGGAACAGCTTCCACGCATTCTTTCCACAGCTGTACATTCCCCCTGCATAGACCATTGCTAGCCTTGTTTCAGCAATGGTAGAAATGCCAGCATGTATGTTTCTCTCATACACACAGCTTTGGCTTGCTGTCAGATTAGTTCTAAGAAAAAAGTCTTATAGGCAAATGCATTTGTGGTAAACAAACTATGGTCCTATATCAGTAAACATAATGAGCTATGTAGAAAGAGTAATCCTATCGTCTATTGCAAAGATTAAAAAAAAAAAAAAAAAACAATCATGGTGCTCACAGACAAGTTACTGCCTGTGACCACTCCCTTGAAAATATAAAACAACTGCATTACATTTTTATTCCATCAACTAAACAAGGAGAATTAGGTTTTAAATAAGTTGTATGACTTGGTTATGCTCTCAACCAATCAGAATTGAATTTTTTTTCTGGAATTACCTGTATTAGGGAAAAGGCTTACACAAGACAATGCACTCCAACTATAAAACAACTCTTGTTCTCAGGCTGAAAGGTTTCTATATACATATGTATGTAGTCACAAACATGCATGCAAACATACACACAAATATTTATTGCATTCAATTATCAGGAAAGTCAGACTAAGCAATAAACCCCCCTTTTCAGTGGAGGCAAGAAAGAAAAGCATTAACTGACAACATAATAGAAATACATACACAAGACATATACAGTATATGGACACGGCAAACATATCTATCAAGAAAAAAAGAGTAACAATCAAAATTTACATACAACGTAAAGGGTTGCAAACACTGCAATATACACTACACACCATTAATAGTGATGGTATCTGTGTGCAAACTATTTTTAGTGTCATGACACGAGTGCTATATAATCAACCTTTACATACAATATACAGATGTTGTATTTGTGTTGACATACAGAGTTATATTCCCATTACATTATACAATTAACACTGATGGAGTCTCATTACATTATACAATTTGCCCACTTGCCACAGACAAAACAGCTCTACATATCAGGAACAAAGATTTGCAACTTTCATTAACAAGAAATATACAAGTGTATACTTGCCTGACATCCATGGAATCCAACACTCAAGACCAGCTGAAAGTCACCCACCTGCTAGGTAACAGAGGGAAGATGTTCCTGAGCATCAAAAAAGGTGCTCTTCAGATGCAATCTGGTACGATAAGAACATAACTACTCCAACTAACATAAGGGACCCTCCCTTAATGGGTTCTATGAATAGGCCAATTCAAAAACAGCAAAAACATCCCAGCAGAAGTAGTCAGATAACAACATGATCAGTTGGAAGACTGACCACAGAGGAGCACCAAAACAGACTTGAATCCAAGCTACACTAGGGAAAGTTACCAGGAAGGGGTGCATCACGGACCAGAGTAGTAGTGATCAAGTCTACCACCTGCACATCAAGCAACGGAGGTGGCTTTTCTTACAGGAGTGGGCAAGACTGCATCCCAAGTCAGTGGATGAAGCATTCAAAGGTGCCAAAGAACCAGCCTCTCTTGTCCCAAACAGGTGAAAAGGATTTGAAGCCCCTCACTACTCCAGCACCTGGAAACGAACAATTTATCCTCGGCACATGAATCCTGTGAAACTGATTCCTAGTAGGATAGCGTTCTAAGGAGCCATCTAGTTCCACCCAATTCCCATTCTTCATAGTTAACTGGACAAAGAAAGAAAAGCCTAACAATGGCAGAACTACCTAGAAGAAAAGGTATGTAACTGACTGCCTCTTTGCCAGTGAGGCACAAGTGTGCTCTCTAGTCCCAAGCCACTAAAACACCCAGAGGAATCAGAAGTGGAACCACCCTCACCTAAATTCCCATGCTACAAGGACTGGGAACCCCAGAGCTGAAAGACAAGCCTGCTGATCCACACATTCAGGACTGAGTGCAGGATAAAAAAGGGTAGTCCACAGGCAAATTGACAGATGGTAGCAAGTTAAATTTTGTCTCCTACCTTGAGCAAGGGCCAGAACTTGCCCCGCTCACCCATGAGTGAGAGGAACAAAGAAGGGGCACTCAATTTCCATATGCCTAAAATGATACCACAGAACAGGAATGCAGTTCACTTTCCTAGACAGCCATTACCACTCTAACAAAAGTGGAAACCTTCCAGCTACTCCAAACTCCTCCTCCCACACCCAGACAGGGTGAAAGGAATAAAAAATAAATAAAATAATAAAGAGGCAAAGGAGACAGGCAAGTTACACCCTTGGCCTTTCTCCAGTCTTGCCAAGATCAGAGATCTCACCTAAAAACCTCAATAAACATTGAGGAAGACCCCCAGAGAAAGGTATGAACCCCTAGAAAGAAATGGGCTTTAGCCATTCTTTGAAGTTGAGAGAAGTGACAGAAGAAAATGACCTGGGGATTTGCACATTCAACAAAATGAGCCTTTAGACAAAGCCCTTCCCCACTCCCTGGAGCCAGAGGCCATCAGGAAGGAAGGCTCTCTAAGTGTTTGGGGGGACATTACTCCCATCCCTAAAAACAGAATACCCGAACAGAATGTGGAAGACCAATCTAAATGTTGCCCACCCTAACCAAGGAGACCAGTAACAGAGAGAAGCCCTCCTGAAGACGGGAGCTAGCAAGCAAGCAGCATTCTCTGAGACAAACAATGTTTCCCCAAAAACTGCGTGGCAGAACTCAACCCTGGTTCACTGTAACTGCTTTAAAGCTACGTGCCTTTTTCACACCCAACACAAGACACACAAAAGGATAGGCAGGCAACCTCCATTCCCCAAGTCTTCAATTCCACAGCCAAGCCAGAATGACAGACAACCATAAGGACAAGCCACCTAGAACCTAGCAAGCCTTGGCTCTGAGAGCTCAGAACTCTGCCCCTCTCCCCACTTTCGGGTGAAGGCCTAAGTAGA
Source organism: Protopterus annectens (assembly GCF_019279795.1). Taxonomy (NCBI): domain Eukaryota; kingdom Metazoa; phylum Chordata; order Ceratodontiformes; family Protopteridae; genus Protopterus; species Protopterus annectens. The sequence goes on from NC_056739.1 coordinate 1,504,523,208, forward strand.
ATTAGTCCCCTTGATAGGACAGAGGACAATGAAAGAGGATTACATGGCATCAGACAACCAAGGGAGCAAATGCCAGGGCAAGGAGGCTCAAAGGCACCAAACACTAGAATTATCCAAAAGGAATGGCAGCATGGCACACATGTCCCAGTTTAAAAAGTCTACCATCCTACCCCCAGATGCTAAAGGAAAAGCAATTTAGTGCTTACACTTCCATGGAGGGAGTTGATGCAAGAGAGGTACATTTGCTTCATAAGTCCATACCACTGGTGAGGCTTCAAGCTGCTCAGGAGTTAGATCCGATAAGCCATTTCTACCTTGAGTGGTCAGCACACCAAAATTAGGAGGGAAATACCCCTAAAGACCCATCCTTGTTTAACCCAAATGCCAGAAAGATATAAAAGGTATGGGCACCACAGTCTAGGCATGTCCCCACCACTATCCCACATGATCCTGTGAGGCAGCATCATATCATTTTACTGGGGGTGGGGGGGTGGGGGGGTACACAGCCACAAAAGGCAACTCCATCTGAAACCTTCAGGATGCCAACACAGCACACACAGACACACAAGGGAAAAAGATTATATCAGGTAACTTACAAGAATAATGCAAGAACTGCAGAATGCTTAGCATGCACCTAGACCACTTGGGCATCTCCACCACAGATGATTAAGAATTTAACAATTGGGACAGCGGGCTTCATGATATGAGGAAATGCATACGGAAAAATGCACTTACAGGCTCTCCAAGTTGTTTTCTGACTGTGACAAATGCAATTAAACTGACAAATACAGGCAGAATCACTTTCATGCAAATTCAACCACAACATCCAATGCAAGACATATGACTGAAAAAGTGTGGAACTGTGCCATCAGAGCAGCTTCCAGGCTGAAGGCCAAATCTTCCCTGATAATAGACTCATAGAAAGTCTCAATCACAGGTGAGATATTTTCCACCAGGAAGCCCTGGAACCAAGTCAACTGAGGTGCACAGCTGAAAGTCTTATGTCCCAGCATGGCAAATGAATATACCACCTTGTTCTACTACTCTAGTCGCCCATCTAGCTGCTGCACAGGGGCTGGACAAGGGGTCAGGAAATACTGAACTCCATCAGAATGAATCAAGTTGTTAGCATTAGGGTGGGAAACGTTTCATTTCTCTGATAGACGAGGATACCATCCACCTGCCATTCTGAAAGAAGCAGGGTGCGTCTAATCCTGAACGACATTGTGAATAAAAGCAGACTCCACAGGAAGAACAAACAAAGGTGCTCAAAGAAGAACCTCAAGGTATGACCTGAGCCCAGGGGCAAAGAAGAAAATATGCTCCATCTCGCCTTATCAAAGGAACAGTAATTTTCTCCAAGATTCCAAAGCTCAAGTCATCTCAGAAATCAACACCATTTTACCACATTCATAAAGGGAACTCACTTGAGAGGAAGCTCTGAGCCTTCTGATACTGAAATCTGGACTGCATAAGCATGAGCAACAGGTATAAGAATTCAGGGCAAACGGGGTTCAAGTGAGACTGCAAAAGGCCCTCACCAGAACACTGTTAACACCCAACCAAAACCACTACAAGTGAAGTGCTGTACCTTGGCCTCTAGATCTTGCCAAGAGCCGTAAATGGGCCCAACGTCTCACTCTAGGATCCTGAACACTAGTGCAGGCTTACTCTGCGACTCCTAATCAACCCTGGGTTGAGAACTTCAGTTCAAACAGACTAAAGCAGAAGCATTATAAGATTCATCCCCTGATTACAGGCCACCTAATTCCCGAAGAAATAGCCCAGCCAATCACCTAAACAGAATTTCAGGTTCAACTCCAGCCTACCAGGAATTGAAAGGAACCCTTTCCACTACTCCATGCAAAGAACTTTCTTTTACCATTCTTAAATTTGAGAATTTTAGCTTAAAAGTAAAAAATGGGCAGCTGCAGTGGTGCAGCGGTTAGCGTTGCCACCTCACAGCAAGAAGTTCTCCGGTTCGATCCTTGGCTGGGGTGCCTTGTGTGGAGTCTGCATGTCCTCCCTGTGGTTGCGTGGGTTTCCTCCGGGTGCTCCGGTTTCCTCCCAAAGACATGCTGTAGGTGGACTGGACACTCTAAACTGGCCCTAGGTGTGAGTGTGTGCCTTCTGTGGATGGTTGGGCGCTGGGCTGGCAACTTGACACCGTAAAACTCCACTGCCAATCATGAGCGGACAGGTCATCCGCTGTGGCGACCCCAAACCAGGAAAAGCCGAAATAAGCTTAAAAGTAAAAAAATAAATGACATGCAAATGCAGGAGTTTTCACTGGCGACAGCAAGAACAGAGATTAAAACTGGCAGACCCAAGGAATAAATAAATGCACTTGAGTAGCTATTGCAAGAAATTACAAGCATTTGTCCATGCATGAGTTGAGGGAATGTCCAGAAAAAGATCAATTCTGACTGATGAAAAGGATAAACCAGCTACAGAATTCAATAAAAGAGGGTCCTTGATGCTAGAGCTCCTGTTATTGTGAGTACACTCATTCAACTTCACTTACATTGAGGAAGGCCAATACAGCAGAAAATTAAATTTATGGCTAGACTAGAAAGCAGTGAAGACATTCATAAAGAAAAATCCCCTGTAGCACAGCCATGACAAAACTTTAGGCCTTAGGCTCCTAATGTTTAGTAAAATTGTAGTCTTACATGCAACTTAAGCAGAAACATTGTAACAGCTCTAATAGAATGTGCTGTAACACAGAGTGGTTCATAGTAACTTTCCTAACATAAGGCAATATAATGGGACAAATACAATGATGGGTTTTTTGCTAACAGGCAAGTAAGGCCTTCTATTCAAATAATAATAGATACAGAGAGTTGTCCAGCACTCTGGTACAAACATATAAAGTCTCATCTGCAACCTAGATGATCCAAGCTCAAATAGTTACTCTGATGAAGCATATGGGGAGGTGAGGTTGGGAAAAGGGTGACTACAGCTCATACATCCTGGGGGTGAGTGACATTGCTCCTGGTCAATACCTTTGCCACTTTAGTGCTACAGGTGAAAGCCCAAGACACAGAAACGGGTATTAGTATCAGAGATGTGTGCTGTGGGCTACTCAAGACACTGCTGGTAGCTCTTGTTTTTGGATGTGAAAGTGGGAACTACATAGGCAGTGGGGCACTGGTAGTCCCTGCAGTGATGTAGGTGTAGACATCACTACCAGGAGTGGGAATAGGGCCAAAAATAGAAAGCACTGCCATTGCTTACATCCTAAATGATGTGAAGCTTCTGGGGTAGCATGCATCATGAAAGCTTACTGTCCAGAAGCAAGCAGGACAGGTTGCCATATGATCCCGGCTAGGGAGGCAAGTCGGACTTTCCAGGGCAGTGGATAAAAGTTTCCATCTCCACAGGAATGGAGCATAAAGACAAAGTGCGAGCAGTGGCACGAAGGACCAACATGGTTACCATCTGGATGATGGCAGCATACCCTGCACTTTACTGGCTGCAGCCCAAGCACAGGGAGATGACATGAGTTCCACAAAAGAAATGGTCAGCAGGCAAAAAGCATGCCAGTTAGAAAAAAAAAGTTTCTTTAGGAATATGGCCTTCTTGGACACTACTTCAAATGTCTACTCCTGTTCTGAAAGATTTTTTTGTTCTGCAGTGATTTAACTTTTGCCAGCCCTTCTATTCCTGTTCAGAAAGATTTGTTTTTCATGCTGCAATAACTTAACTTTTTCCTATTTCCCTTTTCCCATACATACTTCTCCCTCATTTTACTACATTTTTAAGAACCATTTTCAAATTGTGCTAACAGCTAGCTACCATTTCAAGGGCCATTTATATCTTGCTTTAAGAATCACTTTCAACATGTCTCGAGAGATGGATACCATTTCAGGCAGTGTTTCTATCTAGCCTAGTAGTTCTTTAATTTTAACTGTTACCCAGTCTTTCCAATTCCTCCTGTCAATAAAAATGTAAGGAGGCACCACTGCCCTCTCTATACTCTATCACTCTAATCCTAACAGGTGCATGATCAGATACAGTTATTGAAGGAGTCGCAACACTGTGATATCGATGCATCTGGTGGATAAGCTCATGAAACTCGGGATAAACAAGCACGTATTTAACTGGACTCAACTTTCTGACTGGTAGACCCCAGTGGACATGCGCTGGAAACACCACCTCCCAGCGCATAGTCCTGAGTACTGGTGGTCCCCAAGGTTGTGTGCTCAAGTCCCTTGCTCTTCACCATTCTCACCCATGACTGCAATGCAAAACACAATTCAAACCATATTATAAAATTTGCTGATACCACAGTCATGGGTCTCATTAGCGGTGGGAATGAACATAACTACAGGGATGAGGTGAACACTTTGCCTGGTGTGACAGGAACAATCTAGACCTGAATGTTAAGACCAAAAAAAATGATTACGGACTTCAGGAGAAATGCAACAGTTCACCAACCACTCACTATCAAAGGGAAAGTAGTAGAGAAAGTCAAAACAACCAAGCTCCTGGGCCTTCACATCTCTGAAGACCTCTCCTGGGCTGCTAACACCAACGATATAGTCAAGAAGGCTCAACAGAAGCTTCACCTCATGAGAAAACTCAAAAAGCCAGGCTCCCACTGTCTGCTCTTACCACTTTTTACAGGGGAGCTATCAAGAGTATCCTTACTAGCAACTTCATAACATGATTCAGCAACTGCGCAGTTGCTGAGAAGAAACCTACAGATGGTGGTGAGGTTGGCTGAGAACATTTTGGGCAGAAACCTCTCTTCTATTCAGGAGCTTTTCTTTACAAGAGCAAGAAAGAGAACATATAACATATTTGCTGATTCGACCCATCCGGCCCACAACTGGTTCTTACAACTTATATCTGGAAAGTGGTACCGCAGCTTCTGCTGTAGGACTACCAGATTCAGGAACAGTTTGTATTCTACAGCTGTGAGACTTATTAATATGGACACCAACAATAATACCTGTTACACTGAAGCCTCTTTTTTTTCATTTCATTTAATCCTGCTACTCTGAGCAATTACAGTCAGCATTACTACTATGCAATATGATGACTATACTGAGTCACGTCTAAGGTTACCAAGTGCAATATGGTAAACAGCTGCTATTCACTAGTCTATTTATTCTCTATCTTAACCGTGTAGGGGTTTGGTGGTGGGTATTTACTTATTCATCACTGGATAATTGGTATGGAGTGTGTTTATGTAATGTGAACTACCTCTTGCATGTCATACCTATTTTCTTTAGGTTATTCTTTAATACTGCTGCATCTACATTATTTGCATTGCATTTCGCTCGTGAGCTGACATTTGTAATTTTGTTTAGGTTGCACCTGTGTGGTCCTAAATGGCAATAAAGTTTCTTTGAATCTTTGAATAGTTTACATTAAATGAATGTGCTCCTGTGATATACACATATCTAATCTGGCATAACTGATGTATCTTGGGAGATAAAAAGTAAACGCTACTTTGGCTCTTGCTACTGAAACATCTTCTATACCAAATATTTTCAGATATTTCTTAAAACTATCTACACTAATTGCAACCCTCTTTCCAGTTCCCCTGATTCATCTACACTATTACAAACTAAATTCCAGTTAGCGGCCATGATTACAGCATCTTCCTGAAACCATATTTCTCCCCAAATCTTTCTTACCTCAAACACTGCTGTCTTAAAGGGAATATAAACACTTGCCAAAGTCACCCTCCTTTATTACATATTATTACCCCTCACCATCACAAATCTACCATTACTATTTTTTATATATCTTCTGCTGTCACTAATGGAGCCCCTCTCCCTACCAGTATAGTTACTCTGGTCTTCCCTTCTCCCAGACATTTTGCTAAGTACACACCTTAAAACAAATCACCTCAATGTTTACACATACCTTCCTGTCTACATAGGTCTCTTGTGGAAGAGGTGTGTGGTGGCACTAGCTGCTGTCTTGCCAATGAAAAACTGTCAGGAATACAATCATTTAATTCAAATAAAAACTTTCTAGCAATAATTTTTCACTTAAAAATACCAGATTTTACCAATTCAGAGACTCAAACTCCATGTAAGCTACTGTGAATCAGTAAAAAAAAAAAAGAAAAAAAAGGAAAAGGAAAAAACAAACCCATCTTATTAAGGTGAATGAGGTAATTGTGTTGCATTACATGTCTCCCTGTCATTTAGAAAATGGCAGAAATGAAGAATCATTGGAGGCTCCTAGGCTGCTTTACAAAACAGTGACTGGTGCCTGAGCCTAAATAAAATTGAACAGAAAAATGGGTACATGTATGGGGAAAGGAAGATTTACTTTTTATTAAATACTCTTTTGCACATTAATATAATCTACTGAGTGCTTCTCTTTTCTGATGGAGCAGAGCGGTATCACAGTATGTATCTGTGAATGAATAATCATACATTCAACATTCTGTCACTGTGTGCTGAAGACAGGGTTGCACTGAATGCATCTAACGTCAACAAGCCAAAATAAAGTTTGGCCATTTACCTACTCATTCATTTAATTGCAATCATACATCTGAGGTGCACACAATCAGTGATGTGGTTGTAAATGGTAGGCACACACATATATGGGTTCTGTCTGTCTGTATGTGCGTGTGGGAAGGCTAAAATATATTCTATGGCTAATAATTTTTATTTTACCATAATCTGATATCTAAGGTATATACAACACAGCCAACAAAGTGGAATTAACTGTTAGTTATGAAGGCTGTTATTGGATGAAAATATGTAGCCATTTTTTTTTTATCAGACATCTGAGCTGTGCATAGTCAACGCTAACTGTTGGTTACAGGGGCTACCTGCAGATAATAGTGACTAATCCTGTTGTCATTTGCTAAAATGTTAAGCAGTCATTCTGTCTTTGCAGAAAGGAAAGTTGTGTAAAAACTTACAACCACCATACATGTCCTCCTCTTCCATGTTGCGGTATTCTACTAGTGGGTTTACCCTTCTTCCAATCAGCTTGTCTGGCCAGGCTTCCAAAGCTTTTCCAGTCCCTCTTGGTACGTCGGACATCTGACGTGGAGGAAAGTACGTGGGCCATAAAGGTGACGTCTGTATGCACCAGCCCTCAGAACTTAAAATAAAGCCCCAAACGGAGCAAGTCCTAAGGACCATAGCCTGTCCCAGAGCCGAGTAGAGTAAGTGCAAGGTTAAGAAGGGGGATGGTGGGAGGGAAGGAATACTTCAACATGAAGAGAAGGACATCTATGGTTATGGTAAGTTTTTACACAACTTTCCCATGTCTTTCTATTCCAGTGTTGCAGTATTCTACTAGTGGGTGAATACTAAAGCTCACTAAAGGTTGTGGAGTGACCTGGTAAAGGACTCCAGGAATCCATGCAGGATAGCCTTGGCAAAACCTTCTCTGGCTCTGAAAATATGGTCCAGTTTGTAGTGTCTGGTGAAGGTGTGCACAGAGGATCAAGTGGCTGCTTCCAGAATAGAGCTAGTGTCTAGGCCTTTGAAAAAGGCCCGAGAACAGGCCATAGCTCTTGTGGAGTGGGCCCTGACACTGCCTGAAAGGGCCTTCCCATGAAGCGTGTAACAAAAGGAGATCGCCTTGGCAATCCAGGCTGAAATGGTCTGTTTGCCCACCGCTTTGCCCAGAGCCCTGGGGTGGAAGGAGACAAACAGCTGGTCTGACTTGTGGAAAGGTTTAGTTTTATGCAAATAGAATCTGAGTTGTCTATGGACATCCAGGGAATGAAAGACCATCTCTCCCTGTGGGTTAGGGAAGAAGGTAGGCATATGGATAGCCTGATTCAAGGAAATGTCGTTTACCACCTTGGGGGTGAAGGAAGGGTTTATCCTTGGGGTGACCTTGTCCTATATGGAAAACCAAGAAAGGAGGGGTAGCCACAAGGGCTTGAAGCTTTGAGACCCTCCTGGCTGATGTCAAATCTACTAGCAGGACTGTTTTCCAAGTGCAAAACCTTAAAGCGGACTTGTCAGCCAGTTCAAAGGGTGGTAAAGTGAGTTTTTCAGGGAGAAGGGGATGGTTTCCTGGGAGGTCTTGGGTGCAAAACCCCCTTCATGAAGAGTTTGGCTGGTAATCTGGATGCCAGCAGAAGTTCCACAGGCAGGCAGAGACGGCAGACAGGTGTGCTTTTAAAGAGGAGTATGACAGACCTGTCTTCAGAAGTTCACACAGGTAAGAAAGTGTCAGAGGCAAGTCGCTATCCAGTGGCTCTATCTGTCTTTTATGACACCAGAAAGAAAACCTTTTCCATTTGGAGAGAGAAAACTTTCTTGTATTGGGTTTCCCGGCCTCCTGGCAGGACTGAAAGCATGTCCTCGTTGTACAGGTGACTGAAGGGAATCAGAATCCTACCCGCCACAGGGAGAGGTGCAGAGACTGCCACTGTGGGTGCACCTCTGTCCCCTTGTGTGTGTGAGTAGGTCCACTGGGGGGGGGGTAACTTGTGGTGATTGCCCTTGGACAGGAAGTAGACAGGACCAGTGCTGCCTTGGCCAACAGGGACTCACCAGCAAGATTTCTGGTCAGACCTGTTGAATTTTCAGTAGGACCCTCTAGATGAGAGGGAGGGGGGGCCGACTTACAGGAATTTCCCCTTCCATGACATTGAGAAGGCATCTGTTTGCAATGCCTTCAGGTCGTGAGTTCTGGAGCAGTAGCTCTAGAGTTGCCTGTTTATGAAGGAGGCGAGAACAGGTCTGTCTGAGGAATACCCCACTTGTGGACCAGATCTAGGAACACTTCTCTTGACAGCATCCATTTTTGGATGTCTGAAATGGTTCTGCTTAGTGAATCTGCCTGAGAGTTGTGCTGGGATGGGATGCAGGCTGCCTGAAGGGAGATTCTCAGAGACAGCCAGATCTTAAACCTGTAGAGCTAGTCTGCAAAGGAGGTAGGACTTTGTCCCTCCTTGCTTGTTCAGGTACCATATCACTGTAGTGTTGTCTGTGAAGATTTTTAGGAGGTATGGTTGGAAGGCCTGCAAGGCTAGGAGTATTGCTGTCATGTCTCTGATATTGATGGGCATTTATCTGTCTGTCCACAAACCTTGCACTGTCCTTGGGCCCAGAGCTGCACCCCAGCCCACGTCTGAGGCATGTGTGCATGACTTGGGAAGGGGTGGGCATTTACAGGGGCATGTCCGGATTCTGAGCAACTTGGGCAAGCCACCATTTTAAGTCTTGGTGAAGATGGGGGAGGAGTGGAACCCTGAGGATGTGAGTGCTGGGTCCACATCGAGCAAACGTACCACTAAAATTTTCTCGTGTGTAACTTCACTAGGGGCAACATGGGGATAGTAACTGCCATGTACCCCAGAAGTCTTAGGAATTCCCTCATAGTCAGGGCTGATGAATGGAGGGCAGACTGAACATGATGGGAGAGGTCCACCACTTTTTCCTCCGGGAGGGAGGCCATGTTAATGTCTGTCATGATTCTGCATCCTAGGAAGACAATGCCCTGTGTAGGTTGGAGATGGGACTTTAGGTAATTTATCAGGAACCCTAAAGACTGCAGCAGGAGGTCCTTGGTGTGAGCAAGAATGGTCTGTCTGTCCGCTGCTTGAATGAGCAGGTCGTCTAGGTATGGGAATATTTGTATTCCCCTTGTCCTGCAATACGCAATGACTGGGGCTAGGCACTTTGTGAATACCCGTATGGCAGTGGAAAGCCCAAAAGCCAATGCACAAAGTACAGTTGTGTACACTTACCATAAATGTAGATGTTAGAGTGTATTCACTATTGCAGTCATCACACTTGGGTTATCTAACTGCAGGTAGCTCTCAGTCGGCCGGAATACCAGAGACTTAGTATTTCTGCGGCGGATGTTGTCGCTCCAGGACTGACGTCAGGTCATCAGGGGTATAAAAACAGGCAGCCGACACCATTACATCAGTTTTTCTTGCCCCAAATGTCAGGAGCCCCCCAAAAAGGGAGCTAGGTTATGGTGTGGAAAACACCAGCAATAACCAATACCCCAGAAAGGGTTAGTAATAGCCATAGATAGGAGAGAGGGAGAAAACCAGGGGGCTGGAGGGAGGGAAACCAGGACTGCAATAGTGAATACACTCTAACATCTACATTTATGGTAAGTGTACACAACTGCAGTATGTTCTTAGTGTTTCACTGTTGCAGGCGTCACACTTGGGTGGATTCCCAAAGCTGAAGGGTGGAGGCAGTCAAGAGTTAGGGCTGGCTAGTATGCCTTGCAAGACTGCTGTAGCAAATCCCGCCCTGGATTTGGAAGAGATAGGAAGGTGGTAATTCTCGATGAAGGTGGGTACAGAACTCCAGGTAGCAGCCTCCAAGATGTTCCTTGGTAGAGACTCCCCTGAGAAATGCTGTAGAGGTAGACATTGCCCTAGTGGAATGTGTTCTGACCCCCTGAGGGGTTGGTTTCCCATCGTGCTTGTAGCAGAAATGGATGCAGTGTGCTATCCATTTGGAAATAGTTTTTGAAGTGGCCTTGCCCTCTTGTCCCTGTTGCAAAGCTGACTAGAAGGCCACATTTTCTTAAGGGCATAGTCCTATCAAGGTAGAATCAGAGCTGTCTGTGCACGTCCAAGGAGTGCAGGATCCTTTCCCCTTTATTTTGAGGATTAGGGAAGAAAGTTGGCAAATGGATGGATTGATAGGCACACTGGACACCACTTTAGGCATAAGGGAAGGGTTAGTCTGGAGGGAAACCCTGTCAGCATGGAAAATAATGAAGGGTTCCACAGCTATCAGTGCTTGTAGCTCAGACACTCTTCCAGCTGAAGTGATGGCTTGAAGCAAGGCTGTTTTCCAAGAGAGGAATTTTAACTCTGCTGATACAGCAAGTTTAAAGAGGGGAAGCGTGAGCTTTTCCAGTACAAAGTTAAGGTCCCAAGCAGGGGTGGGTGCTCTCCTTGGTGGCCTTAAGTTGTTTGCCCCTCTCAGGAACTGTTTGGTAAGTGGGTGCGAGAAGAGAGGTGGCTCAGTGTTGTAATGAGCAGAAATGGCTGAGGTATGTATCTTAATGGAGGAGAAGGACAGGCCTTTGTGAAGTAGATCTGATAAGTAATCCAGGACAGGAGGCAGAGAGGGCAGTGCTGTGTCCTCTCCTTTGGATTGAATCCATGAGCAGAACCTCTTCCACTTATCAGCATAGGGTTTTCTTGTACTGAGTCTTCTAGCTTCAAGAATGACATCCAGCACCTGTTTGCTTAAGGTCGCTGGGGGAGAATTCAAGGAATAACCCAGGCTGCAAGATTTAGGGTTTGCAGTTGCAGATGCAGAATCTGTCCCTCCTGCTGAGAGGAGGAGGGTTGGATTCTGTGGTGGGTGCCATGGTGGCACCGATGTCAGGCTGTGCAGGAGTGGGTACCAGTGCTTGTGTGGCCAGTCTGGGGCAATCAGAATTGTCCTTGGTCTGTCCTGTTTTATCTTGAGGAATACTCTTGAAAGGAGGGGCAGAGGGGGAAAGGCAAAGACTGAGAGATTTACCCAGTGAAAAGATAGGGCATCCACTTTCCAGGCCCTGCTGTGAGGATTCCTGGTGCAGAATTTGCTGAGCTGGAGGTTGTAGGGGGAGGCAAAGAGATCCACCTTTGGGGTCCACCATTTCTGGATCAGAAGGTTGAAGGTGCTGTGCTCCAATTGCCACTCGTGTGGGTCTAGGAGATTTCTGCTTAAGTCATCTGCCAGTAAGTTTTGTTTGCCTGGCAGGAATTGAGCTTGCAGATGGACTTGTATGTCCAAGGCCATGTTCCACAGGGCCATGACTAACCTGCAGAGTGGGTAGGAATGGGTTCCCCCGTGCTTACTGATGTACCACATAACTGTGGTGTTGTCTGTTTTTATTAGCAGTTGTCCTGAAAAGATTAGGGATCTGAAAGCGGTCAGGGCATTCTGTAGAGCTAGCATCTCTTTTTGGTTGATGTGCAGATGAATTTGACTTGGGCTCCAGTGGCCCTGAATACATATTCCGTCCATGTGTGCCCCCCAGGCATAGTCTGATGTGTCTGTGGTTAGGGTCGGAGCAGCTTGAGGTTGAGTAAATGGCAGTCCCTTGTTGTGGTTGCATGCCTCTGCCCACCAGAGGAACTCCGTCCTTAGACAGGGTATGATAGGAATGCCTGTTTCCAGGTCCTGAGAATGTTGGCATCAAAGACCAAGTACCATTGGAGTTTCTTTATATGCAGTCTTGCATATAGAATCAACAGTACACGGGGCCATGAACCTAGGGCTTGCAGTATTTTTCTTGCAGATAGCTGGGTTCTGGTGGCCATTTGTTTGAAGTAGTCTGTCAGATGGACCTGTTTTTCTGAGGTGAGGAATGCCATCTGGGAAGATGTGTCCAAGCTTGCTCCCAGGAATACAATCTTTTGACTGGGTACCAGTTTTGATTTCTTTTCGTTGATGGTGTACCCCAAGGAAGAAAGTTTTTCACAAATGTCAGGTGCTGCAGCAGCAATACCTAACTGTCCACCTGAATCAGGCAGTCGTCCAACTATGGGCAAATTTGGATATTTCTCTGCCTGCAGTATGCAATGGCTGGAGCCAGGCATTTTGTGAATACTCTGGGCACAGTAGATAAGCCAAAGGGAAGTGCAGAGAACTGATAATGCAAAGACCCTGCCCTGAAACGTAGACACTTCCTGCATGATTCCCTTATGGGGATATGCAGATAGGCTTCTTTCAAGTCCAGGGTGACTAAAGTACAGTTTTGTACCTACCATAAATGTAGATGTTCGAGGATCCACATTGCTGCAGTCCTAACTATTGGGTAGTCCGCTGTCCAGTCGGCCCGAATACCAAAGTATATGGCTGACGTCGGTCAAGGCGCATTAGACTGACGTCAGTACGTCAGGGTACTAATGCGCATGACCGACGTCATATCCTCAGTCTTTTCTTGCCCCAGATGTCAGAAGACCCTAAAAAGACAAGGCCAATACCAAAAACTCCAAACATACCTGCACCAAAAATATGTACAATATATACAAAAGTACCAGAATATAACCTCACCTACACAACCACCCCTAAACACAGAGGGGAAGGAGGGAGGTAAATTGGACTGCAGCAATGTGGATCCTCGAACATCTACATTTATGGTAGGTACAAAACTGTACTATGTTCTTCATTCCACATTGCTGCAGTCCTAACTATTGGGTAGAATCCCAAAGCAGAGGTAAGGGAGGCTGGCAAATCATAAGGAAACAGGAGCTGACAACATGCCTTGCAAAATAGCTGTGGCAAAACCAGCCCTAGACTTAGAGTAGAGAGGAAGGTGATAATGCTTAGAGAAAGTATGCACTGAACTCCAAGTAGCTGCCTCCAAAATATCCTTAGTTGCCACCCCTTAGAAATGCTGTTGAAGTGGCAGTAGCCCTAGTGGAATGAGGCCTAATCCCAGCTGGAATCTCCTTGCCATGATGGGAATAACAAAATGCAATGCAAAACCCAATCCACCTAGAAATAGTTTGTTTTGACACAGGCTTGCCCTGAACTCAAAGCAAAAGAAACAAACAACTGCTGAGACTGCCTAAAATCCTTAGTCCTGCTTAAATAATAACGCAATTGCCTGTGTACATCTAAAGTGTGCAAAATCTTTTCCCCTTTATTTTGGGGATCTGCATAAAAAGTAGGCAAATGAATAGTTTGGTTTAAAGCCACACTAGAAACCACCTTAGGCATAAAGGAAGGATTAGTACGTAATGATACCCTATCCTTATGAAAACCCAAAAAAGGCTCAACCGCCATAAGGGCCTGCAACTCAGAAACCCTTCTTGCAGAAGTAATGGCCAACAAAAAAGCAGTCTTCCATGACAAGTATTTCAAGTCAGCAGTAGCCGCAGGCTCCAAAGGTTGTAGAGTAAGTTTCTCCAACACAAAATTGAGATCCCAAGCAGGAGTAGGAGCTCTCGTGGGGTCTTATATTCTTTGCCCCTCTAAGAAATTGCTTGAACAAAGGATGCGAAAACAATGGTGGATCACAATCATAGTGAGCTGAAATTGCTGCAGCATGAATCTTAATGGAAGAGAAAGACAAACCAATAACTCAGTAAGATATTGAAGAGCCACACTCAAATTAGGCTCAGAAATCTCCAAATTGTTTGCTGCACTCCAAAATAAAAATCTCTTCCATTTTTCTGAGTACACCTTCCTTGTACTAGGTCTTCTGGCTTCCATAATCACATTTAAAACTTGTTGAGGAAGTTGAGACCTGCTGTGTTTCAAAACAGAATATGCCAGGCTGTTAGATGAAGAGAGTGGAGCTTGACATTGAGCAGGTGACCGTCCCTCTGAGACAACAGGTGTGGAATCAAAGGTAAAGGCCATGGAGGTTTCCTTACCAGACTCCTCAGTAATGGGTACCAGTGTTGCGAGGCCAATCTGGAGCTATTAAAATCATCCTTGGCTTGTCTTGTCTGACCTTTAGGAGCACCTTTGGGAGAAGAGGCAGAGGTGGAAAGGCATACACATGAAGATTTTTCCAACTGAAAGAAAGAGCATCCACTTTCCAAGCTGTGTGATGAAACCTCTTTGTGCAAAACTTTGGCAGCTGGTGGTTTAGTGGAGAAGCGAACAGATCTATGTCTGGAGTTCCCCATGACACTGTCAATTTGTGAAATACATGAAGATCCAGTTTCCACTCGTGGGGATCCATGATTTGTCTGCTTAACACATCTGCTAAGGAGTTCTGTGCTCCTGGCAGAAACCTTGCCTGAAGAGTTAGTTGCAAGCTGAGCGCAGTCTCCCATAAAATCATTGCTTGCCTGCACAACGGGTAAGAATGTGTTCCCCCTTGTTTGTTGATGTACCACATGACAGTTGTGTTGTCTGTTAGAATCAACACCTGCCCTGGAAGAAGTAACTTCTTGAAAGCCATTAATGCAAACTGGACTGCTAACATCTCTTTCATGTTGATATGTAGATGCTGTAGTCTGGCAGGCCACTTGTCATGTATCCACTTTCCATTTAGATGAGCTCCCCAAGCAATGTCTGAGGCATCTGTCGTTAGAATCTGACTCGCCTCTGGCCAGGTCACAGAGTCCCTTGTTTAGGTGACATTCCTGAGCCCACCACAAAAATTCCTTTTGAATGCAAGGTATTATTTGAATGACAGTGTCCAATTCCTGGCAGTGCTGTGTCCATACATTTTTGAGATACCATTGCAGCTTCCTCATATGCAGTTTGGCATTGGGAAGCACCAGAATACAAGATGCCATGAACCCTAAGGCTTGAAGGACTGTCCTTGCAGTCAGCCCAGACTGAAGAGATAGGTGATGGAAGTAACTGGAAAGATTCTTTTGTTTGTCCGGGGTTAAAAAGGCCATCTGGGCTGCTGTATTCAGTCTCACACCCAGAAAGCACATGTCTTGAGAGGGTACTAGACTGGACTTTATTTCGTTCACAGAATACCCTAGGCATCTTAGCACTGCTATCACATATTCCAAATGCTGTAAAAGGTCTTCCTTTTCTTGAGCCAGAATCAGGCAGTCGTCCAAGTAAGGATAGATTTGAATTCCTTTTAGTCTGAAGTAAGCTATCACTGGAGCCAGAACCTTTGTGAATACTCTGGGCGCAGTAGATAAGCCAAAGGGCAATGCAGAGAACTGATAATGAGAATTTCCAGCTCGAAACGCAGATACTTCCTGCAACTTAGTCTGATAGGCACATGAAGGTAAGCTTCCTTGAGATCTAAAGTTACCATCCAGTGATCTTTGCCCAGCAGAGGTAAAAGCTGTTGTAACGTCAACATTTTGAACTTGGGAATGTCCAGATAAGTGTTGAGGATAGATAAATCCAAAATTGGTCTCCACGTGTTCCCCTTCTTCGGTACTAGGAACAGGCGAGAATAAAATCCTAGGCCCCTTTCTGGCACAGGAACTGGCTGAATGGCCCCTATTTGGAGCAACAGAGAAATTTGCTTGTGAGCCTCTTGACTTTGTAGAGGAGGAATGTCTGGCATGCCTTTGAAAGGAGGCAAGGTATGGAAATAAAACCTGTAACCGTGGTGAATGATATCCAGAACCCATCTGTCTTGGGTAATTAAATCCCAATTTACTTTGAAAAGAGACAGCCTTCCTCCCAAAGGTGCTGCCAGGCGAGAATGTACTGGCAGCTGAAAAGGCAGGTCATTGGGTCTGTTTACGAAAGGACTGACCCCTGCCCTCACCAGAAGTCTGAGCAGGTGAACTCCCTATTCTAGGCCTAAAAGAACCTTGAGCTCTGCCCCTACCACGTCTAGACCTACCCCTAGACTGGGAATCATAAGCAGGATATGTCCATCCCTTAGTAGGCCAATTTCTACTAAACTTTGGAGGCTGCACCTGCAAAAAATCCTTAACAGTTTGCATAGACTTAGCCTTGTCCTCCATTTTCTTTAAAACTGCTTCCACAGGCGAACCAAACAACACATCAGACTGTAAAGGAGCATCCAAAATCCTTGTCTTAACATGCTCAGCTAAATTCTGATCTCTCAACCAGGCGTGCCTCTGAAGAACAGAACCAGTGGCAGCCACCCTCGAGGAGGCCTGCACAGCATCAAAACCACACTGCAAGGAATGCTTACCCACCTGTTCAGACACATGAACTAAATCCTGCAACTCTTTACACTCAATACCTTCAGCCAGAGCATCCACCTTAGACTTCAATTGTGAAAGGAGATAATTCTGATATTTTAACATGTGAAACTGACAATTCAACGCCTCATGGCTAAAGTGGAAGAAGTATACACTTTCTTTCCCCATCTATCCAAAGCCCTTGCCTCTTTATCAGGAGGAACAGGATTTTTAACAACAGAAGCCTTCACACCTTTAGGCCCCTGAGAGACAGTTTCGGGTCTGCCCTAGGACTCTTACAAAGATACTTATGAGCCTCAGGCACCCTATAGTACCTATCCGGTTTAACTGGGGCAGGAGGCAAAGAATCAGGATTCAGGAAGCCTCTGCAAAACATCTTCTACCACATTCAGAACAGGAGCTATAGCTAAAGGCCTATGCTGGGGTAAAAACAAGAATT
The DNA here is from genome assembly GCF_019279795.1 of Protopterus annectens. Classification (NCBI taxonomy): domain Eukaryota; kingdom Metazoa; phylum Chordata; order Ceratodontiformes; family Protopteridae; genus Protopterus; species Protopterus annectens. The sequence continues at coordinate 1,504,540,175 of NC_056739.1, forward strand.
GCCTAAGCCTCTTCCTGGAATCAGAGAAATCTTGTCCTTCCCATTTAAAATGCTCCCTCATGGAATGCAGAGTCTCTGAAAATGAAAAATCCTCAGGAGGCGAAGCTGAAGGAGTAGAATCATCCACATCAGAATCAGAATAAGGAGGATACTCCTGCAAGTCTTCAGCCAAGACTCAGAAGCCTCGAACATTGCTCAAAACTCTCAAACTCAGGTTCCACCCTAGGCCTCTTATCAGGAGGGCATAGAACCCGTAATCATGATAATCAAATCCTCGGCCATTTTTAACATATGCGTGTTAGGCAAAGACCCTGACCCACTCGGAGAAACCCGCACTGAAGCTAAACTAGGCCTGCCTCTTAAAGAAGCCTTGGAAACAGAAGGGAGGCCCTAACCACCTTAGGAAGAGGGGAAGAACAGCCACCTGAGAAGCCCCTTCAGCCTGGCCTATTTCCTGAGAGGACACATCCTGTAACAGTAAAGTCTCTCCTGAGACTCCAAAGAAACTCCTGGCAAAACCTCCGGCTCCACTGAGCCTTCTAAAGAACCGACGTCCGGGACTGTCGGTTCCTCCACTCTAGGATTTGCTGCTTTGTCCTTGCGCTTTTGGCGAAGCGGGCGGAGCATCCGACGGCATTTTATAATTACAACGCTTCCCAAAACTAACCTGGCACAGTCTAACCTTCTCTTAATAGTGCGTTTGTTAAATCTAGCACAAGAGCGGCATCCAACAACGCCGTGCTCAGGCCCTAAACAAGGTATACACAAAGTATGGTAATCCCTATGAGGTATCTGTTTCCCACAAGAAATACAGTTATTCACTTTTTCTGACATCCGGTTAAATACTGAGGCAAGAAAAACAAAATATTCCCAACGGGTACTTAGCCAACTTTGATTCGGTCTGAAACTCTGACGTCAGAAACTTTCAGAATGCCAACCTGCACTCGCAAAACTGCTTCTGCATCGGACCATGCGGCAAAAAAGACTGAGGATATGACGTCGGTCATGCGCATTAGTACCCTGACGTACTGACGTCAGTCTAATGCGCCTTGACCGACGTCAGCCATATACTTTGGTATTCGGGCCGACTGGACAGCGGACTACCCAATAGTTAGGACTGCAGCAATGTGGAATGAAGAACATCAAGGCATCCTTGGCTAGCATAGGAAGAAGCTGCTGCAGGGTAAGCATTTTGAAATTTGGTACCACCAGAAAGTTGTTGAGAAAGGAAAGATCCAGGATTGGGCACCAAGAGCCATCTTTCCTGGCTACCAGGAACAGTCTGGAGTAGAATCGTTGACCCCTCTGTTCTACTGGAACCGGCTGAATAGCTCTGATATTGAGCAGGGGAAAGTACTTAGTTTTGAGCCTCTGCCCACTGGTTTGGGGGAAGGTCTGGAAATCTGCTTGGGGTTGGCAGTGAATGGAAACAAAATTTGCACCCCTGGCATACAATGTTGAGGACCCACCGGTCCTGAGTGATGGACATCCAGCTTTTTGCATGAAGGGGAAGTTTTCCTCCTAAGGGCACAAGAAATTGGGCAGAGGTGGGGAGTGGAGTAAAGAAGTCATTGTGAGCTTTTTTCGTAAGGAGGTGGCTTACCACTCCCTGCTTTAGGTGTGGGGGCACTCCACTGCTTAGATCTCTGCATACCCTGAGACTGAAGTCTGAGTGGCCTGTTTCCCCTGGGTCTGGTTTGAGAAGGCCTGGAGAGGGCTGGAAAGGACCAGTGTTTGGAAGGGTAATGCCTACTGAATCTAGGGGGTTGCACTTGTAAGAATTCTTTAACGGTCTGCATAGACTTAGCTTTTTCTTCCATCTTTTTAAGAACCTCTTCTGCTTTGGTGCCAAACTGTTCTTATTCAAAGGAGCGTCTAGTAACTTTGATATGACATGGTCTGGCAAGGTCTGCTCCTTCAGCCGAGCATGTCTTCTCAGTACAGAGCCAGAGACAGCTGCCCAGCAAGATGCTTCTAGGGCGTCAAAGCTACACTGCAAAGTATGCTTCCTGACTTGGCTTGCAGAGTGCATAAGCTCCTGCAATTCTTTATTTTCTGCACGGTCTGAAAAGGCTGCCACTTTTTGTTTAATAAGTTCAATAAAATGTTGCTGGTACTTCAGCATGTGAAACTGACAATTCAATGTCCTAACAGCAAGAGTTGCAGAGGTATATAGCTTCTTACCCCATCTGTCTAAAGCTCTGGAATCTCTGTCCGAAGGGGTGGGATTCTTGGCTGTAGTAGCCTTGATACCTTTAGGCCCCTGGGAAATGATCTCTGGGTCAGCAGTAGGATTCTTGAAAAGAAATGTGTGAGTGTCAGGTACTCTGTAGTAAGTGTTTGGGTTCCTAGGGGCAGGATGTAAAGTGTCAGGAGTACGACCGGATTACATAAAAATATCATCCACAACATCCAGGACAGGGGGTATTGCTAAGGGCCTGTGTTGAGGCAGTTTTAGAAATTCTCAGTGTCTCTTTTTGGACTGAGGATAATCCTGGCATTCCCAGTGGAAATGCTCTTGTAACGTATGCAAGGTTTCACCAAAAGAAAAATCCTCTGGAAAGGAGGCAGAAGGAATGGATTCTCCGCATATAAAATCCTCATAAGCAGATAAGGGCACGTCTTCATAATCAGAAATTTCAAGTCATCGGACTCCTGGTCTGTAGAACCTGAAGGGGGCTGGAATCTGTCTCTTAGGAGGGGAAGGATGACTTTCCCTAATCAGCGTAATAAGGTCTAAAGCCATTCTAAGCATTTGCTTTTGTGGCATGGGAGCAGGTGCATGCACTTTGGTCATCTGTTTTCTAGGCGTAGTGCATACTCTAGGCCTAAGAAACTTGGTAGTTTTGGTTAAGTCTAACATCGGTTGAGCAAATAAATGCCTCAGAAGCCGGTGCCTGCTCAGCAGCTCCAGACCTACCCAAGGTAGAGACGTCCGCAGGTTCCATAGTCGATGGAGTCTCTCGGCATACTGGACTCCGAAAGGGTCTCAGTAGAGGCCTGCGAATCCACTGAAGCAGGCATCAGGGGCTGTGAAAGCCCCTCACGGAGTACCGGCGGACTGGCGACTAGCTTAACGAAAGCATCGTTGGCAGTTTTGGACCTATGAGGTCTGTCTCTGTCTTTATCTTCACATGTTTTCAGAATACCTGTAGTCGGATGGCTTACCAAAGCCATTTCAGAATACAGAGATTGAGAGGAAAGAATTTAGCGACAAAGAGCCCAACAACGTATGGTTCGGGCGTTAAATAAGGCACAAAACCGACAGCGATGGTCGACATGGTCTGGGCCTAAACAGGTGATGCAGTAAAAATTTAAATCTCTGGGAGATATTTGCTTCCCACAGGCAAGATAATTGTTAACTTTTTCTGACATTGGTAAGAGCAAGAAAAAAGTATCCCCAACGGGGTACTTAGCTTTAGAAGACTTTAGGATTATTAAATTTGTAAATGAAAATTCAGGTAGCGGCCGACCGGCACTTGTGAACTGCTTCTAGCTCCTCGGCAAGAAACACTGATGTAATGGCGTTGGCTGTTTTTATACCCCTGACGACATGACGTCAGTCCTAGAGCGACAGCGTCCGAGACAGAAATACTAAGTCTCTGGTATTCGGGCTGACTGAGGGCTACCTGCAGGCAGATAAAGTGTGATGACTGCAATAGTGAAACATGAAGAACATCTAAAGTGAGAGGAGCCTGCTATGAATCTGAGGTATTTCCTGGAGGTAGGCTTTATGGGGATGTGAAGATAGGCCTCCTTTATGTCCAGGGTTACCATGAAGGTCAGAGGAAGAATGAGGGGAAAGAGTGGGCATGGTGAGCATTCTGAAGGAAATAACCTTTAAGAACAGGTTGAGGTGGAAGAGATCTAGGATGTGCCTCCATGGTCCTTTCCTTTCTGGGCTGACTCTATGGTGCCTTGCAGTAGCAGGTTGTTTAAGACCTGGAGTAGGAGGAAGTGCTGGGATACGGGAGGGGGGGGTATGACAAGACCCATTTGTCCGCAGTTACTAGGGCCCAGGCAGGGAGACAGTGAGAGAGATAGGTGGACAAGGGGGTGTTGGTAGAAGTAGGTGGGAGGAAGGGTGGCAGGCAGTCAGACACTGCCTGCCCTGTCTGGAAAAGAAGGCCTCTTGGCCAGTGGCCTGAGAAGTCCTTGGCTGAGCAGACAGTTCCCTGGGAGGCCTTCTGGACCTGGAGGGGGGGGGGGCTGAAGGCCTAGATGCCTTTCTTATAAATTTAGCCTTAGCTGGGAAGTTCTTCTGGAACTTTGGCACTGAAGAGACAAGGAGGTGTTTGAGGTCTTAAAGCTCTTTCCTTTTCTGATGGAGAGACTTGAAAAGATCAGCCACCTTAGCACCAAAGGGGGCCGAATGGTCCAAGGGGGCATCCAGGAGCTTGGCTCTGAAGTCACCCAGGAATGGCTGCAGACGTAGCCAGGAATATCTTCTTAGCACAGATGCTGATGCAGCTGATCTGGCTGAGGCCTCAGATGCATCATATGCACACCTAAGGGAGTGCTTGTTCACTTGTGAGACAAGCCGGAGTAAGGAAGACAGGAATGCTTTAGCAGCACGGTCAGGAATGTCATTAAGCTCTTTGGAGGCTTTGTCCAGAAGAGCCAGGGAGTACTTGGTCATGTGAGACTGGTAATTAGTTGCCGTAAAAGCTAGGGTAGCAGAAGTATAAATCTTTGTTTACCCACCACTCCATGGCTTTACTGTCCTCATCTGCAAACAGGACAGTGGTAGCAGGGAGTAGTTTGGATGCTCTGTCCGAAGAAATGGAAATAGTGGCAGGGTCTGCTGGGCGGCACTTGAAAAGGAATTTGAGTCAAGGACCCTGTATAACCAGTCTGCCTTTCGGGGAGCAAGTGGTTGGGAATATAGCAGTAAATCAATCCAGGAAGGCAGGTTGGACAGGTGGGATAGGTGATGGATTAGGCGAGTCCATCTGAATCAGATCACAAAATATTTTTTGTGCTTCAGACATTTTTGAGCATTCTCCCTTAAAGTATTCTCTCATCAGGTTAACAGTGTCCCTAAAGGTAAGGTCTTCCACTGGGGAATCAGGCTCAGCAGAGGCCTCTTTGGGGGATCCATACCCCGGGGGGGGGGGGGGGGATGAAATCTGGGAAGAGTAGAACAGGGAGTCCTCAGAGGAATCAGATAGTTCCTCCTCTGCAGGCTGGCTCACAGTCCTTTCAGGTATTGAAGCCTACGGCTGAGATGAGGTGGAGCCGCAGGGGTGAACTCAGAGGAAGGCCTGAGGGCCAAGAAAGCATTGTAGAGACTCTGGCTGAAGGCCTGCCAGGAAGGTAAGGCCTCTGGTGTCAGGGAAATATGTCTGGTCTTTTGCTTTTTCTTAGAAGGCCTAGCCAGTGTCTGGCTGGCGGTAGGCCTGGAAGAAATTGTTGAAGCGGCAAAGGCCGGTCCCGAAGCACCCATCAAAAGTACTGGTTGCCCCCAGCATCTGTTAACAGGTGCCGGTAGATCCTCCCCAGACATATAGTCTGCTGTAGATTGTGCGGCCTCCTGAAAGGTACCCTCTATATCTAAGGTGGCAGAAGCCGGGTCCTCAGCCAAGCTGATGGCGGCTACAGGTGGAGGAGCGGATATGGGAGGAGCAGTGGAAGAAGTAGGCTGCATGGACTTGGCCCTCTTCCTTAGTGGTTCAGATGGGACGTCGGAGGTGGCTTCTATACAGAGAGCTGTCTTAGGTGCTGGTTCTCAAGGTAGAAGTAAAGAGTCTTGTAAGCGGTGACAAAGGGTCTTGGGAACAAACAATTTACAAATGGTGCAGTTTTTGTAACTGAGATCCCTACCCAGACAAGAGAGACACCGGTCGTGGGTGTCCATGTGGAATTTGATGACCACACTTGCACTTACTCTTATCAGACATGAACAGACTATAAATACAAAAGGAATGAAGAAAATTGCCACGACAGGGTACTTATCTTTAATGCGAAACAGATCCGAAGTCCAGAAGTAGCAGGAAAGTACAGTTGCGTACACTTACCATAAATGTAGATGCTCAAGTGTATTCACTGTTGCAGTCATCACATTTGGGTTATCTGCCTGCAGGTAGCCTTATACCAGAGTCTTGGATTCCTGCGTCGGATGCTCTCTTCTTCCATGACATCAGGGGTATAAAACATGCAGCAGACGCCATTACATCAGTTTTTCTTTCCCCAGATGTCAGGTGCCCCCACAATGGGAAGCAATTATATGTTACGTCAAAAAGCAAATACACCAGAAAGCTTAAATACACCAAACAAGAAGGAAAGGTAGAGCCAAGAGAAGTCAGGGGGATGGAGGGAGAGTAACCAGGATACAACAGTGAATACACTCGAACATCTACTTTTATGGTAAGTGTACACAACTGTACTATGTTCTTCGTGTTTCACTGTTGCAGTCATCACATTTGGGTTGATTCCCAAAGCTAAGGAAGGGAGGAGGAGGTTATAGAGCATTAGGGCCAGCTATTAAGCCCTGCAAAACTGCAGTGGCAAAACCAGCCCTGGATTTAGAAAAAATAGGCATATGGTAATGCTTGATGAAAGTATGTACAGAGCTCCAGGTAGCAGCTTCTAGAATGCTCTTGGTACGGATTCCTCTGAGACAGGCTGTAGAGGTAGATGCAGCCCTGGTGGAATGTGATCTTATCCACAGTGGGGTACATTTTCCATTGTGCTATCCATTTGGAAATGGTCTGCTTTGAAATGGCTTTTCCATTTGTCTGAGTAGGCTTTCCTGGTGCTGGGCCTCCTGGCCTCCAGAATAACATCCATAACAGTTTGTGAGAGAGGAGCTGGCTGGTTGCTTAGGTGATTTGCCATGCAGCCAAGTTTAAGGTTTTGAGCTGGCTGTGTAGAATCTGATTGTCTTGCTGTGTGAGCAGGTGGGTAATTTGTGGTAGAATCCATGGTGGGCCCTGGGCCATATTCCTTAATAGTGGGTACCAGTGCTGGCGTGGCCAGTCTGGGGCAATGAGTATCATTTGGGGTCTCTCCATCCTGACTTTCAGTAGCACCTTTGTGAGAAGGGGTAATGGAGGAAAGGCATATACTGTTAGCATTTTCCAACTGAATGAGAGTGCGTCCACTTCCCAAGCTTGATGGTGAAAAGTCCTTGTGCAAAATTTTGTTAGCTGATAGACCTGTTTTCCAGCCCTCAAAACTATGTCTGGGAGCCCCCATTTTTGAGCTATCATTGCGAATACTTCTGGATCCAGTTTCCACTCGTGGGGATCCATGATGTTTCTGCTTAGGTAGTCTGCCAATGTGTTCTTTTTTCCTGGCAGGAATTGAGCTTGTAATTGAACTTGGTAAGCCAGTGCTGTGTTCCACAAGGAATTTCTTGCCTGCATAGAGGGTAGGAGTGTGTACCCCCTTGTTTGTTTATTTACCACATTACTGTGATGTTGTCTGTTCTTATGATAAGCTGTCCTGGATGTAAGAGGTCCTTGAAGGCTGTCAGAGCATTTTGTACAGCTAGCATTTTTTTTTGATTAATGTGCAGATTCCTTTGATCTGCTGTCCATATGCCTTGAACGCACCGTCCTGCCATGTGTGCCCCCCAGGCCTAGTCCGATGCATCTGTTGTCATAGTTTGCCTGGCTGGAGATAGGGTGAAAGGCTGACCCTTGTTGAGGTGACATGCCTGTGACCACCATAGAAACTCCTGCTGAAGGCAGGGAATAAGAGGTATCATTGTTTCCAAGCTGTGGCTGTGTTGAGTCCATACGCTTTTTAGGTACCATTGTAATTTCCTCATATGCAGTTTTGCAAATGGTATTAGTAGTATGCAAGATGCCATGAAGCCCAAGGCCTGCAGAATTTTTCTTCCAGGGAGTTGGGTCTTTTCTGCCAATATTCTGAAGTATTGAGTTAATTGTAGTTTGTCTGGCGTCAGATAAGCCATCTGGGCCGCTGTATTCAAGCTGGCACCCAGGAATGTGATTTTGTGAGGGCACTAGTTTTGATTTCTTTTCGTTTACTGTGTACCCTAGGCAACTTAGACGTTTTACAAAAGCCAGGTGTTGTAAGAGAATGTCCTTGCTTTCTGCTTGGATGAGACAGTCGTCCAGGTATGGGTATATTTGAATTCCTCTGTCTGCAGTATGCAATTACTGGTGCCAGGCATTTTGTGAAGACCCTGGGCGCAGTAGATAAGCCAAAGGGCAGTGCAGAGAATTGGTAATGGGTTGAACCTGCAATGAAACGGAGGTATCTTCTGCAATTTTGTCTGATAGGGACATGCAGGTATGCCTCCTTGAGGTCCAACGTTACTAGCCAAGCTTTCTTGCCCAACATGGGAAGAAGCTGCTGTAGTGTTAGCATCTTGAATTTGGGTACTTGCAAGAAGGTGTTTAAAATTGAAAGGTCCAGAATGGGTCTCCCAGCATTGTCTTTTCTGGGGACTAGAAAGAGCCTTGAGTAAAAACCTTGGCCTTGCTCCTGTGTAGGTACCAGTTGAATGGCTCTCATGTCCATGAGAGCTGTAATTTGTTTTTGTGCCTCTGCCCATTGATTTTGCGGCAGGTTTGGCATTCCTTTTATCCTTGGCAAGGTGTGGAAATGGAATCTGTACCCGTGTGAGATGATGTCTAGGACCCATTTGTCCTTTGTGACGATGCGCCAGTTGTCTGCAAAAAGTGCTAATTTTCCTCCCAAGGGAGCTGCCAAGAGAGTTTTGCTTGGCAGTTTGAGGTTTAAGTCATTGTGTTTGCCTTCTAGTAGTTTGGGACCTGTCTTCTCCTCCCTTCTGTGTTGCAGTGCCCCATTGGCGAGGTTTGTAAGGGATTTGTGCTTGTCCTCTGCCCCTTGGGCACCTGCATTTACCCCTCTGTGGTCTGTCAGAAGCTGGAAAGGACCAATTTTTTGTTGGCCAATTCCTGCTGAAGAGTGGGGGCTGTACCTGTAAGAAATCTTTGACGGTCTGCATAGATTTTGCCTTATCCTCCATTTTCTTTAAAACCTCCTCTGCTTTAACCCCAAATAAGACATCCTGCTGTAAGGGTGCATCCAGTAACTTTGCTCTAACATGATCAGGCAGAGATTGTTCCTTTAACCAAGCATGCCTACGTATAACAGACCCAGTAACAGCTGCTCTAGAGGAAGCTTCCAAGGCATCAAAACCACATTGTAAAGTATGTTTGCCCACCTGTTCAGCTGCATGCAACAGATCTTACATTTCCTTGAATTCAGACTGTTGAGGGTGCGTGCCCATCTTTTGTTTTATTTGAGACATTAGGAATTGCTGGTATTTAAGCATGTGAAATTGACAATTTAGTGCTCTCATAGCTAGAGTAGCTGAGGTGTAAACCTTCTTCCCCCACCTATCTAGTGCTCTGGAGTCCCTTTCTGAGGGTACAGGATTTTTAGCCATAGAAGCCTTAGCCCCTATGGGACCCTGAGAGATTTCTCTGGATCAGCAACAGGGCTTTTGTAAAGGAATTTGTGCGAGTCAGGCACTCTATAGTATCTATTTGGTTTGGGTGGAGCAGGAGGCAGAGAATCTGGATTTAGACTAGATTCTAAGAAAACATCATCCACAATGTCCAAAACTGAGGGGATAGCAAGTGGTCTGTGCTGGGGGAGTAAAATAAACTCTCTGAGCCTTTTCTTTGAGTCGGAGTAGTCCTGACCTTCCCAGTGGAAATGTTCCCTCATGGTATGTAAGGTTTCCCCAAAGGGATAATCTTCAGGGGGAGAAGCTGAGGGAATGGAGTCTTCAGCATAAGAATCTTCATAAGGGGGAAAGGAGGAATCCTGTTCCTCAGAGGAGCCTGAGGAAAACAGACACTTGATCAGAGGAGGCATAATCCTCCTCTTGTCTAGGCCTTTTGTCGGGGGGGGGGGTGGGAACCCCTAATCAAAGAAATCAAATCTTCAGCCATGTTAAGCATCTGTTTCTTAGGCATAGGGCCTTGATCTGGAGACTGAAGTGTAGGCTTTTTTGGTTTTAGAGGAGTCTTAAGCTTAGCATAAGATTTTATGGTGAGAGTAGTCGGTCTGAAGACACCTTCAGAAACCGAAGGTGTTTCTACAGCACCGGCTTCCACTACTGCAATGTCGTTGGTAGGGCCTAAAGAAAATGGCTGCGTCGGCCTAGATCTCTCTGCTGGGGGATCCGAAGCGGTCTGGGGATCCAATTCAGCGGTAGCCAGGGGCTGCGTAGGTGCCTCACTGAAAACCCGAGAACCGGCGACCGGCCCAGCCGAGGCCTCGGAGTCTGGCTTGGATCTAGTCTGCCTGTCTTTATCTTTGCGTTTTTTATGCACGCCGGTAGTCGGTTGCTCCAACGGCATAGTGTAATTAAAGTTTCTACCGTAGTGTCATGTGAAATCAAAGCGTCACTTTATAGTTCGCTTATTGAACCTAGCACAAAACCGACAACCAGTGACATCGTGGTCTGGGCCTAGGCAAGGTATACAAAAAGAATGAAAGTCCTTATGAGGTATTTGCTTCCCACAAGGAATGCAATTGTTAACTTTTTCTGACATCGGACTGAGGCAAGAAAAGGTTCCCCAACGGGGTACTTAGTTTTGAAGACTTCGGACTGAAACTCGATTCGAAAATCTCAGGTGTCGGCCGACCGGCACTTGCGAACTGCTTCTGCTTCGGGCAACGCGCGGCAAGAAAGTCTGAAGAAAATGGTGTTGGATGCCTCTGATATACCCCTGGCGCTCTGAAGTCAGGGAAGAAGCGACAGCAACCGACGCCGGACCAAGACTTTGGAATTCGGGCCGACTGCGGGACCGCCTGACGGCAGGATAACCCAAGTGTGATGACTGCAGCAGGGTAACACGATGAACATCTGGTGAAGAGTCAGTATCTTGAATTTTGGAATGTCCAGAAAGGTGTTTAGAGTAGACAGGTCCAGAATTGGATGCCATGATTTGTCTTTTCCGGGTACCAGGAAAAGTCTGGAATACAAACCTTGTCCCTTTTCCTCTTCTGGTACTAGTTGAATAGCCCCCATGTTTAGGAGGGAAAGTACTTGCTTCTGAGCCTCTGCCCACTGATTTGGGGGCAGGTCTGGCCACCCGTTTGAAGTTGGCAACGTGTGGAAATGAAATCTGTATCCCTGGGACACTATATTTAAAACCCATTTGTCCTGGGTTATAAGTTGCCAGTTTTTTGCATGAAGAGCCAGTTTTCCCCAAAAGGGGCGGCTGAGAGTCAAGTGCTTGGTAATTTTAAAGGAAAGTCATTGAGACTGTTTACCATAGGGTGGTGTCTTGTTATTTTCAGATTTGGAAGTGGAAGCACCCCATTGCTTAGTTCTGAGAGTTCCTTGGGATTGAAACCTGGTGCTTTTGGAGTGTCTGGGTTTGGCTTGAGTGGCTCTGGAAGGAGATGGAAAGGACCAGTTCTTAGTAGGCCAGTGCCTACTAAATCTTGGAGGCTGTACTTGTAAGAAATCTGTCGCAGTTTGCATAGATTTAGCTTTATCTTCCATCTTTTTTAGAACTTCTCCAGCCTTATTGCCAAAAATACGGTCCTGATGTAAAGGAGCATCCAACAGTTTTGCTTTAACATGATCAGGCAGAGATTGCTCCTTAAGCCAAGCATGCCTTCTAAGAACAGACCCAGTAACAGCAGCCCTGCAAGAGGCCTCTAAAGAATCAAAACCACATTGCAAAGTATGTTTTCCAACTTGTTCAGCTGAATGCAATAAATCCTGTAAATCTATTTTCCACACAGTCAGAAATCATCATTTTCTGTTTAAGCAGTCCCATGATCTGCTGTTGATATTTTAGCATATGGAATTGACAGTTTAAAGCCCTGATTGCAAAGGTTGCAGCAGTATAAACCTTTTTACCCCATCTATCCAGCGCCCTGGAGTCTCTATCAGAAGGGGTAGGATTTTTAGCAGTAGAAGCCTTAATGCCCTTGGGCCCCTGAGAAATGGTTTCTGGGTCCGCAACAGGATTTTTGAAAAGGAATTTGTGGGACTCAGGAACCCTGTAGTATCTGTCTGGTTTACTAGGGGCCGGAGGCACGGAATCAGGGGCCATACTGGATTCCAAAAACACAACAATGTCTAGTACAGGAGGTATAGCCAAAGGCCTATGCTGAGGAAGAAGGAAATGCCCAAGCCTCTTTTTGGATTCAGAAAATTCCTGACTTTCCCAGTGGAAATGCTCCCTTAAGGTATGTAAAGTTTCCCCAAAAGAAAAATCCTCAGGGGGAGAAGCAGAGGGAATGGAATCCTCTGCATCAGAATCCTCATAAGTAGGTATGGACAAATCCAGGTCATTAAAAGAGTCAGAAGAAACAGAGTCCTGTTCAGAAGAGTCATAATCAAGTTCAGCCCTAGGCCTCTTAGAAGGGGGGGTTGACTACCCCTGATTAGAGCAATTAAAATCTTCAGCCATTTTGATCATTTGTTTTTTAGGCATAGGGGCCTGAACATGTAGCCTGGGCATCATTATTTTAGACACAGATTGAGATTTAGTCCTTAGTAGTGAAGGCCGAGTCTGTTTAAAATGCAAGTCTGTAGGCCTGAATACACCCTCAGAAGCCGGTGCCTGCACAGCGGCTCCGGACCTATCCAAGGTAGAGACATCCACGGGTTCCGTAGGTGAAGCATCTCGCAGCATACCGGACTCCGAATGCGTCTCAGTAGTGTACTGAGAATCAGAAGTAGCAGATATCAGGGGCTGCGAAAGCACCTCACTGAGTACCGGTGAACTGGCAACTGGATTAGGAGAAGCGTCGTCAGCAGTTTTGGACCTCAATGGCCGGTCTCCGTCTTTCTTTGTGTTTTTTCCATATTCCGGTAGTTGGATGGCTAACTGACGTCATTTCTGGATAACAGAAATATATAGAAGTAAAAATGTACTGACGATGGATAGTGCGCCGATTAAATAAAGCACAAAACCGACAGCAAAGTACGCGTGGTCAGGGCCTAGACAAGGAATACAGTACAAATGAAAATCCTTGAGAGGTATTTGCTTCCCACAAGTAATACAATTATTAACTTTTACTGACATCGGTAAGGAGCAAGAAAAAGTTTCCCCAACTGGGTACTTAGCTTTTAGTTGACGACTTCGGTTCTGAAACTCGAAAATGAAAATTTCAGAAGTCGGCCGACCGGCACTTGCGAACTGCTTCGGGCACCGCACGGCAAGAAAGACTGATGTAATGGCATCGGCTGCATGTTTTATACCCCTGACGTCATGGAAGAAGGAATAGCAACTGCCGCAGGACCCAAGACTTTGTTATTAAGGCTGACTGAGGGCAACATGCCAGCAGATTACCCAAATGTAATGACTGCAACAGTGAATTACGAAGAAAGTACAGTTGTGTACACTTACCATAAATGTAGATGTTCAAGTGTCTTCACTGTTGCAGTCATCACTGCAGGGTTCTTCCTGCCGGCAGGCAGCCCTCGGTTGGCCAGAATCCCAAAGTCTGGGTCCGGCATCAGCTGTTCAGTCATCCTCCCTGATGTCAGAGAGCCAGGGGTACAAAGCTCCCAGCCGACGCCATGTTCGCCAGTTTTTCTTGCCCCAGATGTCAGGTGCCCAAAAGTAAAGGCTAAAAGTAAGGTACAACAAAACCCCATACCCTGTAGCAAATACATCTCAGAAGGGTGAAGCAGGGAACCACACTAATGAGAGAATAAGAGGGGACAGGGGTGGTAGCAGACTGCAACAGTGAAGACACTCGAACATCTACATTTATGGTAAGTGTACACAACTGTACTATGTTCGTGTTTCACTGTTGCAGTCATCACTGTAGGGTTGAATCCCAAAGCTGAGATAAGGGGTGGAGGTTACTGAGTAGAAGGGGCGGCTAGTAGGCCTTGCAAGACTGCAGAAGCAAAGCCTGCCCTGGACTTAGAATAAAGAGGTAGATTATAGTGCTTAGAGAAAGTATGCACTGAACTCCAAGTTGCAGCTTCCAAAATATCTTTGGTAGGTACTCCCCTGAGAAAAGCAGAAGTAGCAGCAGCTCTGGTGGAGTGAGTCCTGATTTTTCCTGGTATTTGCTTTCCATGATGAGAGTAACAAAATCTGATTCCATGAGCAATCCATTTAGAAATGGTCTGTTTTGAAATAGCCTTGCCTTGGGAATTTGCTGCATAAGAAACAAACAGTCATTCTGCTTTTCTGATATCCTTGGTTCTATCCAGGTAAAAACAAAGCTGGCTGTGCACGTCCAAAGAATGCAAGATCCTCTCCCCCTTATTTTGTGGATTGGGGAAAAAAGTTGGCAGGTGAATGGTTTGGTTTAAAGCCACTTGAGAAACCACTTTAGGCATGAAAGTAGGGTTAGTCCTTAAAGAAACCCTGTCTTGATGAAAAATAATGTAAGGTTCCACAGCCATGAGTGCTTGTAACTCCGAGACTCTCCTAGCTGAAGTCAAAGCCAGTAGGATAGCGGTCTTCCATGATAAATACTTTATATCAGATGTGGCTGCAGGCTCAAAAGGAGGCAGAGTAAGTTTTTCCAGAACATAGTTGAGGTCCCAGGCAGGTATGGGTGGTGTCCTAGGGGGCCTTAAATTCTTTGCTCCTCTGAGATATTGTTTCAGAAGTGGATGTGAAAAAATTGGAGGATCTGTATTGTAATGTGCAGAGATAGCGGAGGCATGTATTTTTATGGAGGAAAAGGATAAACCCTTATGTAACATGTCTATCAGGTAATGTAAAATCAATGGAATATTAGGAATGAGAGGATCTGAATCCTGAGCATGCATCCAGGTGCAAAATCTCTTCCATTTACCTTCATAAGATTTTCTAGTGCTAGGCCGTCTGGCTTCTAAGATGACATCCATGACCTGTTTGGAAAGGGTAGGATTAATCATAGACCCTGAATACGCCAGGCTGCCAGGCTGAGAATTTTGATATGAGAGTGCAGAACCTGGCCCTGGTGTTGGGACAAAAGATTTGGAATCTGAGGCAGAATCCAAGGAGGCTCCTGGGAAAGATTCATCAGTGTTGAGTACCAAAATTGTCGAGGCCAATTTGGGGCCAGTAAAATAATCTTGGGTTTGTCCTGTTTTATCTTTAATAACACCAGTGGAAGAAGAGGTAGAGGAGAAAAGGCATACCCAGAGAGGTTCCTCCAACTGAATGAGAGGGCATCCACTTTCCATACTAGTTTGTGATATGTCCTTGTGCAAAAAGTCTGTAACTGGTAGTTGAGGGGAGATGCAAATAGATCTATGTCCGGGCAGCCCCAGGCTTCTGTAATCATCTGGAATATTTGGGTGTCTAGCATCCACTCGTGTGGGTCTGACAGGTTCCTGCTCAGGCTGTCTGCCAGAATATTTTGTTTCCCTGGCAGGAACTGAGCTTGTAGGTCCACTTTACAAGCTAGTGCTGTGTTCCATAGAATCATGGCTAGTCTGCAAAGGGGGTAGGAGTGTGAACCCCCTTGCTTGTTTATGTACCACATAACTGTGGTGTTGTCTGTCCGTATCAGTAGTTGCCCTGGCTGTAGAAGATCCCTGAAAGCCAAGAGGGCATTCTGTACAGCTAGCATCTCTTTTAAATTGATATGTAGGTGCTTCTGATCCTCTTTCCAAAAACCTTGCAGGCCTTTCCTCTGCAAGTGGGCTCCCCATGCGTAATCCGTGGCGTCCGTGGTTAACACTTGGTAGGCTGGAGGCAGACTGAAGGCTTTCCCTTTGTTTTGAAGACATGTCATGGCCCACCAATGGAATTCCTTTTGCAGGCAAGGCAAGACCGCAATCTGTGTGTCTAGACTGTGACAATGCTGGGACCATACATTTTTTAGGTACCATTGTATCTTTCTCATATGCAGTCTTGCATATGGTATGAGAAGGATGCAGGAGGCCATGTAACACAAAGCCTGCAGGAATTTCCTTGCAGTTAGCTGAGACATTAACACCAGGGTTTTGAAAGTTGAAGCCAGCTGAAGTTGTTTTTCGGATGTCAGGAATGCCATCTGGGTTGTTGCGTTTAAAAGAGCACCCAGAAAAGTTATCTGTTGTGTGGGTGTCAAATTTGACTATGTTCACAGTGAATCCCAGGTACTTGAGTACATTTTGAACAAGTTCCATATGCTGGAGTAAGACATCCTTGCTGTCTGCTTGAATAAGGCAGTCGTCCAGATAAGGGTAAATTTGAATTACCTTGAGTCTGCAGTAAGCTACTACTGGTGCCAGACACTTGGTGAAGACCCTGGGCGCAGTAGACAAGCCAAAGGGCAGCGCAGAGAATTGGTAATGTTTCGAGCCTGCCTTGAACCTGAGGTATCTTCTGCACTCTTGTCTGATAGGAATGTGTAGGTAAGTCTCCTTTAAATCCAATGTCACCATCCATGCATTTTTGCTCAACATTGGCAGGAGCTGCTGCAGAGTAAGCATCTTGAACTTTGGTATCTCCAGGAAAGTATTTAAGACTGACAGATCCAGGATGGGTCTCAAAGAATTTTGTTTTCTGGGAACTAGAAAGAGTCTTGAGTAAAAGCCTTGCCCAGTCTCTGATTGTGGAACCAGTTCTATGGCCCTCATAGCCATGAGGGATCCCACCTGGTTTAATGCCTCTGCCCATTGGTGTTTTGGTAGGTCTGGCCATCCGTTTGGTCTTGGCAAGGAATGAAAGTGGAATTTGTAACCTCTTGAAACTACATCCAGAAGCCACTTTGTCTTGGGTTATGCAAGTCCAATTTTGGTGAAAGAGAGAGTTTTCCTCCTAGAGGGGCTTCCAGGAGAGAGGTTCCTGGAGCCATGCAGGGGGAGTCATTGAGCCTGTTTCCTATAAGATTGAGGTCTGTCCTCTCCACGCCTGGGGATGGAAGCACTCCACTGTCTAGGTCTATAAGAGGTCTGTGCTTGGGCCCTCCCTCTGGGGCGCCTATATCTACCCCTCTGAGACCTGTCCGAGCTGGGAAAGGACCAATTTTTAGTTGGCCAATTTCTGCTAAATCTTGGGGGCTGAACTTGTAAGAAATCCTTAACCGTTTGCATGGATTTTGCCTTATCCTCCATTTTCTTTATCACCTCTTCAGCCTTAGACCCAAACAAAGCATTATGGTGAACAGGAGCATCCAGTAACTTTGCTTTCACTTGATCAGGCAAATTTTGTTCCTTTAACCAAGCATGCCTTCTAATGACCGTGCCAGTGGCAGCCGCCCTGCATGAGGCCTCCAAAGCATCAAAACCACAGTGTAAGGTACGTTTCCCAACCTGCTCAGTAGCGTGCATCAAATCGTGTAATTCCTTATTATCTGCACATGCAGAAATGGTACCTAGCTTTTGTTTCATAACAGACAGAAGAAATTGCTGATATTTTAGCATATGAAATTGACAATTTAAAGCCCTAATGGATAAAGTAGCAGAAGTGTACACTTTTTTGCCCCATCTCTCCAAAGCTCTAGAATCCTTATCTGACGGAATAGGGTTCTTAGCAGGGGCGGCCTTAACACCCTTAGGACCCTGGGAAATGGTTTCTGGATCAGCAGTAGGATTTTTATAAAGAAACTGGTGGGAGTCAGGGACTCTGTAATATCTATCAGGCTTTGCAGGGGCTGGAGTAAAGGAGTCGGGAGTTAAATTAGCCTCAGAAAATACATCATCCACAATATCCAAAATAGGAGGAATAGCCAGGGGTCTGTGTTGGGGAAGAAGGAAATCCCTAAGCCTTCTCTTAGATTCAGAGTACTCCTGTCCTTCCCAGTGAAAATGTTCCCTCATGTCACGTAAAGTTTCCCCAAAAGAAAAATCCTCAGGGGGAGAAGCTGAAGGAATGGATTCCTCAGCATCAGAATCCTCATGAGGAGGGAAAGTATAATCCTGTTCAGAGGAAGACGCTGAAGAAATAGATGCCTGATCAGAGGATTCATAGTCAAATTCTTGTCTTGGCCTTTTGTCTGGAGGGGGATGTGAACCCCTAATCATAGTTAGTAAGTCCTCCGCCATTTTAAGCATTTGTTTTAGTGATTTAGGAACCGGATCAGAGGGGGCCTGGGCTTGAGTCTGTTTTTGAAGGAGTCTTTGCCTTTATCTGAAGCTGCATAGGCCTGAAAACCCCCTCGGAAGCCGGTACCTGCAGAGCAGCTCCGGACCCATCTGAGGGAGCATTGTCCGAAGGTCCTGCACCTGGAGTACTCAAAGGCCTAGATGGCTCCTCATGGCAGTCCGTTTCGGCAAGCGGTTCTGTAGTGGCAGACGACGGGGGCTGCGAAAGTGCCTCACTGACGACGGCTGAACCTGCAGCTGGCTCTGCTTGTAAATAGTCAGATTTGGACCTCAGAGGCCTGTCCTTATCCTTGCTCCTTTTGTGAACTCCGGTAGTCGGAAGTGTGTCCGACGACATATTGTAATTAAATCGCCTGCCAAAGTAGTGAAAAGCAAAATCGTATCTCCGCTTAATAGTACGTTGATTAAATCTAGCACAAAACCGACAACCAGCTACGTCGTGGTCAGGGCCTAGACAAGGAATACAGTAAGAGTGGAAATCCTTATGAGGTATTTGCTTCCCACATGAAATACAATTAACTTTTTCTGACATCGGACTGGAGCAAGAAAAAAGTTTCCCCAAAGGGGTACTTAGCTTTGAGAAGAAGCAAGTCTTCGGAATGAAGCACCAAAAATAGAGAGTCAGCCGACCGGCACTTGCGAACTGCTTCCACCGCACGGCAAGAAAGACTGGAGAACATGGCGTCGGTTGGGAGCTTTGTACTCCTGGTGCTCTGACGTCAGGGAGGATGACTGAACAGCCGACGCCGGACCCAGACTTTGGGATTCTGGCCAACTGAGGGCTGCCTGCCGGCAGGAAGACCCTACAGTGATGACTGCAACAGTGAAACACGATGATCATCATCCAAGATTCTTAGGAATTGCCTTGCAGTTACCTGTTGGGTCTGTAAAAGGATTCTGAAATGTGCGGACAAGGAACTGACTTTGTCCTGGGGAAAAAAGCTTTCATTATGTCTGCCCTGATCCTGGAGCCCAGAAAATGTTTTGTCTTGTTTTGTTGTCAAGGATGATTTTGGGATGTTGAGGGTTAACTCCAGTCTTTGCAGCAGGGAAATTGTGAACTGTAAGTGGTTTTGCAGTTTCCTTGTATTCTGCCAGAATAAGGAAGTCTTCCAGGTAAGGGTAAATTTGAATCCCTTGTGTTCTGCAAAAGGCTATGGCAGGAGCCAGGCATTCTGTGAACACTGGGAGCAGTGAACAAACCAAATGGCAATGCTGTAAACTGAAAGTGAGAGGGGGGCCCAGAAAAATGTAAGAATTTTCTGTGAGAAGGTTGTATGGGGATGTGCAGATAGGCTTCTTTTGGGGTAGTGTGTGGCCATGAAAGCCTGGGCTGGTAGAAGAGAGTAGAGTAGAGTTTGTAGAGACAACATTCTGAAGATAGAAACCTTTAAGAATAGGTTTAGAAAGGAAAGGTCTAGGAAAAACCTCCATGGTCCATCTTTTTTGGGGACCAGAAACAGTCTTGAGTATTGGCCTTTTCCTGCCTGCCCTGTGAGGACAGGCTCTATAGCTCCCAGGTTCAGAAGGTCTTGTAGGATCTGAGGGAAGAGGTGTCTTTGGTTCCTTTGGGGGAAGGGTATGCCCCTTAAAGGGGGCCTTTCTCTCAAAGAAAGGAAGCACCCTTTTTGAATTATAGTCAGAACCCATTTGTCCGTAGCGATGGTTTTCCACAAGGGGAGGCAGTGGGAGAGGCGGGCAGACAGGGGGAGGTGGGCAAAGCAGTCACGCATTGTTGGGTCCTCCTCGGTCTTGAAAGGACTGTCTAGTGGGAGGGTGAGACAGCCATCCTGGAAGTTTGTCTTCTGGCCCCTCTTCTATGTCTGGAAGAGGAAGGCACAGCAGAGGGTTTTCTACTGACAAAGGTAGTTTTTGCAGGGTAAGTTCTGTAATATTTAGGAACAGGAGACACAAGAAGGTGCTTGATGTCTTGCAAGTCCTTACTCTTTTCTTGCAGGTTTTTAAAAACGTCTGCTGATTGTTTACCAAATAAGTTAGGGTCCAGAGGAGCATCTAAGATCTTAGACTTGAAGTCCTCTGGTATGCATTGTAGGTGCAGCCAGGAATATCTCCGAAGTCAAGAGGCAGAGGCTGCAGACCGTGCAGTGGCCTCTGCAGCATCATAACTACATCTAATGGAATGTCTGGTTACTTGGGCAGCCAGAGACAGTTTAGATGCCATTTCAGATTTTGTGGGGCAGTCTGGAGTAGCTGCCACTAGAGCAGAGACTTGGGAGACCAGGTCCAGAGCATATCTGGTCATATGGGTTTGACAGTCGATGGCTCTGAAGGCCAGCATGGAAGAGGTGCAAACATTTTTCCCAATTCTGTCCATAGTTTTACTGTTCTTGTCAGTAGGTAGGAGAGAGAGATACTGAATCAGTCTGGACTGTGTCTGGTGATACTGAAATCACAGCAGGATCTGCCAGGGGTGGTTTGACTAGAAATTTCTGGTCATCAGGCACTTTGTAGAAGCAGTCTGCCCTCTTAGGGGCAGGAGGGTGTGAGCCTGGGATCTTGGATGCACAGGAAAAGGCATCGAGGTAAGCAGGGATAACAGGAGGTATGGCAGAAGGGGAGGGAAGATTCCACTTCCAGCAACTCAAAATATCTGTTTTGAATTTCAGACATTTGTGAGTTGTCCCATTTTAAGTATTCCTTCATTTTTATAATGGTATCTCCAAAGGTGATATCTTCTGGAGGGGAGTCCCCTTCGATGGATTCTTCATCTGGGGAGTAGTATTCCAGTGGAGAGGCTATTTGATAGGCATATGAGATGGATTCATCTGAAGATGAATAATAAGTCTCTTCCTCTTCTTCCCTGTCTTGAGTAGTGTGAGGAGGAAGAGAGGTGGCAGAGGCAAGCCTAGGGCTGAGGAGAGGAAGGATAGATGGAGAAGAGGCTGTGGACCTAAGGGCCATGAAGGCCTGCATCAACGAGGAGGTAAGGGACTGCCAATCAGGTAGGCCCTCAGAGGTCATAGCCAGATGTTTGGTTTTCTGTTTCTTTTTTAATGGAGTAGCCTTAGACGAAGGCCTGGAATCTGGTGTATGGCTAAGAGTTGCAGCATCAACAGGAGGAATCCCAGTTGGAAACCTGGCTGTGTCTGGTTCCCCCTCGACATCGGTTGTAGCCCATGTCTAAGTAAGCTTTGTGGATGTGCCAGTCAATCAAGAAGCGGCTTCCTCGAAGGTCGCCAAAGTAAAAGGATCTAACAGACATCCCTCAACTCCCAAATCTGTAGCTGGTGGGGCATCTGAAAACGAAGAGGCAGTAGTGGAACTGAGCCTAGGAATCTTGGCCTTCTTCCACAGAAGTTCACTCTGAACTTACGATATGGGATCCAGCCTTAAAAAACTTGCGCCAAGTCTCTGGTTTTCTAGGTATAGATTGAGGGCAGACAGACAGCTGCTTAGGGTCTTGGGTATGAAGGATGGGCAAATTAAGCAAGCAGTATGGTCGTGCTCTCGGCCTAGGCAAAAAACGCAGTGGTCGTGTGCATCTATGCGGTATCTGAAGTCCACACTGGCATTTACAGTTTTTAGCTGACATCAGCTAAAGGTTAGTACAGCAAACCAAGCTTTAGTTAGAAGTCAAAGAAGAAAAAACCCCAACGGGGTACTTAGCTTTTAGACATCTTGTAGTGAAGGAGTGAAGCACACGATGTGGCGGTCGTCTGCGGCTGAGAAGTTCTGAGGTCTATGCATGCAGACGTCACATTAAAGAACCTGGTTAATGGCCCTGCGTGCGACATCCCACACAACAGCAGCCAAGCTGAAGCGTTTGTATAGGAGCAGACGTACGGGTCGCCTGAGGCGGGAAATCCCACACCAAGAATACTGCAACATAGGAATAGAAGGACATTCGGTGTCTTTAGAAGGCCTGTGTTTAGGGCATTTGCATTTAAGCTGATCGACATTGGGATGTGAAACGGACACCATCCCATGAGGAGATTCAGAGAACTCGCTAACAAATTAACTAAAATGTCTGCCTTACATTGAACAGTTCTGGAGTTGAATTAGACAAAAAAATGACAGTTAGGAACATTGTGGGTAGGGCCCAAACAAGTAACACAGAGGGTATGAAAACACAGGCGTGGAATATGTTTACCACAATGGATGCAGTTGTTAACCATCTCTGACATTAGTTATAAAAGGAGAGTTCCTCAACGGGGTACTTAGCTTTTTGAAGTGTTCACTTTGGTGTGGACTGACAGACGCTTGTACTGGATGTCTACTTTGGGCTATGATGGCAAGAAAGAACAGGGATCAAGACGTTGGCTGACTCCACTTATACCCCAGTGGTACGGACATCAGGCAAGGGCATCTGCCGATCATAGGAGGGGGGAATAATTTTACTCTGGTAATTGGGCTAGCCGAGGATGCCCACTGCGGGAAATCCTACAAGTCAGGACTGCAACAGTGAAACACAAAAAAAATGTAATGCTACCTTTTCTTTAAATACTGCAGTTCATACATATCCTCTCTCCCTCCCTTTCTAAAACAGGCGCTCGTGCACACAAACATCCAAAACTATATACAAATTAAAAAGAAAAAAATACAAACCTTCCAGATGAAAGCTAATGCTTCAGTTTGAGAACTGCTTGGACAGGCTTTGTCCCACCAAAAAGCTTTGGTTATTCATGCTACAGCACATTTCATCTACACTTAGTCTACTGCTAACATACATCTGTTGCTGTCTGCTCTTGATTTCTCTTGCTAGCACAAAAACTAATTGTACACATTTATTTTTTTGTTTTAGAAAAAAGTTTTGAGAAACCTTCCAATCAAACTAATACAGTAGCTATGTACTTATCGCATTCATGTGCTATAGCCATGGAGGAATGTTTGCATTCATAAACTAATACTTCTGTTGCATCTTTAGAGCTCCTGTTTTTTTTCCAGTACATTATGTCTTTAGAGTTCTTAAATTTATTTTATATAGCTTCTGTTTTCCAAAGCTGAAATTTAGTTTTTTTTCAAGGTCTTCCCTCAACAGCCATCCAAACATGTAATTATGTAACATGCTTCCTAATATTTGATGCATTAATTATTCTGGATGTCCTCTTTGTTATGCCTTAAATGCTTAATCTGTATACACCATCTTGTTTGTACTGCTGTCCACTGTCGTTTCATTACTCAGACTGACAGATGTTTTTATTACTGCTGATATTATGATAAGAAAATTCATGTCTTCATTTCCATTCTCGGTGATCTCTAAGACAGAGCCTTTTGAATTTAAATTGTTCTTTTTCTCAAGGCGCTACTAGAAAGGTCACACAGAACACACTGTCTACTCAATTTCTGGTGTCTGACAAAAAAAAAAAAAGAAAGGATAGCCTCACAGATGTCCTGTACAGTTACCATACATCACAGTTTAACACTCTCTCATTTTAAGTTATATGTTCCATAGGCTAAAGACCACAAGGTCCCTTACAAGTCTAGCCAAGCTTCCCAAACATATCTAGCAAGTTTTTTTGTGCCAAACAGGTTGTTTTTATTGGCTATACTTTAATGGCTGCATACAAGCTAGAGCATGGTTGTTTAAGGATTTACAGTCTGCCTCTGTCCATTAGAGGCATAGGTGCCACACCAGAAGTGAATTTCTGATCTTCCATCCAATGGTCCAAGTTTACACTTGAATATAGTTCGGGAAGAGCTCTGCTTCACCTGGATGGGAAGCCTGTTCCAGAGAAGGGGTATTCAGAGTCACATACCTATCCCTCCAACAAATCCTATTTATATCACAGGACAGGGTCTCTGGAATGGGTAGTTCTGATGCGATTTGTTTAGGATACATGAAAAAAAGGTCATCAGAGCAGGATCCAATGATGCCTTGTGTGTCAGGTATAGATCACCCCTCGACAACCTGCAGAAGACAGAGTAGGGATAGGGCTTTGGGCAATACTAATAGGACATTTGTTTATGCCCTGGATTCATTTTGTGAGGAACCTTTATGTAGGTTCCAGTAATTGCATCAGTCTAGTCAGGCACATAATGAAGAGGGTGTTCTACTCGATGGGTCTAATAAGGGCCGAATACAATGAAATGATGACTTCCTTGGATGTGGAAGCCACATCCTTCTTTATAAGCTGAGCAACACAGAATGATTTCCTTACTACCTTAGACACATTTTGGTCAACAGTCAGGTTACTGTCTACAGATGTTCCCAAATCCCTGACTAATGGGCCTACTCTAAGGGGTACGCTGACAATGAAGTAGTACCCTGGGGTAGCCAACTTTCCAAAGAGTACTACAATTTATTTCTTGGCACTGAGTTTTAAAATTATTCTGATACAAGTTATATGTCTGTATTAGCCCTTACTGGAGGATGTTATGTCTTGGGGGGATTCTATGATTGTTCTTAGTTTGCAATCAGCAGCAAACTTGGTCAGCCAAAGGTCCTTAATGTTGACCCTAGTTTCCGAGAAGTTAAAGTCAAAAAGGAGCAGACCTACCAAAGAACCCTAAAGAACTCTGCTGGTGACTAGTTTCTTTGTGGAGGTGGACTCCCCTATTCTAACTTTTGGGGTTGAAGGTTTGTCACTATTGATCATTTCCATGATAATTCTTTCCATGGCTTTGCATACGAGAATGGCCAGACCTATGAGTTTCTGGTTTCTGGGATCTGTAGATGGCCCGCCCTTGTGCAGAAGGATGACAGTTGCAGTTCTCCATTTCTGCAGCATGAAGCCTGACTGAAGGCTATAGCTGAAAAACAACTCCAGTGGACCTGATAGGTCACATTTCATATTATTTAGGAGCCAACCTGGGATATTATCAGGGTCAATTAATGCTGTGTTCTTAACATTGGAGAGTACATTTACGATCTGCTCCCTAGTGACAGTTAGGAGGGATGTATTTTGATGGTGTTCCCTGAGGGGTGGGGGGTAAATGGGAGCTGAATTTACAGCTAGTATATAGGCTACATTTTCCAACTCCAAGTAGGTACCACCATTTAGTATTAGTTCTGCACATTGTTATGCACTCCTCCTGAGGTTGCAGATGTAGCTAAGAGAAAGCCTTATGGTTGTCCTTGGACTAAATAGGCCATTCATACCTCACGCTTGGCTTTGGCAGACTTGATTTGCTGCAGAGTTTTTTGTTTAGGTTGATGACGGAATCCTTATCTTGTTGGACATTCCATTTCCAAACTATTGCCATGATTCTCTTCTTTTTGTTTTGCAACCTATTTATGCAAGGATTCCAAAGTGGCTTGTTTTTGAGCTTGTTTGGAGTTTTCTTGTGGACACAGCTGCCTCAATGCTTTTATTGACATGACTGTACAGAGTTTGTGAAAAATTCCATATAGGCAGCTGTGCTCTCAGGATTTTGTGGGGCTTGAAATTTTGCCAGGTTATCACTTCATAGGAAGTCTGACTTAGAAATGCTCCTAACTGCTAAAGGGTTAGCTAGGGTCGTGGGTTTTACTTTTATTTTGAAGGGGACAGCTTTGTGGTCTGACCTTACCAGAGAGGACGTTATATGGGAGGGCCAGCTTTCCTCCATGGTTGTGAGGACCAGGTCCAGTATGTTTGCAACCCCCCCCCCCCCCGTAAGCATGTGAACTAACTGATCCAGGGTGTTTATATTTACGAAGTTGAAGAATCTGTTGGCCTACTTTAGATGTTGTGGATTAATCCCAGTTTACAGTGGAGTAGTTAAAGTAGTCCATAAAGGCAGTACTAGGTTGAATGATGAAGGTCTCCAATACGTCTGAGTTATTGGTTTCCTTGGTCATAGAGGGGGACCTGAAGCTCGCAGGGATATGGTATGGGACATAGCCAAAAGTAATTTGGACATGGAGAAACTCAAGTGTGCCATCATGTTTGGCCAGCCTGAGGTGAGCTTGTTTTTGATGAATTTTGAGACACCTCAACTTTTAGTCCCTGCCTGTGGAGTAGCTAGCTTAAATATGTGGAAGGCACTGCAGCCCTGCACTTCCAGGGTGCTTGCCACAGTTTTAAATCATGTCACAGTAACTGCACAAAAGTCGGCATTCTCCAGGATGAAGACAGCTAAGGCATACCTTCATGGACTATAGAGAGAGACATTATGGGTTTTACTTTTATTTCAAAGGAGACAGCTTTGTAGTTTGACCTTACCATAGAGGATGTTACACTTGTTGGAGGGGGTCAGCATTCTTCAATGTAGCAGTTAGGAATTATTCTAAAGCAAACTTCTTATACAGTGAAACCTGGCAAAATTTCAAGTCCCACCAAATCCTGAGAACACAGCCGCCTATACTGAATTTTTCACAAAATTGAAAATTTGAGCTGCTTATGCATGCCCAGAGTATGTGAAACCCTTTCACCACAGTTCTGAGGGTTAGGATAGAGTGCAGGTAGACTGATGCCTTGATTCAAAGAAACTCAAACAACTTCGGGCAGGAGTTCTTGAAGATATGCTGTCACAAACTCGGACCAGAGAGGGTTTACCCACCAAGACAGTTTGAAACTCAGACACTGATCTTGCAGATGTCAGAGCAAAGAGAAGAGTTTTACATGTAAATGAACCTTAAATGTGACCGATGGGCAGGGTCAGTTGGAAATGTGGTTATCTTTACAGATGAAAATGCAGTTAATTTTTCCAGCAGAAAGTCAAGACTGCAGGAAGAACAACCTGTAAGCAAGATGATCTCAGGTAAAATTATCCAATCAGAAATGGTTTTACTTAAGAATTGTGAAAAGAAGGCTCCATAGGCAGAGATGCTGAAGTGGCCACAAGATGTACCCTGACAAAACAGTACGAAGGTCAGAGGCTAGAAGCTCACAGATATTTGAGCACCAGTAATACAATCTCAGGTAGGATCTTTGTTAATGGGCAAGTACCAACGTCTCACGTGTGTCAATTTACAATTTTCTAGTAGCAAGACTTCTTGCAACCTTTAGTACCTGCAGCATGTCCTCACAGAAAAGTTGCCTAAAAGATATCAGAATCCAAGCAAAAAAAATAAAAAGTCACTTTGGGGTGTATCAAACTCCCCCTTGTCTTGTGTGAATAGATGCAGATAGTGATGATGTTTGTGTTTGTTGCCCGCAGTCAGTTCTACAACAAGGAAAACCAATAATGTCTGGGCCAAAAGGGGTCACCACAAATATTCTTTAGAGTCTTTCTGAATCTTCAGAACTACTCTGGATATCCATGGAAAGGGTGGAATATATAAAGAAACATTCCCATGAAGGGAATAAAAAAGTATGTATTGTCTGTTCTGAAACAGGCCAAAAGGTCTCTCTGATGTGTTTGACCAGAACTGGTTCAATACCCAGACGACCTCCCTTCTTTCAAACTATTTGTGAGGATCTCTCCTGACTGCTCAATTTGTCTGCCACTACGTACTGCTTTGACAGACAGTAATATCTATGGTGTTGTAGAACAGCTTGAAAATAATGTGCTTTGGACTGTGTTTGAGGAATCCCACAGGCCTCTCATGAAATTCTGAGTTTGTAAAGTTACAGACTCATTTGGAGGACGAGGAGATAAAAGGAGAGGACATGTCACTGGTAATATCTATAGCATCCCCCAATGTAGTTCCCTTTATATAAAAGCCAAGATAGGTATTTGAAAATATAAAGAATGAAAGTGCTGGATCCATGTGTTTTTATTCATCATATAATTTCTCATGTATAACCTGAAAAAGAGGAATCATGAGAAATGAAGATGCCATGAACCCCCGAAACCTTAAGTCTCAAGCTGAAGATGCACGGACTTGAGAAGCTCAGGAATGTTTCTAGATAAAGCCTCACCTTTCTGAAATGGTTAAGATAGATTTCTGAACGTTTTATCTGAATCCTAGATTGGTCAGAGGAGCTGAATCCCATGCTCAGTTTGGGGAAAAAAACTCTGCAAAGATGACACATCCAAAAAAGGAAGAAAAAGTCTGTTAGGAAATGGAGGAAGGAAAAACTCCGCTGAAAGAAGGCTTTTGTATCCCTCCAGAACTCTCTTTAAACACCAGAGAGTCACAATCTGCTGCCCAAAGGAATACACAGCCAGCTGTTGGGATTGGTTTTAAGAGATTAGTGCAGGAAGCATGGTAGTATAGGCTTCCTGAAGTTGTAAACTGTCCTTTTGTTAGAAAGGTTCCTGCTTATTATTAATACCTTCCTGACATCTATATTGATTATTACATGTGGAAGACTATCTGGGAAACTGGGGGGGAGGACTGATAAATCTGAAAAAAATCCAAAACTAATTACCCTCTTTCATGAGAACATTTTTGAACCAGAGTAGATCGGCCCAATAAAACCTTTTCCTCTAAAGCTGAATTAAAAAATTCAGACTTCTTTCAGCAGAAAGCTTCTGAATTCATGCCAAAGGCATATCTCCTGAAAAAGTAGCATTAGCAGAAGCCCAAGATACAAGTATCTGCACAATCTTGCTCATCTTTAAGGCATTATAGATAATATTAGAGGTGTGAAGATATGTGAAGGCTGCCAGCCTACTTAGAATTTTGTAGATAATTCTGTGTCTTGTGGCCGGCCAAATACCAGAGTCAATGTTTTTCTGCATTGGCTGCTGTCGTTTGCTGCCCGACATTAGGTCGTCAGTGCTATAAAGGAAGGCAGCCGATGCCATTACATCAGTTTTTCTTGCCCTAACCAGAGGCCCAAGTAAATAAGGAAAAGTGGTCCTGGTGGCTAAAAGCCATCATTAGAAACTGTCTCCCTAAAGAAAGAAGATATAAGGGGGAAGGAGGGTGGGAAACCAGGACTACAACAGTGAATACACTCGAACATCTACATTTATAAGTGTACACAATTGTAGTATGTTCTTCGTGTTTCAATGTTGCAGTCATCACCTGAGGGAGGATTCCCAAAGCTGAGGAGAGAGGTGGTAGGATTAGTAAGAGACCTAGGAATGGGTCAGCATGCCCTGCAGAACTGCAGAAGCAAATCCTGCCCTAGCCTTAGAAAACAGAGGTAGGTGGTAATGCTTGGTAAAGGTATGGACAGAAGTCCAGGTGGCAGCTTCCAGGATGTCTCTGGTCAGAACTCCTCTGAGGAATGCTGTGGAAGTGAAGGCTGCCCTAGAGGAATGGGTTCGAATAGACTTGGGTGGGGGGGGGGGAGGTTCCCATGCAATCTGTAGCAGAAATGGATACAGTGTGAAACCCATTTTGAAATGGTTTGTTTGGAAATGGGCTTCCCCTCTGCCCATGGTGCAAACCTGACAAGTAGTTGGTATGTTTTCCTGAAGGGTTTAGTATGGTCCAGATAGTATCTGAGCTGTCTGTGCATGTTTAGTGAGTGCAGAATTCTTTCCCCCTTGTTTTGACAGTTAGTAAAGAAGGTGGGTAGATGTGCGGCCTGTTTGAAAGTTGCATTAGATACCACCTTGGGCATAAAGGAGGGATTAGTCCTCAGGGAGACCCTGTCTGCATGGAAGATGAAGAATGGCTCAAATGACCATCAGTGCCTGAAGTTCTGAAACCCTTCTGGCTGAGGTGATAGCTAGGAGAAAAGCAGTCTTCCAGGAGAGGTATCTTAGTTCTGCTGAAGCAGCAGGTTTGAAAGGTGGTAAAGTTAGTTTTTCCAAAACATAATTCAGGTCCCAGGCCGGAGTGGGTGGCCTTCTGGGAGGTCTGATATTAGAAGCCCCTAATCAAAGGATGGGAGAGAGCATGGGCTGTTCTGTATCAAAATCAGCTGAAATGGCTGAGGCGTGGATTTTAATAGAGGAGAAGGAGAGGCCACTATTATGCAAGCTCCACTAGGTAGTCCAGAATAAGAGGGATGGTAGGTTGTGAGGTATTGCCCCCTCTGGACTGGCTCCAAGAGCAGAATCTTCCATTTTCCTGCGTAAGATTTTCTGGTGCTGGGCCTTCTGGCCTCTAGGACCTGTTTGCTTAACTGGAGCCCCTTGTTTGTCTTTAGAGTAATATCCATGCTGATAGTTTGAGAGTCTGCAAGTATGGGTGCAGCACCCCCCACCTGAGTTAAGAGGTCTGAGATCAAGGGAAGCTGCCTAGGAGGCTGTAAGGTCAGGCTGCACAGTAAGAGGTACCAATGTTGTCTAAACCAGTCTGGAGCAATGAGGATGGCCTCTGGTTTCTCCTCCCTTATTTTGATCAGTACCTTGGGAATAAGAGGCAGAGGAGGGAATGCATACACAAACAGGGTGTTCCAGGGGAAGGTCAATGCATCCACCTTACACGCCAGGTGATGATACTCCCTGGTACAGAATTTTTTCAGCTGGATGGTTGAGATGCAAAGCAAAGAGATCCAGCTCCGGAGTCCCCCATGCATAAGTGATTTGTAAAAAGATTTTTCTGTGGAGCTGCCATTTGTGGGGGTCCAGTAAATTTCTGCTTAAGTGGTCTGCCAGGGTGTTGTTAATCCCTGGTAGGTATTGGGCTAGCAGGTGTAGTCCCATGGAAGAGGCGGTCAGCCAGAGGTTCATGGCTAGCCTGCACAGAGAGTAAGACTGGGTCCCTCCCTGTTTGTTGATGTACCACATTACTGTGGTGTTGTCTGTTTTGACAAAGGAGAACCCATGGCTTGAGACGGGGTTTGAAGGATGTCAGAGTCTTTTTTACTGCCATCATTTCCTTCTGGTTGATGTGTAAGGGAAGGTGCTGGGGATCTCAAGGACCTTGGGTGCACTTGCCTTCTAGGTGAGTGCCCCAAGCTATGTCTGAGCATCTGTGGTAATGGTCTGCCCGGTTGGGAGGAGGGTGAAGGAAAGACCCTTGTTCTGGGCACAGGCCCCTGCCCACCAGATAAACTTGGCCCTTACACAGGTTATCAGAGGTAAAGAGGTCTCTAGAGATTGAGAGTGCTGACACCTAAGATTCTTTAGGTACCACTGAAGTTTTCTCATGTGAAGCCTGGCCAGCGGAATTAGAAGGATGCATGATGCTATGTACCCCAAGGCTTGCAGTAACTTCCTCACAGTGAGGTGACTTCTGGAAGCCAGCTGGGTAAAATAGAGAGGCAGGAAGCTCTGCTTTTCTGGGGATAGGAAGGCCATTTGGGATGCTGTTTCCAGCAGTGCTCCCAAGAAAATGATCTTCCTGGAGGGTGTTTGCCTTGATTTCTTTTCACTGATGACGCACCCTAAGGAGGGTTTGACAAAGATGAGGTCCTTAAGGAGCTTTTCTGTGCAATCTGCCTGAATGAGATAGTCGTCCAGATAAGGGTAAATTTGTATATTTGTCTGCAAAAGGCTATGGCCGGGGCTAAGCATTTGGTGAATACCCTGGGAGCAGTAGATAAACCAAAGGGTAGCGCACAACTGAAAGTGTTGTGAGCCTGCTCTGAAGCGAAGGAATTTCCTGCAGGATTCCCTTATGGAGACGTGGAGGTAGGCATCTTTTAGATCTAGGGTAACTAACCATGCTTGTTGTTTTGTCAGCATAGGCAGCAGCTGCTGAAAAGTTAGCATTTTGAATTTGGGGACCACCAGGAAGGTGTTCAGAATGGATATATCCAAGATGGGGTGCCAAGTGCCCTCTTTTCTGGAACAAAGAATAGTCTGGAATAAAAGCCTTTGCCTGTTTGATCTGAGGGGACAGGTTCTACTGCCCCTTGGGATATGAGAGTTTGGACTTGCTTCAATGCCTCTGCCCACTGATTTGGAGGCAAGTCTGGGTACCCTCTTGGAATTGGGAGTTCGTTAAGAGAATTTGTATCCCTGAAAAAAGATCTTTAAGACCCATTGGTCCTTTGTTACAGAAAGCCAATTTTGTTCGCAGAGGGAGAGCCTTCCTCCTAGTTTTTGGTGAGTGAAAAGAGGGCAGAGGGAGTCAGAGTTTTTCCCATAGAGGGATGGCTTAGAACTCCCTGCCTTTGGAGTGGAAGTGGTCCACCTGTTTGGTTTTCTGCTGTCCCTGGGACAGGAGTCTGGGTGGTCTGTCCTTGCAGGGCTTACCTTGCCCTTGTCTGCTAGGTGCAGGGAAGGACCAGTGTTTTGAGGGACAATTACTGCTGAACCTAGGAGGTTGTACCTGAAGGAAATCTTTTACTGTTTGCATAGATTTTGCTTTGTCTTCCTTCTTTTTAGGTACCTCTTCTGCTTTTACTTCAAACAAGCGGTCCTTATCCAAGGGTACCTCAAGTAATTTAGATTTGGCATGATCAGGGAGAGGTTGTTCCTTCAGCCATGTATGTCTCCTAATGACAGATCCTGACACTGCTGCCCTGCTTGAGGCTTCTAGGGCGTCATATCCACAGTGTAATGAGTGTTTTGACAAGTAGAGTGCAGTCAATCTGCTAACTCTTTCGAATTGGCACAGTCAGGAAGGGTTGAAATCTTTGTTTTAATAGTTCCAAAGTGTGTTGCTATTTTAACATGTGGAACTGACAGTTGAGTGCTCAGATATCTAAGGTTGCAGAGGTGTATACTTTTTTAACTCATCTGTCCAGAGCTCCGGAATCCTTGTCAGAAGGAATAGGATTCTTTGCAGAACTAGCCTTAGCTCCTTTTGGTCCCTGTGAAATGACCTCCAGGTCTGCAGCAGGATTTCTGTACAGGTATATTTGAGAATCCGGTACTCTAATACCTGACAGGTTTTCTGGGAGCATGTGGGAGGGTGTCAGGAGTTAAGCTGGATTCATGGAAGACATCAACCACCTCTAAGATTGGAGGGATGGCCAAGGGTCTGTGATGGGGCAGGTCTAGAAACTCTCAGTCTCTTCTTAGACTGAGGAAAGTCCTGGGATTACCAGTGGAAATGTTCCCCGAGGGTGTGAAGGGTTTCCCCAAAGGAAAGATCTTCTGATGGGGAGGCACAAGGAATGGAATCCTCTGCATCTGAATCCTCATAAGCAGTCAAAAGTTGTTGTTCCTCTTTAAAATCTGAATAATCAGACTCCTCAGAATCCTGTTCTGTCAGTATTTCAGAAGAAAGGACTCTTTTCCTTTTAGAAGGTGTGGCTTGACTACCCCTGATAAGGGTGATAAGATCCTACGCCATTTTAAGTATTTGAGCTTGGGGTGGTGAAGCAGGAGTAAAATGGTGGCTAGAGGTAGTTTTCCTAGGAGTGGCCTTGCCTCTAGGCCTAAGAGTATCCATCGGTCTGACAGAAATGGTAGTTGGAGGAGAAGACGTCATTTTTTGTCTAGAATCGGTAGTGCGAAAAACCTCCTCAGAAGCTGGTGCCTGCGTCGTGGCTCTGGACCCAACCAAGGCAGAGACAACCAAAGGCTCAGGAGACTAAGATTTCTGCAGCATACCGGACTCCTAATGGGTCTCAGCAGAGGCCTGCGGAGGTACTGATAGAGGCATTAGGGGATGCGAAGGCACCTCACTGAATTCTGGAGAACTGATGACCTGC
Organism: Protopterus annectens; assembly: GCF_019279795.1. Lineage (NCBI taxonomy): Eukaryota > Metazoa > Chordata > Ceratodontiformes > Protopteridae > Protopterus > Protopterus annectens. The sequence continues at coordinate 1,504,573,415 of NC_056739.1, forward strand.
TTAGCGGTAGAGTCGGAAGGTTTAGCCTTGTGTGGTATGTCTCTATCTTTATCCTTATGTTTTTTCAGAATGTCTAGGAATTATTGGCTGACGGACGCCATTTCAGAATGCAAAGACGGAAGACAAACACCTGGCTACAATAAGATCTCTACGACAAATAGTTCTCATGTTAAAGAGGGCAGTGAACTAGCAACAGGGGATGTTGTGGTCTGGGTCTAAACAAGTGACGCATTATGAATGGAAGTCTCGGTGTGGTATTTGCTTTCCACAGGCGAGACAATTAACTGTTTTGGACATCAGTTAGTGCAAGAAAAAGGAATGTCCAATGGGGTACTTAGCTTTAGACATTTTTAGCTGTAATTCACACTCTGCTAGCGACCGACCGGCACACTTGCAAACTTCTGCTAAGGGCTCCACGGCAAGAAAGACTGATGTAATGGCATTGGCTGCCTTCCTTTATAGCACTGCCGACCTGACGTCAGGCAGCAAGCGACAGCAGCCAATGCAGAAAAACATGGACTCTGGTATTCGGGCCGGCCGAGGGCTACCAGAGCAGGGATAGCCCACAGGTGATGATTGCAACAGTGAAACACAAAGAACATCAGGCATTTTGGGAAAGCGTGTGGGACAGCATGAACACAAGCAATACATGCCTTGCAAAAACACTAGCATACTAAAATCATGTCAGTACCCCATCAAAATAAAACTAGTCTGGCATAAAAAAAAATGGCAGGTAAGTTAGTCTGACAGAAAAAAAATGGCATAAGTTGTCACATTAGTCTTGCAAAAACACAAACAGTACACTCAAATCCTGTCAAACTCCTTATAACCAAGATTGAATCTGACAGAATAAATGACAGGTTAAGTTATCACAACATGAACATGAAGTACATTCTCTGTCTTTGCTCCTGTTCAAATGAAACATTGACCCACACTTAAAAGTTTTACAAAACACAAACATTTGCACAGGCAGTGTATTTATACATCAAATAAGCCCCCACACTACCCAAAGTTAAAACTAGTGATCCCAGACAGAAAACAATCCATCATCAGGAAATACCAGGTTTCTTAAAGAGATCTTAAGTTGTATACACAAAAAGCAAAAAAATATATACACTCATATATACATATATACACACAGAAAATATGTAATTTAAATGTCTTTAGTGTGTGTCTGTGTGTAAGCTTACCTGCCAGAAAGGAGATTTAAGATTGGATGCTGTTCTTGTGAAGCCTCTGAGCAGTTTCTTCACAAAGCAGCAAGTACTGAAGATTTTCCACTCTGACTGCTGATTTTTTTGGGCTGAACAATAAGTAGAGTGAAAGTGTGGGAAGGGGCCAGAGCTTTTGGAAGATGGTCAACTGCTGTGGCTTAGACTATACGGGTTGTGTCCTGCCCAATGACTACTGCAGCAGTGGGGATGATAAACATAAGGCAAGCTGTGTGGGAACCTCTGTAATGAACTGGTCTGCCACAACAAAACTTCTCTTTTCTCCTACACAGGTGAAACCACAAAAATAAATTTTCTCACAGAACAGGAAAAGAAAGTCCCCAATAGGGTACTAACCTGCTCAAAAGTTCAAACAAGCAGACCTCCGAATGGTTAATGACACAGCAAAGACCAAGTCTGACTGAAATCTTCAATGGCAAGAAAGTTTTGAATTTTCAAGCTCATATGTATGCTTTTACACTAGCAAGTCCTTGTGCTTCCTTGGATGTACAGTACATGTGGAGGAAGTCCAAAAGCTTTGGAATATGGGCTGGACATCTGATCCTTGACAGGATAGGTCTCCCATATAGCTATATGCTACTGTAACAGTAATCTAATGATAAACATCACCCTATACTCCTTCACAACACTAATGTGAAGATATGCATTCTGGTGGTCCAAATATCGTATCCATTTTGCTTCTGGTGGTCCAAATATCATATCCATTTTGCTTCTGCCAGAGAAGTAAAGACTGACAGCACCAAGACCAAGTGGAAGATTTGAGAACATGTATTTAGGTTGCTTACATCCAAAACCGTCCTGAGATTTGGACCTTCACTGGCCTGGTAGAACTTCTTGCTTAGCTCCATTGTCTAAAGGTTTAAAATCTATACCTTTGCAGCTTTCTCTGGATGATGTGAGGTGTCCAGCAAGGTTGAGAACAAGAGGAAGAGAACTTTGTATCCCTTGGACATAACTACCCTCACCTAACTACCCTTCAATATGGTTGTCCAAGCCAATAGAGGACTCATGACTGCTTTCCAAGGGGAGCAACTAGGCAAGTCCTTATGGCTGCTGCTTACCACCCTGAGGCAGAGCACACCTGTTCAAATATAGATGACGCATACACATGCTTCCATAGCTCATCCACTACCTTAAACCAACAGGTGGGAGAGCTGACAGGCTAGAATATATAAGAATCATCTTAACAGAAGCTGCCAATACCAAAAAGTGTCTGGATTAAGAGACTCCCAACAAAAGCTGCATTCTTTAGGAAGGTGCAAGACATGGTGCAAATTTAAAGGACTGGGGTTACTGTATATGGGCTCACCCAGGCAACATTGGTGCCAAATATTAAGATGGATGCCAACAATGGGATCACCTAAGAAAAACTGACGGTAGATATGAAAGCATCCTGCAGCATATTCTGCAGGAATATACAGAGTGCCAGGCCCCTTTCTGACAAATCTCTAGGATTTCCCTACTTTGAGGTTGTAAGAAGGGGATGCAGAAAAAGCTGTATCCTCATCATCATCCAAATTAGTTGATGAAGATTTCGCAGGAAACTCAGGTGAAACTTTGGAGTTTAACAGTATGAAAAAAGACTTTTAAGGGCTGAAATAGCCTGATGGATTCAAATCTACCCTAGGTAATAGCCCACAAGGTTACAGACTCAACAGCAGATGTATTTGGTGTTATGGGTAATGCAGGTATCACAGTCACATACTGGTTCAGAACTGAAACCAATGCTGATGAACCACAAGCCTGAAGCGTCCCAGGTCATATCTTAGAGCATCAAGACTGATGGGTCTTATGTCAGTGACAAGAAAGGATGAACAACACTCAACTCCATCCTAAGCATTGGCCTAAAGGCTCCTATCAAGGTTGCCAGTGAGTCATCCAGACCATATGTGATGTTGATCTTGCTAACAAGCGGAGCCAAGACGACTAACACCAAAGAACATATCAATACTTCGGCTACTGACACAGGCTGTTTCACCACAACATATGCCATACCACTTTTAGTCAGCATCTTCAGGTACTGTCAAAAGCCAATATCATGTTGACTGGAAAGGAAACCTCTGTATCCCTGGGTTTAGGAAAATAAGAGCTGGCAATTTCTATCCTCCACTGTAACAGTGGAAGAGGAAGATACCAAATAAACTTCTAATGAGCTCGAAAGAAGGCCAGCCATAATAAACTGGCAATAATTAAATTATATTAAAATTAAATGAAATTAAATTAAAAAGCATTAGGTTTAGGCCTTGTGTGTCAAGGATTAAGAATACAAAATGAAGGAAACGTCTGTCAGATACAGCAGTAAAGGCTATAGACGGACGTCACTTGACAAGAAACACTGATTTTCTGTGACAGCAGGCTTCATACTTAAACCATCTCAGAATCTGGACAGGACATTTGGGAGCACTTTGGAAGCTTAGACTTCTTTTAGTAGCTCCAACAGCTGAGTCCTAAAAGGATTCAGACACCAAGACAGATGTACTGGGTTTAGCAGAATTTCTCCGTGTAGGAACCTGTACTGACAAATGCTCTATACAAATGAAGTTGCAATTTGTCTTTCATATGAAACAGCTTTAAGGAGGAAATGTTAGCATAAATAATGCTCCTGCAGTGTGGTTGTTCCCCCAAGCAAATGATGCACTGAACATGTCTATCCTATGACAGCTTTTCTCTATACAGTCCCACTCATGAAACCCTCACTCCATTTTTGAGCTGCTACCCAAGAACAATGCCCAAATTAACAAATTCTGTTTTTGTCTGGGAACCAGAAGTAAAAACTTCATCTTTGGAATACCTTCAAAAAAACATAAAATGTATTTATTTTTATAATTAAGAGAACAGGAATGCCCACTTATAAAATACTAATAGAACAAGTAAACTACTTTAACACAGTGATGCTAAACAGTTTTCAAAAAAAAAAAAAACTAGGAAGAAAAAAATGACCATGAAGCTGAGGAGGTCCCTAGTCTCATGAAAGAAAAAGTCAATATCAAAATCTGAATAAATAAAAATACCTTAAAAAATGATAAACAGTAAGAACAATAAAAACGGGCAAGAATAAACTTATCACTCACTACTTTTTTTAATGATAATATATGTGAAAACAGCCAACATTCATTCATGTTATTTATACAGTAATGAAGACCTGGAGAAGGAGTGCAGTGTGTGCTGCAACAGAACTACTCATACACTGAGGAAGTTTAGTTTGCCCAGCAGTCCTAACACCTATGTATGGCCTTAGTTACCAAAGATGGGCCTACTCTTACCTTATCCTTTATGTCACAGCTGACCTGGTTTTCAATTTGATGTGGTACAATGTCGTCTTCTGGTTTCCCCAAAAAGTCAGTGAAGAAAGAAGCATCCAGTAAGTCCGTTCTAAAATCCTGTGGGTTAAGACTCTATTATTAACCAAACATGCCTTCCTATGGTAACCACAGAACTTATAAAGTACATTTCAGCATCTGCACACCAGTTTCAGCAGAGGATGCGAGTTCCATTTTTTTTTCATCCAACCACATTTTATTAAAGAAAAAGCTTCATATACGTAAGTAGATGCAGAATATTCAATTATGTATCTTAACATGTCAGCCAGCTACAGATCTCCACAGCCCACATTGCAGTTAGATTTTTAACAATCTAAGAGTTTACATAGTAAAACATATAAAAAAAACAAAATATAAAAATTTAACTATTTCTAAAAAACAAGTGTTTTGGGGATCATCTAGACTGCCATACTACTACTAAACATAGGAATGTAATTTACAATGTATGAAATCAGTTTACAGTGCCAATTACTAACCTGCTAAACCTTGGTCAGAAAATATTACTGTGGTACTTAATACCAACCCTCAAATACCATTGCCCACTCATCCCATTTCTTTAACATTTTTTGCCTAACCTGAGCAACTCAGATATAAATCTCAGTATCCTTCACCTTCCACACTAAAGTATCAAAGTCCTCCCCATCCAGAAGGCCTTTCTTTTTCAAAACCCTAGTTGCAACCTTCTTTGCTAATAGCAAAGTGATACAAAACAGAGAACAGACTGGGATCCAAGTGAGAAATGGCTATATCAGGCCATAACTTCTCTGTGAATTCCTGAAGTTTCTCTCAAGGGGCATGAAGTTAGAATAACCTCAAACTTCTAATTTACCTTTAATGTCAACCTTTTCTAAGATCCTGGGAGTAAATTTTTTTAACTAATCATGTCCTTTTTATAGAAACTGCTAGTCTCAAGGAAGCATCAACAGAACTGTAAGTGCACTTCAGTTTCATTAGTGAGTTTTTCTAAGTTTTTAAGGTCATCATGTAATAAAGATATTGTGCTAACTCATTCAGCTAATTCAGACCATGTCTTCTAGAGCACCAGATGGGACAGACACTAGTCCTAACAAAAAGGTAAGGGGAGAAAAACTTTTCCCAAACCTATCCATGTGTCTATATTTGGATGTAATATGGCTAATGAACTCTCTTTCTTTAGCTTGTTAGTGTAAAATAGTCTGCTTTTAATCATTAAATACATCAATACTGCCTACTGAAAACTTAAACAACCAAAAACCTTTCTTGCAACCATAAGTTGAGTACAAGTATCTTCTGATTTCGCAATGGAAAATCTATGAAAAGTACTTGGGAGAAATTCATCACTGACTCCTTTAACATCTTCTTACAATAAGTTTTTTTTCGGAGATGAAGGACCTCTTGAGAGCTAGTCAAAATGCTTCAATGAGGTTAATGCTTTCACCAAGTAACATTCTCAGGTGGAGAGTCAAACAACTGAGAAGATGCATCAAAGTTAGAATGTGTGCCCAGAGATAATGTTGCTTTTTTATACCTTGATGTACCATATTATTTAATATTGTACTTTTTGCTTTATATATCTTAATGTATCACTATACTTACTACTGTATATGTTTGTAACTACTTGCGCAGCTTTTCTCCCCGAGCCTACCCTGAAAAAGGGCTTTCGCCCAGTCGGATTAACCCGGTCATGACATGTCAAATAAAATAAAATAAAATTACATGCTTAATTATTAATCTAAATAATACTCTTGCAAAAGACAAGGGTAGTAACAGTTGGGTATTAATTAAATGTTCTCAGTATCATTACACAGATTCTAAGCTTTTGTTTTAATATTCACATTATGTTTAAAGTTAACAATTTACCACTATGTATATTAACAAATGACTGCTGAAATAGCAGAAACACCAAAATGCATGACATCATTGAACTTTAATGTCATTTGATATACACCAACAAAACATACTTCCTTAAACTCTGCTATAAACTGGCTGCATCACAGCTAACAATTGGGTATTTTTGTAGTTATCTATGCACTAACTTTACCAACAAGATGATATGGTAAGGAAAAGGATGAAAACAAACACTGGACCCAAAACTGTTCTCAGAGTCAGAAATAAAGATTATGCCACAGTTCAAAAGCTAGTTTGATAGTCTAGTTCATCAAACAAGTGCTGATGTCATAAGTAATAAAGCCCTATTCTTAAGTATGTAATACTACTCAATGCTTTAGTCAGGTGTAAACAGGTGGCAATGAAAACTCACATCACTGCAACAGAATTGGGACCAATAGTACTTAATTCTCCCTAGCACTTCAAAAACACCTTCATGAAAAGCAAATATTTTTAGACTACTTGGGGAAGATGAGACTTTAGGTGTCAACTACTCCACAGGGTGGAGATAAATGTGTGCTATTACATAAATTGGAAACAATTTGTCTAAACTGTTATGAATGTGTTATTTGGAATTCTCTCACATTTTGTTTTGCACAGTTCATTGTAAAGTTTAGTCATACTGTCCAAAGTACAGTGCTGCTGTGATTAGTTAGATTAATCGTATTGTGTGCCTACAAATATATGGTGGTTGTGCTGTTTGAAAATATCTGTCTCCTCATGAAGGCTGACTGCCAAAGCAATAGGGAAAATAAAGTACTACCGTTCCTGCTACCAATGTCGTGACATGGTGTTTTCATTTACCTTTTCATGGCATATTAGTACTCCTATATAAAGGCCTTTACCTTACTGATTAAAAAAAACTTAGTGAAGACTAGACAAGCATGTCTAGCCAGCTAAAAAACAATCAAGCAAAGACAAACACTAAATGTCATGAACTAGTACAGAGATGAAGCAGCTGTCAAAGCATTTGCCAAACAGATTGGCTAAGCTTAAAATTTAAATTTTATTTACTCTGATGCTTGACCTCAAGCACTTAAAATTTATTAAATCATCATAATCACATCAGCTCAAAGGCAGATAAAGAATACTCAAATAGTACTTTTGTCTCATGAGCCCACATCCAGAAAAGGAGAGTTCTACACAGCTGAAACTGAAGAATCTGCCCTACTTTGCTGGCAAACACCACAGCATTTTAAGTGTGGACCTATCAAACTTGTTAGGTCCAGTTTGGGTACAGATAAGGAAATTGCAATAGTCAAAGTTTCACAAATTTTAGACACAGCATCTGGAATTCAGGAGGGGCGGATATACTTTGTGGGTGGTTAAGAACAGACATTGGGCATATACTTCTACAGAAGTTCTGGTGGAAGTTTCCAAAAAGAGGGCATGATTCCACTGTCTGTCAAGACATCAGGACAGGTGGGGAACTGGGGAAATAATGCTTGGGTGTACAGTGCATGAAGCATAACATCACTGAATGAATTTTTTCATGTTTCAGAGAGAATGGCAGTCTCTACTGCCTCTCCCTTTCTTGCCCATGGTCACCAAGTTTTACAGGTTCATTCATTTTCAGAGTTTCCTGGTCTGCAAGCCACTGGTGGAAGGCTTTGTGTATATAAATTAACTGCGCCAAAGCTTCAAGTTTCCTTTTGCGCAAATAGGCCTTTAGGTTTCCAAGCACTACATGACCAAGTACTATTCTAAAAATAGCACAGTACTCTCAAGAGGAGATGTGTTCCTTTATTAGACAAAAAGGCACTGGGGGGGGACAACTTTAGGCAGAATTTGACTTTCACGTATACACCTGTTAGACTGCTTTTCTAGGGGCGTCACGGACCTTAGAATCTAGAAATTTCCAATTTTAAGTTCTAAATTTTTATAGGCAAAGGAGGTATCAACTACCTTATCTGCAGAAAACTCATGGTCACATAGGACACATTATAGAAAAGAATCTTGGCACACAGTGCTGGATGACGGCTGCATCTTTTTTGTTCTCTATGGTTAAAGTTGAATTCTGTTAAAAGCAGTGAAATTCAACACAAACTTTGGTCTAAAGATGAGTGAAGATGCCATCCCTCAAAAGATGCCGAACAGAAAGGTGGTGATTGAATCTGTAGACATATATGGGAGATGAGGGGGACAAGATACCCAAAGTAGTCATCTTTAGGTCCTATTCCCTGTACTGAAAAAGTCTAAATTACTGCTGAAACTGGCTATTAATGAAGCTGCCAAACAATGTGGGAGTATTAAAACTATCGAACTTAACAGGGCTTTTTTGATGCATTCCCTCAAACAACTGGAGCAGATCAAAGGTGATGAGAAGTAAAATCTACATGAACAGCAGAAGTCATACAGCTTTGTTAAACAGCAGCTGAACACTAGAAAAAAGGCAGACAAAAGTTAAGCAGTCAACCAAAAGAAAGTTTAACTGCTTGACAGGACAAAATGAGAAGGGCAAAGCACAGAATGCATCATGCTTTGGAGGGAGAGGGAAAAAGATGAACTTGATGGACTTTGGTAACATTAAGATGGTGGTTTGGGCAGGGTTTGCCAAGGAACCATTATGTATCAAATCAATAAAAAGACTGAGATGCTGGAGGATAAGGTGAAGAATGTTAAAAATAGGAACATTTTGGCGTTTTTTCACATCATATTATAAAAATGAACAAGTACTCTGCAGATTCTGGCAACAAGGGCTTATATTCGCTGCTACAGGTTAGCTAGTGATTGCATACCACGATTACTCAGAAGTGACATCAAAACATGAGCAATAAGCTTTATGGATATGATTTGAAAGTTTAAAAAGAAAAAATGTTTAAACTGACTTTTCTGGGAACTGAAAGTATAGCACAATATCAGAATAATGACTTGAATACTCAAAGGAGGCTATTCAGGATCATAGATAAGTACTACACTACCTAGCCTCGTGGGCCATTTTAAGCCTACCCATTAAGTCTCAAAGATGAGAATTAAACCCCATATCTTGTGTCCGTGAGGTAAAAACCTTAACCATTATGCCAACCCCCATCTGGACTAGATATTGAATACTATCTAGATAAGGAAAAAAACATGTACATTTGACAAACTTGTATGTAACAAAGATAAAGAAAAGTACAGTTTTGTACCTACCATAAATGTAGATGTTCGAGTGTTCACCCTGCTGCAGTCATCACACTTAGGTTATCCTGCCGTCAGGCGGTCCCGCAGTCGGCCTGAGTTCCAAAGTCTTGGTCCGGCGTCGGTTGCTGTCGCTTCTTCCCTGACGTCAGTGCGCCAGGGGTACATAAGAGGCATCCGACGCCATTTCCTTCAGTTTTTCTTGCCCCAGATGTCAGGTGCCCCCAATAGGTAGGCTATATATATATTTCTATATAAAATGTACATATAAAAATAAAACAATACCTTCAGGCACAAGCAAATATACCAGAGGTTGTATAGGATAGAAGGTGTAGATAAGTCCAGCTAGTTCAGAGGAGATGGAGGGAGGGTAACCTGGATTGCAGCAGGGTGAACACTCGAACATCTACATTTATGGTAGGTACAAAACTGTACTATGTTCATCGTGTTACCCTGCTGCAGTCATCACACTTGGGTTGAATCCCAAAGCTAAGGAAGGGTGGTGGAGTTAAACAGAGTTAGAAGAAGCTAGTAGGCCCTGCAAAACTGCAGTGGCAAAACCAGCTCTAGTCTTAGAATATAGAGGTAAGTGATGGTGCTTGGTGAAGGTGTGCACTGAACTCCAAGTTGCAGCTTCCAGAATATCCTTGATTGGCACCCCTCTAAGAAAGGCTGCTGATGTAGCTGTAGCTCTGGTGGAGTGGGACCTAATGTTAGCAGGTACCGGTTTCCCATGATGCATGTAGCAGAAACGTATGCAGTGTCCTATCCATTTTGAAATGGTCTGTTTTGAGATAGCTTTTCCTTGTGATCCTGCAGCATAGGATACAAAGAGCTGGTCAGATTTTCTGAAAGCCTTAGTTTTATCCAAGTAGTAATGTAATTGCCTGTGAATGCCCAAAGAGTGCAGGAGTCTTTCTCCTTTGTTCTGGGGATTTGGAAAAAAGGTGGGCAAATGAATGGTTTGGTTTAGGGCCACACTGGATACCACCTTTGGCATAAAGGAAGGGTTAGTTCATAGAGAGACTCTGTCTTGATGGAAAATGAGGAAAGACTCCACTGCCATTAGTGCCTGTAGCTCTGGGACTCTTCTAGCTGAAGTTATTGCTAGTAGCAGGGCAGTTTTCCATGAAAGAAATTTTAAATCAGTTGAAAAAGCTGGTTCAAAGGGCGGCAGTGTAAGCTTTTCCAGAACAAAGTTGAGATCCCAAGTAGGTGTTGGTGCTCTCCTAGGCAGTCTTATGTTCTTAGCCCCCTCTGAGGTACTGTCTTAGGAGTGGATGTGAAAATAAAGGAGGATCCGTGTTGTAATGAGCTGAAATTGCTGAGGCGTGGATCTTAATAGATGAAAAGGAAAGTGCTTTGTGCAACATCTCAGTTGAATATTGTAGAATCTGAGGAATGCTTGGATCAAGGGGATTTTGGCCTTTAGCCTGGTTCCAGGCGCAAAATCTTTTCCATTTGTCTGAATAGGTTTTCCTGGTGCTGGGCCTCCTGGCCTCCAGAATGACATCCATAACAGCTTTGGATAGAGGTGTTGGCTGGTTGTTTAGGTAATTTGCCATGCAGCCAGGTTTAAAGTCTTGAGCTGGTTGTGTAGAATCTGATTGTCTCGTTGGGTGAGCAGGTGAAGAATTTGTGGTAAAATCCATGGTGGGCCGTGGGCCATGTACCTTAGAATTGGATACCAGTGCTGGCGTGGCCAGTCTGGTGCAATGAGTATCATTTGTGGCCTCTCTAATCTGACTTTCAGCAGTACCTTTGCTAGAAGAGGCAGTGGAGGAAAGGCATACACTGTTAATGTTTTCCAACTAAATGAGAGGGCGTCCACTTTCCAAGCTTGTGGGTGGAATGTCCTTGTGCAAAATTTTTGAAGTTGGTAGTTTTGGGGGTTGGCAAACAGATCTATGTCTGGGCATCCCCATTTTTGAGTTATCATTGCAAATATTTATGGATCTAGTTTCCACTCGTGGGGATCCATGATGTTTCTGCTTAGGTCGTCTGCCAATGTGTTTTTCTTTCCTGGCAGGAATTGTGCTTGTAGTTGAATTTGGTAAAACAGTGCTGTGTTCCACAAGGTCAATGCTTGCCTGCATAGAGGGTAGGAATGTGTGCCCCCTTGCTTGTTTATGTACCACATTACTGTGGTATTGTCAGTCTTTATTATTAGTTGTCCTGGGTGTAAGAGGTCCTTGAAAGCTGTTGGGGCATTCTGTACTGCTAGCATTTCTTTTTGATTGATACGCAGATGCCTTTGATCTGTAGTCCATTTGCCCTGAATGCACTGTCCTGCCATGTGTGCTCCCCAGGCATAGTCCGATGCATCTGTTGTCATAGTTTGCCTGGCTGTGGGTAAGTTGAAAGGCTGACTCTTGTTGAGGTGACATGCCTGTGCCCACCATAGAAACTCCTGTTGAAGGCAGGGAATGAGTGGTATCATTGTTTCCAAGCTGTGGCTGTGCTGAGACCATACGCTTTTCAGGTACCATTGTAATTTCCTCATATGCAGTTTTGCAAATGGTATTAGAAGTATGCAAGATGCCATGAATCCCAAGGCCTGCAGAATTTTTCTTGCAGGGAGTTGGGTGTTTGTTGCCATTATTTTGAAGTATTGAGTCAGCTGTTGTTGCTTGTCTGGCATTAGATAAGCCATCTGGGCCGTTGTATTCAAGCTGGCACCCAGGAATATTATGTTTTGTGAGGGCACTAGTTTTGATTTCTTTTCGTTTACTGTGTACCCTAGGCAACTTAGAAGATGTTTGACAAATGCCAGATGCTTTAAAAGAATGTCCTTGCTTTCTGCTTGAATAAGGCAGCCGTCCATTTATGGGTATATTTGAATTCCTCTGTCTGCATTATGGAATTACTGGTGCCAGGCATTTTGTGAAGACCCTGGGTGCAGTAGACAAGCCAAAGGGCAGTGCAGAGAATTGATAATGGGTTGAACCTGCAATGAAGCGGAGGCATCTTCTGCAATTTTGTCTGATAGGGACATGCAGGTATGCCTCCTTGAGGTCCAGCGTTACTAGCCAAACCTTCTTGCCCAGCATGGGAAGAAGCTGCTGTAATGTTAGCATCTTGAATTTTGGTACTTGCAGACAGGTGTTCAGAAATGAAAGATCCAGAATGGGTCTCCATGCTTTGTCCTTTCTTGGGACTAGAAAGAGTCTTGAGTAAAATCCTTGTCCTTGCTCCGGTGTAGGTACCCGGTGAATGTCTCTCATATCCATGAGAGCTGTGATTTGTTTTTGTGCCTCTGCCCATTGATTTGGTGGCAGGTTTGGCATTCCTTTTATCCTTGGCAAGGTATGAAAGTGGAATCTGTATCCTTGTGAGACAATGTTTAGGACCCATTTGTCTTTTGTGATGATGTGCCAGTTGTCTGCAAAAAGTGTTAATTTTCCTCCCAGGGGAGCTGCCAAGAGAGATTTGCTTGGTAGTGAGGGTTGAGTCATTGTGTTTGTCTTCTGCTAGCTTAGGGCCCGTCTTCCCCTCCTTTCTGGGTAGCAGTACCCCATTGGCAAGGTTTGTAGGGACCTTGTGACTGACCTCTGCCCCTTGGGTGTCTGTATTTGCCCCTCTGTGATCTGTCAGAAGCTGGAAAGGACCAGTTTTTTGTTGGCCAATTTCTGCTGAAACGAGGGGGTTGTACCTGTAAAAAAATCCTTGACCATCTGCATAGACTTTGCCTTATCCTCCATTTTCTTTAAAACCTCTTCTGCTTTGACACCAAATAATACATTCTGCTGTAAAGGAGCATCCAATAATTTTCCTTTAACATTATCAGGTAGAGTTTGTTCTTTTAGCCAAGCATGTCTACGTATGACAGACCTAGTAACAGCTGCTCTACAGGAAGCTTCCAGTGAATCAAATCCACATTGTAAAGTATGTTTGCCCACCTGTTCAGCTGCATGCAACAGATCCTGCATTTCCGTGAATTCAGACTGTTCAGAATGTGTGCTCATTTTTTGTTTTAATTGAGACATTAGGAATTGCTGACATTTTAGCATGTGAAACTGACAATTTAATGCTCTCATAGCCAGAGTAGTTGAGGTGTACATCTTCTTTCCCCATCTATCTAGGGCTCTGGAATCCCTTTCAGAGGGCACAGGATTTTTAGCCATAGAAGCTTTAGCCCCCTTGGGACCCTGGGAAATTGTTTCTGGGTCAGCCACAGGGCTTTTATAAAGGAATTTGTGAGAGTCAGGTATTCTAGTATCTGTCTGGTTTGGCTGGAGCAAGAGGTAGAGAGTCTGGATTTAGACTAGACTCCAAGTAAACATCATCCACAATGTCTAAAACTGGAGGGACAGCAAGTGGTCTGTGCTGAGGTAGTAAAAGGAACTCTGAGCCTTTTCTTAGAATCAGAGTAGTCCTGGCCTTCCCAGTGGAAATGTTCCCTCATGGTATGTAAAGTTTCCCCAAAGGAGTAGTCTTCAGGGGGTGATGCTGAGGGAATAGAATCTTCAGCATCAGAGTCTTCATATGGGGGAAAAGCGTAATCCTGTTCCTCAGAAAAATCTGAGGAAATTGAAACCTGGTCAGAGGAAGCATAATCCTCCTCGTCTTGGTTTTTTATCTGGAGGGGGACGGGAACCCCTGATTAGGGTAATCAAATCTTCAGCCATCTTAAGCATCTGTTTCTTAGGCATGGGGCCTTGAACTGGAGACTGATGTACAGTCTTTTTTGGTTTTAAGATTAGCATAAGATTTAATGGTGAGTGTAGTCGGTCTGTAGATACCTTCTGCAACCGAAGGTGTTTCTACCGCACCGGGGTCTCCTTCTGCTCTGGTGTCGGAAGGGCCTAATGAAGATGGCTGCGACAGCCTAGTACACTCTGCTTGAGAATCCGCAGCTGTCTGGGGTTCCAATTCTGCGGTAGTCAGGGGCTGCGTAGGCGCCTCACTGAAAACCGGAGAATTGGCGACAGGCCCAGCAGAGGCCTCTGAGTCTGGCTTGGTCCTAGGTTGCCTGTCCTTATCCTTGCGTTTTTTATGCATGCCGGTTATCGGCTCCTCCGACGGCATGATATAATTAAATTTCCTACCAAAGTAATGTCGTGTGAAGTCAAAACGGCATTTGATAGTTCGTTTATTAAACCTAGCACAAAACAGACAACCTGTGACGTCGTGGTCTGGGCCTAGGCAAGGAATACAATAAGAATGGAAGTCCTTATGAGGTATTTGCTTCCCACAAGAAATGCAATTGTTAACTTTTTCTGACATCGGACTGAGGCAAGAAAAGGTTCCCCAATGGGGTACTTAGCTTTATTGAAGACTTCGGACTGAAATTCGATTCGAAAATCTCAGGTGTCAGCCGACCGGCACTTGCGAACTGCTTCTGCTTCGGGCACCGCACGGCAAGAAAGACTGAAGAAAATGGCGTTGGATGCCTCTTATATACCCCTGGCGCACTGACGTCAGGGAAGAAGCGACAGCAACCGACGCCGGACAAAGACTTTGGAACTCAGGCCGACTGCGGGACCACCTGACAGCAGGATAACCCAAGTGTGATGACTGCAGCAGGGTAACACTAACATCTAAGGCATTCAAAATGTGAATAGAATCAAATCAATACAGGTTGAGGACTGAGAGGCAAAAAATAAAAAATAAAAAAATGAAGAGACTGCTAACAGCGTACCACTGCTAGTGTGGATACTCAAGGTAAAAATAGTTGGACATTTGGGAAGACACCATGTGAACTTAAGAAAGTTGAAAGACTTGTAAAGGACTGGACTATTAGGTTTGGTGGAAATAATGGTAAACTAGTTTAGATGAATATAAAGGATGAAGACCCCTGCAAAGTTTGAATGTATAGCTAAATTCTCTTTCTTCCACATACATTTGGGACTGTAGATTGAATTTAAGGTGCATTATCAATTAACTAAATATGATAGTATTTCATAAAGTCTGAAGAATATATTACGGTCTCTTTCAAATATCTAAGGGTATGCAAATGTAAGTATTATTAGTAGTAACTTGAGACACAAGTAAAACAAATGAGAATTGTAACATGCTTTAAATCTTTGTTATCTGAAGAACCTTAAAGGAGGCTAAAATTGACAGTTTACTATCCAGACAATTAATACTTGAGTTTACTGAACTGTTAACATATGCAAAATTCAAAAATGTTTCAAGTTTGTATGGTCTGTTAACTATGATACATTTCTAATGATCACAAAAGCAGGTAAAATCAAGTGCATATGAACATTTTTATGTCCAATGCTTGAGAATGAAAGTTAAACTAGAACTTAATAGCATATGGTGATATTAGCCACTGTATTTGTTTAGAAAGCCATCTGTGAAGTTAACCAGTGTCTTGAGAATAGGAGTTTTACAAAAGATAATTAGTCTGAAAGTTCAACCTGGGTTCAGATTTTTTTTTAGACTGAAATGATTAATAAAGTAAGACTACCCAGAAAACAAAATTACTCTGAAATGGCAAAAATCTTTTTTTTCTGATACGGTAACTATATACACAATAATTATATTTGAAACGTTTTAGTTGGTAGCTTGATATTAACTTGATATAGGTATAGCTGTGAATGCTTGCTAAATGCAATCCTGAAGATAAAAGTGAACCTGGACATAAGATGATTAGACCTATATAAAGAAAAATAAATCTGTAAGACTGAATATTTCTGCAACATTTGGTGAGAACTGACAAATATTGTGTCATTACAATGGAAAGTGAAAGTTTGCTTGTGTCTTTCGGCTTTTCCTGGTTAGAACTCCGGTCCGCTAATGATTGGCAGTAGATTTTTACGTGCTGGCTTGTTGGGCCTAACGCACAACCTTCAACGAAGGAATGCCCATTCACGCATGTCGCCACACAGAAGACGCTCTAACTGAGAATCGAACGGGCAACGTCTGTGAGGCGACAACGCTACCGCAGCACCACCACTGCAGTACAATGGAAAGTGAAAGTATAGTAGAGTAAATGGTGTGACAATATGGAGCAAGTATTAAAGAATGACGACAAAATGTGATAAGCAATATTCTGAGTGTCAGCTTGGCTTAGAATGCTTTATTGATCATAATGTGTCACTGGTTGAGTACACTTATATTTGCCTGGCAAGGTCTCATCCTATCAGGGTGCTAATGGGAGGAGAGGGAGCTGTATGTATTAGGGAAGTGTGACCACACCAACGGCTGGAAGACACAGTGCCTCAAACAAATTTATTTCAATACAACAAGGAATAGAAGCACTAGGAGCCACGAGTAACAGAATAGACTTTATTGTATCTGACAACCACTAAAATACACAAAGAAACGCTGAACTACTTCTCCGCATTTTTCGTCACAAATGTAACTTCATCAGCATACTAGAAATATTCAAACTCTTATTTTATATAGTCTTGTGACAGTACCTAACCAACCAATGCATCCGTTTAATTAACTGAAGTCCTTTCAAATTAATTTGGATGATTAAATACATTTATACAACCATTTGAGCATCTCCAAATGCATAAGAATACAATTTAATTAATTCATTATACCTTAGATATTTTGTTTAAATCAATGTTTTTTTTTTTTAAAAAACAATATCTTAAAAGAACACAATGCTGCAGGGAATGTTTAAACACCATATATAAACCGGATCATTTACTTATTTAACGAAGCTTCGATCAGCTTCATATAAAATTGGAAATGAATTCAGGGACACAGTGCATAGATATAGCTGAATAGCTAAATACCACCATCTAGTGGCATTTTGTGCAAATTACATGCGATTCTGTTAAAACCGCAAACTTATACGGTAATTCAGGAACACAGTAAATGGATATAGTTAAATAGCCAAATAGCTAAATATTACCATCTAGTGGCATTTTGTACAAATTACATGCTTTTCTGATAAAACCACAAACCTATTTGGTAATAAAATGCATCATACTATTACATATACTCCCTCTAACAACATAAAAATTCTATTATCTATACAAAATACGTCACTAGATGGTATTATTTAGCTATTCAGCTATAGTGTCCCTGAAATAGTTTCCAGTTTTATATGAAGCTGAGAGAAGCTTCATTAAATAAGTAAATGATCCGGTTTAAATATAGTGTTTAAACATTCCCTGCAGCATTGTGTTCTTTTAAGATATTGTTTTTTTTAAAAAAAAACATTGATCTAAACAAAATATCTAAGGTATAATGAATTAAATTGTATTCTTATGCTTTTGGAGATGCTCAAATGGTTGTATAAATGTATTTAATCATCCAAATTAATTTGAAAGAACTTCAGTTAAACGGATGCATTGGTTGGTTAGGTACTGTCACAAGACTATATAAAGTAAGAGTTTGAATATTTCTAGTATGCTGATGAAGTTACATTTGGGACGAAAAACGTGGAAAAGTAGTTCAGCGTTTCTTTGTGTATTTTAGTGCTTTAAGTGGTTGTCGGATACAATAAAGTCTATTCCTGTTACTCGTGGCTCCTAGTGCTTCTATTCCTTGTTGTAGCAGAGAAGTGTGATTATTCAGCTTGGAGAGGACATCTCCATAAACTACATAGAATGATTAGAGAAAGAAAGAATTAGAGGCACGTTGCATCAAGTTATGAAATGCAAACCCAATAAAACGACTGTTGATAACTATTGCGGCACTGCACATTCTTTTAAAGTACATAATGAAAACTGAAAGATTTGTACTGGATAATTAAACTGCAACACAAGTGTAGCTGGAGCAGAAAAAGTAAATGGAGGACACCTTGAGGTAGGCAAGAATGGGCTACAACCTCTACTGTCACAGAATATTACAAGCAAAAGCTGACCCATTTGCTGACTAATGGCATTTTAGAAAAAAGGACTGAAGTGCTGTGAATGCCAAACAAGAACCAGAAATAAACACTGTTCTACATTAGAACTGTCTGAAGTGTTTCTCCCCGGGCCTCTGCTGAAATGGGCTCTGTCCCAGTCAGACTCTCCCAGTAAACTAATGTTAAATAATAAATTAGAAGACATTTAACAAGTATGACTCACAGGTGCACTGACTAAGGATCAAATAGCTGAGTTTTAAATGTCCAATACTGAATATACTAAATGTAATAAGATGATTTATGGGTACATTGATTTTTGACTATGACAAATAAGAAGGTATGTGGAACAAGAATCAAGGAAAATGTATGACAATTATGACTGTTGAAGGAAAGTGAAGTGGTATGACTAATTGTGTTTAATACTTTGAGACGCAAAAGCACCCAAGTCAGATTATTCCAGAGTATTTTAAATGGAATATATAAATTACATTTGCCTACAAACACTGCTGACTCAACAGGGAAGCTGTTACCAAGAACAAACTTATGTTAATGAATGTTTATTTGGATATTTATGAGTATGAAACACCCATACAGTAAACTCTCAGTTTACTGGAACTCAAAAAAAAAATCGAAAAAAAAAAATCGAAGAAATACAGAACAGTATGAACAATTCAGCTCATTTGTTGTTTCCCCCTGCAGAAACATTCCTTAAGTGTTTAGAGTTGCAGAGTTAAAATGTAAGGCACAAATAAATTCCCTCTCTCCTCAGTCTAACAATAAGTCAAGCCAAATAAGTCAAATTGTTAAAATGTCAACACTTGCTCCATACTCACTCAGTTTGCATCAGATAGCACATTCTCTCTCTGATCTCTCACGCACACTTCAGCTTTCAAACATCTCTCCGATCTCTCCCACACAGTCACTTCTGCTTTCATACACGCATTCACTCTCTCTCTCTATTCAGTTCATTCAATTCCAATCCAGTCAGCATACCATTGAAAACCATTCCAACTGTCACGCTTTCTACTGGAAATATAAGTTTAAAATATTATTCCAGCCAGGCTTTTAATTACTGTATTTCAGTATTAAAATCAAATCAATATAGTGTTTACTGTATGGTATAATATAGGGTACAGTATTTCTCAGGTCTATTTTTAATAGCAACTCTCAAGCAACCAGAAACTACAGTTATTTGGCATCTACCAATCCCCATGAGTGCCAGTTAACTGAGAGTTTACTGTACATGCTCTGTTTACTTGTTTGTATGACAGCAATAGAGCTGTTATTTTGTAATCAGCTAACTAGAATTTTAACTACTGACTGAACCATAAGTCACAGACAATGAAATTTCCACAGCCTAGGGGCAAAACATTCATAGAGTATAATTTGTCAATACCCCAACTGCAGAATTTTTCACTCAATTTCACACAGCGAAGGTACACAATGCTGCAGTAATCAAGCAGCGAGAACAAAGCATGGACTAAAGTTTTCTGGTTGGAATTACCTTTCAGGTGTTTAATTCATTAGAATTTCTGAGGTGGAAAAACAATTGAATAATGACTCCTCCTCCTTGCATGTTGTCTTGAAGCATATCAAGGTTCTAAGTCTAAGATGTAAATTACAACACCCCCCCCCAAAAAAAAAATTAAGACAAACAGGGAATATGGGATGGACAGACAGTGGTAGTCTTCACCAGACTTATTTCAAAATGACTAATTCACCTAGTTCAAAACAGACTCCAAGCATTCATCTAACAGGCTGAAGTCAACAGAGTATCTCAAGAGAAACAAGTAAATCTGAATATCAACATAAAACTGACAGTGGACCTACTCCTAATACATCTCCTATTGAAAAGTTTGTACACCCATAAATGAAAGGCAAGCCAAAAACAAGCCCTGTATAACACAAAAAGCCAACAAGCGTCTCTGGGAGCAGTTGATCACTGAAAAGACTGAGAAATCCCACAAGGGCAAAAAGCAAGAAAAACATTTCGAAGATATATGCAACTGTTCGATCAGGATCTCATGATCCACTCTGTACAATGCTTGCAAAAACAGCAATGACTAGGATGGCACACAACCTAGCACCACAAGAAGATTGTTCACAGCTCTTAAAAGGGCCATGACTATTATCATGCCTGAAGCGAAAGCCAGGCAGACAAGGACTGAAATCATGGGATATCAAACATAATATACCTGTCAGTAATGGTTCTCAGAAGGAAAATTCAAAACATGGTAACAATTTTTCAGTTTGGAAGAATCCAAGGAGGATTTCTTTACTAAATCAAATCCTTCCTCTTGAAGAGAGGTCTTCCCTGTCTTAAAAATTACTGTTCTCAAGCATCTCAAGCACAATCTAATAAGCTCAGTGGAGCCTGCATCCAGTAAGTCAGAACAGTGACATGAAGCCACACAGTCTTTTCATAACTAATGTACATAAAATCAAGACAACAACAAATTCCAAAAGATCCACACCACCACCCACAACTAAACTCACTAGAGACATATGGTGGTACAGTCCTAATTTTGGAAGCGTATGTGCAAATACTCATTGGGAGAATGCTGTACAGATTAAGAAAAAGCTTTGTGTGGTTCCAACTAGCATAGTCACAAACTACTGATTACCTAAAAAGCCTGGCTGGAAGATGAATTATGGTAGAAACCTAGGTGGTCAAACACACTGATTTCTTGCATGTGATTTCTGTATGGTAAAGCACAAGTGGGCTAACAGGCCTGTGTAACTAATAACCCTAGGTGAAGATAGAAACGTGGGTGATGCCTCAAACTGGCTTTTAACTACACGAGGTTCACAAAGAAGCAGGTCAGCCTGTCAGAAGATAACTCACCCACTTTCACAACTGTGTTAGTAACACCCTGTACCAAAGAAAAGGACAGTCTCTCCATGCTTCGGCTCTCACAAACCAGAACCTGAAGAGGTGGGCACATCTTGCTCTTTCTTGATTTCATCATTAATAGGCTAGGTTACCAGTGATGAGGAAAATATCCTTCATGGGTTCCCCTCTGAGAATGTTTACTTTGGTGAGATCTTAAACCACATGTGGGAATACTTCAAATGGAGCTCCAAAGAGGTTTCTGAATAGAAGTGGCAGTACTGGAAAATCCTGGGAATGAAGAAACCAAAGCCCCTGGTGGGCCTTCCCTGTTTCTTAGGTGTACAAGGGCACTGAACTCAACTACCTGTACCTAAAAAGCCAGACCGGTTTCACAGGGTTCAAGAGGCCTATTAATAGCTATATGAAAGTATGCTGACACAAACCCAGCAACTGCATATTTGGAAGGTGCATACGAATTTAGGACAGCATGTAGGCTGAATACCCTCCCTTAAATTAAAAAGGAAACAAATTTCTGGACCACTGGGAAAGAAGGTACACACTTCTATCCTAGTTTTTAGTGTTAACTGCCAAACCAATATCATGAAGTACCAAGACAATATCCTCTCTGACAGCAGTCTCAGATGAATCTTTAAAGCAATCTGTGGCTATGATGCAGTGGTTGCCTGCAGAAAGGCAGCAGCAACTGGAACGATAATAAGAAAGCATACCTGGCTTAGACTCTTCAACCCTTCAACAGGGACTTTGCTCACTGGTCCTTCTCTGCAAGAAATCTGAATACAAAACTATGAAATCAGTAAAATAGTTACTTCGCTTGCCCATTCTTATACAAAAAGTGCCCACTTTTTATCTTAACCAACAAAATAAGGGGGAAAAGACAGTATTGGTTGGATATTTGCAAACAACTGAGGTACTATATTCTCAACACCAAGGAAGAAAAGAGGAAGGCACACCAGCTTTTTGAGTTTTCCAATCAAATCATGTCTAGGGAGCTATCAAATTACATTTTAAAGTGAAATTCATGAGAAGTTTCTGGGGGAACCAGTAAGAGCTCACTACCAGGCCCTAACAAACAACATTCTTACTCAGTAATATGCAAGGCAAGACTTCTACGATGGTAGCTAATTAACATATTGCCTAGAGCTCTTCCTGCAAGAAAACAAACTATGTAAAAAGCCAGTAAAAGTTATAAATAAGGGTAAAGCTGGTTACTGGCTAGTAATTACACTGCCTGGCTGCCAGCAAAGAAGAAATTAAAAAAAAAAAAGTAAGGGAAAATCAACCAGAAAAGAAAAAAAGCTTGGGCAAGAAAGAATCATTACAGCTGTTTAACAAAAAACAGCTCAATACAAGGTTTACAACAAATGATGGCTTCCAGATATTTTTAGGGAAAAATCAAATACACTCAAACATTAAAAATAAAGGCAAATTAAAAATAGGTGAAAATTAAGAAGCTTTAGGTAGCCATTTGAATGAGTTTATAAAATGGCAGAAAACAGACACTGAAATGAAGGAAAGACGGGATGCACTTCAGGCACCTGAAGAATTATTAAAAAAAAATAGTTATAAGAAAGCACACAGAGAAAAAGTACAGTTGTGCATTTAAACTTACCATAACAGTGGATGTTCAAAAGATCACTGCTGCAGTAGTCTTAGCCATATGGGTTATATCCTACATAGCATACAATACCCAACGCAGTTTCAAAAGCTTCAGAGCACGAGCACCTTACATGTACCCAATCAGTCCGAACTGACTACAAGACTGGTTTGGGTGGCAAACCCTTCACAGCTTTCCAGCCAGAGAAGCGGAGCCCTGAAAGGACAATGCTAGGAAAACCAAAAACAAACATCCACACCCTGGTAGAAAAAGCACGGTAAAAAACAAGTAGGATGGAGAGAGGGAGCAGCAACTACAGCAGTGATCATTTAAATATCTACTGTTACATTAAGTTTACTTACACAACTGTAATGTGTTCATCATATTGATCACTGCTGCAGTAGCCTAAGTATTTGGGAGGGGGAAGGGTCCAGAAGCAACTAGAGAATGGTTGTAGCAAAACCTGATCTAGACCTAGAAAAGGAATCAAGCTCCTAGTGCTTTGTAAAAGTATGCACAAAGGGACAAGTTGCAACTTCCAGAATGCTTCTAGAATCCATCCCCTTCCTAACAGCCAGAGATGAATCCAACGCCCTGGTACAGCAGACATTGACCCTGCCTGAAACAGTTTTGATGTGGTGAGTATAACAAAAGATAATAGCCTTAGACAACCATTTTAAGGAGAACAACAATAATTATACAGATTATATTCATGAAGTAGCAGAAAGTATATGGAGAAAGGAGATTCTGCCACTAGTGATGACTGTAAATTTGGGATACAGACGATAGGCAACAGGGGGCTGGAATTTATTGGAGAAAACTGGTAAAATAACCAAGGTATTAGGAGCAAATAATCAGAGAATGAAAGGTAATAGAATGGGAAGAGGCTAAGAATTCATTTGGACTGCACGACAGACTGCCTTCCCTATCAAGGATTGATATCACAGTATATGTAAAGAGAAAGAAATAAGGGGATCATAAGTGAAAGACCAGCATTGGTAGAATTTTTAGAAGAATCTAGAACAGAAGCTGCTGTTAAAAAAGGAATAATGAGTAAAGCATACAAAACACTGCATAACTATATCAATAAAGGGAGGTTAGAATGGATTGGGAAGAGAGACTGGATAAGCAATTCGTAAAACAATGGGGGGACATATGTCTCTCCCAAATAGGCAACGAACTCTAGAATATTTAGGATCTTTGCTTGGAAGTGTCTAAATACAGTTGTAACAGCAGATGTTTGAATGATCACTGCAGCAGTAGCCTTTTAACCTCATTCCTCATCTGCAATTTTCCTAAATGGTCAGCCAGTTGCCCCTAAAAAGGCAGACGGGATGTATAAATTTCTTTAGTCAACTTTTTATACCTCTCAAGTCATACCCCAAGTAGACTTAAAAGACATCAATGCTGGAGGTGTGGATGGGGAAGAAAGAGGTAACTGCGAGCATATTTTCTGTAACTGTAATGAGATGGCAGACTGTAAAGATCCCCTGTAGACTGCTCTGTCAGATATACTGGGTGAGCAAATTACTGTAACTAAGGAAATTATTTTTTGAGCTATGATTCAGACTTTAAATTGCCTAAACATAGTAAGGTCTTGCTGAGTCTAATGGTGGCTGCCAAAAAAGCAATTACTAGAAAATGGAAATCAAAGTCTAAACAAACTTTACTACAATTAGCAAATACAGTTAACAGAGATAAAACAACTGGAATTATCTTTAGAAAAGGGTGGGAGCAAATTATGTAAAAAAAAATGGGAACTGTGGGAACAATACATGCAGAAGAGGAACAAGGTTTAAAAGATGGCTGGGTTTGAATGAGCTATGTAATGTTTAACTGACAACGATTGGATAAGATTTTAAGTGATGTATAATGTTTGCAACTACAAATATGCCAATATGGTTTGTTTTCATTTATATAAATGTATGATTATTAAAATTATCAAGCATAATATAGGCAAAGATGTTTCTTGTTTAAAAAAAAATGAAATAATCATAGCAACGCACAGTAATGTGACTCCTTTTGCAATTAATACAAATGGCTCACTCTCAAAGACTTCTGTTAAACTCAGCCATGGCTGCCTGATGTTAACGTTCTATGACTCGAAACATCCAACCTCAGCGATTTAGTCCCAGTTCAGAGCGCTGTTCCAAACGCAGCCATTTATTGCTTTGTATTTCCTTATTTTTATTACATACCGTTACTATTACACCTGGTTCATGTCTTTTTTTAATTTCTCCATTAGTAGGATTAAATCTAAGTCTAGTTTCTTTAGAGATTGCCACAGCCTGCTTATGATTTTTCAGTCACAAGCATAAACAAAGTAATCAATGCTTAGCAGCATCTTAGTTTCTTTAAACATGTCAGCTTAGGTACGTTCCTTTTGTAAACATTTCTTCAGCTACAAAATTCAATAACACATTTCGTAAGTCCCAAAACATGTAATTCAGGAAGTTGGGATCACATTTCCAACATTTACCTGGCATCTGTGGAAACTAAGTTTGTCTGTTGTATAAAATATTGGTGGACATTTCCATGCAAAGATCCAACATTTCTTCAATTACACAGTACTATCTTGCAGCTATTCATATCTCTTCACAATTACAATTCTATCATGTGGATATTTAATTTTTTACTCCAATCTTTCCTTAATATATCATGCTTTCGCATAGTTTTCTAACAGTAACTTAAAATCTACTTTGTGTGTTCATGTGTTTCTGTGCGGGCGCAGCCCTTTTCAGTTGTAACTTCAACCATTAAGTCCACTAACATGCTTCTCCCTGTTTCTATCCTCCTCCTCCTCACCATTGATTTTTTTTTCTTTCCTCAGTAAGCTCCATTTAAATCAACAGCAAGACTGGCATACTCTTCTACAAAAACACATTTGTCTGCTATCTCGGTCTGTTTACCAATCAATCAAATATTAATTCTCTGATTGAAGGTTTGCATCTTTACTAGAATTTGCCCTTGGGATTTCTTTAGCTGTGTGAAGTATACAGTCTATGCATCATTTTAATTTAGGTCTGGAGAACAGGAATTCCAGTCCATTTACTAATACAGTGTGCCTTGATATTTCTACAATTCCTTTATTCCAGTTTCTCAGGAATCACCATAAATCATAAGTTCTCCCTAATGGAATGGTCTTCCAGCTCAATTATGTTCTTCATCACTACCTATTCTGTTTTTCCCCTCAGTCTCATGTTGTTGTAGTCATTTAATTTCTTCATGTAGGTTTAATGCTTCAACTTCCATCAACTTTTATTGCTTTTTAAAATATATTCATCCAAAATATTTCTCATCTTAAAAAGATATGTCACTGTGCGCTTTTATTTCCTCCCCAGGATTTCTGTTGGTCACATCGGTTTGCAGTATAATAGTACATGGAGCCTCATGCACTTCTCCCATGTGGTCTTAAATCCGTTCTCTTTCTTGATTAGATCTTACAATGTCTATTCCTCACTGTGGTTTTCTTTTGTTCTCTTTTTTGCATGGCCTCATGATACTGAAACATCATTTACGACACTGGCAATCATATTTATATAAAAGGAACACACTGACACACACAATTACAAACATTACACATCACATATAATCTTGTCATACCTCTCAACCTGCACAAACAAGAAACGGGTAAACGCACAAACGTAGTCCACGGTATAATCCAAAAACCACTCTAATCAATCACTCGAAAAAGAACTGGACTCACGAAACCAGAGATGCAATAAAAGTCACTAATATCACATCAAATCCACGGAGCTTTCAGGATAAAAGTCCCTTAATCATTTTGTAATGAAAAGGAAATGAATTACGCCATATGACACAGCTAACCAATCGCGTATAAAACAGGATTAAAAAATTAAAACGTTTTTTGTGCTTTAATTCAAATAAATCCTTTAACTAACATATCTAACAGTAAAATAACAGCAGAATTACTTATTTCGTATTAGATGTATTTCAAACAATTTAAAATTTAAAATGACAATTCCATAGAGTTGCACACTAACATTTAGTAGCCAGTACTTATCTCAAGCTTTAATAACCAATCAAATATAGAGTAAAATATCACTATTCAATTGGCTAAAATTCAAACAGTATCATTCAAGCTACAGGATACAACAGCCGATGGGCTTAAGTTTCAGGTTTCAGCCACCGATCATTCACAAGGAATGATCTCATTCGACTTCAAACATCCATTAATACTCTACATATAGGTTCATAGGTAGGTACTAGGCTATCGGCCCAAGGGCCTATGTAAGCATACCCAACAAGGTTCCCTGGCTTACGCCACCCAAGAAAGTTATTTTCCTGTGCCACTGTCGAGCAGACACACAGAAGTGACCCGGGGTGCATTTCCTATTTCCCACCACTCGAAGATTGTTCTTGAAGAGTGCTAATGAAGAACTTTGCTTGACATAGATGGGTAGCCTGTTCAGGAGTATGGGAAGTCTCTGGGACAAGAATCTATCCCTCCAGCATGTCTTGTTTATTGTGGTGATAAAGTTTAGGTCCCTAGAGCATGTAGCTTGGAGGGATTTGGATTTCTTTAGATGTAGCATGTCCAACAGCTCTGGGTTTGACATCGCTTTATATGTTAGGCAGAGATCACCTCAGAGTAGGCCATATGCTATGGAGTAAAGCTGGAGTTTTTTGAAGCGGTCAGTGTACGGCAATTGTTTGAGGCCAGTAATCCTCTGAGGTACTTCTGTGGCCTTTCCAGCTGCTGCAGATGTCTTGTGAGGTACATTCCAAAAGGGGCGTTGTACTCTATAATGGGTCTAATGAGTATCGAGTAGTGGGGAACAATTGCCTCTTTTTTCCTGGATGAGAACCCTTTTATGATTAGGTGTGCCACGTAGAAGGACTTAATGACTACTATGGCGATATGGCTATCAAAGGAGAGACTACTGTCCACCTGGGTCCAAAGGTCTCATCACACATTTGGTGTTAAGCAGACTGCTGCCTATGTGGTAGTTCACGGGTACAGAGTTTTTACCAAAAGGGATGACGCTGCACTTTTTGGCATTGAGCTTGAGGCCATGGCTCTGACACCAGGCATCTGTCGCAGCGAGGACCTTCTGCAGGATGTCCACATCATTTGGGGACTTGACAATGGCTAATTTGCAGTCATCTGTGAACTCCGTTAGCCAGAGGCCTTCTGTGTTAACCTGTACTTCAGAGAAGTAGATACCAAACAGGAGAGGTCCCAGGACGGAACCTTGTGGTACTCCACTTATCACTGCTTTGAAGTTAGATTTGGAGTCTCCAACTTTTACAGTGTGGGTTCTGTCAGCGAGCCAGTTGGCAACCCATCTTGTGACATAGGGATTTATACCTAGTTTAGTGAGTTTAGTTATAATTCCAGAATGGGGGATGGTGTCGAAAGCCTTAGCGAGGTCAAGATAGGCTGTGTGAACCACCTTACCTTTACCTATTGGCTTTGGTGACTGCCTCAAAGAAGTCGATCAGGTTCAGAAGGCATGACCAGCCTTTAACAAACCCAAACTGGGTGGGATCCAGAGTTTGGAGGTTACCAATGTCTTTGTTTAAGAGTTCCATGATGATATGTTCCATGGCCTTGCAGACCAGGCTCGTCAGGCTAATAGGTCGATAGTTCCCAGGATCAGTGGTGTTTCCCACTTTGTGGAGTGGGATAAAGTACAGTTTTGTACCTACCATAAATGTAGATGTTCGAGGATCCACATTGCTGCAGTCCTAACTATTGGGTAGTCCGCTGTCCAGTCGGCCCGAATACCAAAGTATATGGCTGACGTCGGTCAGGGCGCATTAGACTGACGTCAGTACGTCAGGGTACTAATGCGCATGACCGACGTCATATCCTCAGTCTTTTCTTGCCCCAGATGTCAGAAGACCCTGAAAAGATAAGGCCAAAAACCAAAAACTCCCAACATACCTGCACCAAAATATATGTACAAAATATACAAAATTAGCAGAATATAACCTCACCTACACAACCACCCCTAAACACAGAGGGGAAGGAGGGAGGGTAAATTGGACTGCAGCAATGTGGATCCTCGAACATCTACATTTATGGTAGGTACAAAACTGTACTATGTTCTTCATTCCACATTGCTGCAGTCCTAACTATTGGGTAGAATCCCAAAGCAGAGGTAAGGGAGGCTGGCAAATCATAAGGAAGCAGGAACTGACAACATGCCTTGCAAAATAGCTGTGGCAAAACCAGCCCTAGACTTAGAGTAGAGAGGAAGGTGATAATGCTTAGAGAAAGTATGCACTGAACTCCAAGTAGCTGCCTCCAAAATATCCTTAGTTGCCACCCCTCAGAAATGCTGTTGAAGTGGCAGTAGCCCTAGTGGAATGAGGCCTAATCCCAGCTGGAATCTCCTTGCCATGATGGGAATAACAAAATGTAATGCAACACCCAATCCATCTAGAAATAGTTTGTTTTGACACAGGCTTGCCCTGAGAACTCAAAGCAAAAGAAACAAACAACTGCTGAGACTGCCTAAAATCCTTAGTCCTGCTCAAATAATAACGCAATTGCCTGTGTACATCTAAAGTGTGCAAAATCTTTTCCCCTTTATTTTGGGGATCTGCATAAAAAGTAGGCAAATGAATAGTTTGGTTTAAAGCCACACTAGAAACCACCTTAGGCATAAAGGAAGGATTAGTACGTAAAGATACTCTATCCTTATGAAAAATCAAAAAAGGCTCCACTGCCATAAGGGCCTGCAACTCAGAAACCCTTCTTGCAGAAGTAATGGCCAACAAAAAAGCAGTCTTCCATGACAAGTATTTCAATTCAGTAGTAGCCGAGGCTCAAAAGGTTGTAGAGTAAGTTTCTCCAACACAAAATTGAGATCCCAAGCAGGAGTAGGAGCTCTACGTGGGGGTCTTATATTCTTTGCCCCTCTAAGAAATTGCTTGAACAAAGGATGCGAAAACAACGGTGGGTCACAATCATAGTGAGCTGAAATTGCTGCAGCATGAATCTTAATGGAAGAGAAAGACAAACCTTTGTCCAATAACTCAGTAAGATATTGAAGAGCCACACTCAAATTTGGCTCAGAAATCTCCAAATTGTTTGCTGCACTCCAAAATAAAAATCTCTTCCATTTTTCTGCGTACACTTTCCTTGTACTAGGTCTCCTGGCTTCCATAATCACATTTAAAACTTGTTGAGGAAGTTGAGACCTGCTGTCTTTCAAAACAGAATATGCCAGGCTGTTAGATGAAGAGAGTGAAGCTTGACATTGAGCAGGTGACTGTCTCTCTGAGCCAACAGATGTGGAATCAAGGGTAAAGGCCATGGAGGCTTCTTTACCAGACTCCTCAGTAGTGGGTACCAATGCTGCCGAGGCCAATCTGGAGCTATTAAAATCATCCTTGGCTTGTCTTGTCTGACCTTTAGAAGCACCTTTGGAAGAAGAGGCAGAGGTGGAAACGCATAGACATGAAGATTTTTCCAATTGAAAGAAAGAGCATCCACTTTCCAAGCTGTGTGATGAAACCTCTTTGTGCAAAACTTTGGCAGCTGGTGGTTTAATGGAGAAGCGAACAGATCTATGTCTGGAGTTCCCCATGACACTGTCAATTTTTGAAATACATGAAGATCCAGTTTCCACTCGTGGGGATCCATGATTTGTCTGCTTAACACATCTGCTAAGGAGTTCTGTGCTCCCGGCAGAAACCTTGCCTGAAGAGTTAGTTGCAAGCTGAGCGCAGTCTCCCATAAAATCATTGCTTGCCTGCACAATGGGTAAGAATGTGTTCCCCTTGTTTGTTGATGTACCACATGACAGTTGTGTTGTCTGTTAGAATCAACACCTGCCCTGGAAGAAGTAATTCCTTGAAAGCCAGTAATGCAAACTGGACTGCTAACATCTCTTTCATGTTGATATGTAGATGCTGTAGTCTGGCAGGCCACTTGTCTTGTATCCACTTTCCATTTAGATGAGCTCCCAAGCAATGTCTGAGGCATCTGTCGTTAGAATCTGACTCGCCTCTGGCCGGGTCACAGAGAGTCCCTTGTTTAGGTGACATTCCTGAGCCCACCACAAAAATTCCTTTTGAATGCAAGGTATTATTTGAATGACAGTGTCCAAATCCTGGCAGTGCTGTGTCCATACATTTTTGAGATACCATTGTAGCTTCCTCATATGCAGTTTGGCATTGGGAAGCACCAGAATACAAGATGCCATGAACCCTAAGGCTTGAAGGACTGTCCTTGCAGTCAGCCCGGACTGAAGAGATAGTTGATGGAAGTAACTGGAAAGATTCTTTTGTTTGTCCGGGGTTAAAAGGCCATCTGGGCTGCTGTATTCAGTCTCACACCCAGAAAGCACATGTCTTGAGAGGGTACTAGACTGGACTTTATTTCGCTCACAGAATACCCTAGGCATCTTAGCACTGCTATGACATATTCCAAATGCTGTAGAAGGTCTTCCTTTTCTTGAGCCAGAATCAGGCAATCGTCCAAGTAAGGATAGATTTGAATTCCTTTTAGCCTGAAGTAAGCTATCACTGGAGCCAGAACCTTTGTGAATACTCTGGGCAGTAGATAAGCCAAAGGGCAATGCAGAGAACTGATAATGAGAATTTCCAGCTCGAAAACGCAGATACTTTCTGCAACTTAGTCTTATAGGCACATGAAGGTAAGCTTCCTTGAGATCTAAAGTTACCATCCAGTGATCTTTGCCCAGCAGAGGTAAAAGCTGTTGTAACGTCAACATTTTGAACTTGGGAATGTCCAGATAAGTGATGAGGATAGATAAATCCAAAATTGGTCTCCACGTGTTCCCCTTCTTCGGTACTAGGAACAGGCGAGAATAAAATCCTAGGCCCCTTTCTGGCACAGGAACCGGCTGAATGGCCCCTATTTGGAGTAACAGAGAAATTTGCCTGTGAGCCTCTTGTCTTTGTAGAGGAGGAATGTCTGGCATGCCTTTGAAAGGAGGCAAGGTATGGAAATAAAACCTGTAACCGTGGTGAATGATATCCAGAACCCATCTGTCTTGGGTAATTAAATCCCAATTTTCTTTGAAAAGAGACAGCCTTCCTCCCAACGGTGCTGCCAGGCGAGAATGAACTGGCAGCTGAAAAGGCAGGTCATTGGGTCTGCTTACGAAAGGACTGACCCCTGCCCTCACCAGAAGTCTGAGCAGGGGAACTCCCTGTCCTAGGTCTAAAAGAACCTTGAGCTCTGCCCCTACCACGTCTAGACCTACCCCTAGACTGGGAATCATAAGCAGGATAAGTCCATCCCTTAGCAGGCCAATTTCTACTAAACTTCGGAGGCTGCACCTGCAAAAAATCTTTAACAGTTTGCAGAGACTTAGCCTTGTCCTCCATTTTCTTCAAAACTGCTTCTACAGGCGAACCAAACAACACATCAGACTGCAAAGGAGCATCCAAAATCCGTGTCTTAACATGCTCAGCTAAATTCTGATCTCTCAACCAGGCGTGCCTACAAAGAACAGAACCAGTGGCAGCCACCCTGGAGGAGGCCTGCACAGCATCAAAACCACATTGCAAGGAATGTTTACCCACTTGTTCAGACACATGAACTAAATCCTGCAACTCTTTACACTCAATACCTTCCGCCAGAGCATCCACCTTAGATTTCAACTGTGAAAGAAGATAATTCTGATATTTTAACATGTGAAACTGACAATTCAACGCCTCATGGCTAAAGTGGAAGAAGTATACACTTTCTTTCCCCATCTATCCAAAGCCCTTGCCTCTTTATCAGGAGGGACAGGATTTTTAACAACTGAGGCCTTCACACCTTTAGGCCCCTGAGAGACAGTTTCGGGTCTGCCCTAGGACTCTTAAAAAGATACTTATGAGCTTCAGGCACCCTGTAATACCTATCCGGTTTAACTGGGGCAGGAGGCAAAGAATCAGGATTCAGGGAAGCCTCTGCAAAAACATCTTCCACCACATTCAAAACAGGAGGTATAGCTAAAGGCCTATGCTGGGGTAAAACAAGAATTCCCTAAGCCTTTTCCTGGAATCAGAGAAATCTTGACCTTCCCATTTAAAATGCTCCCTCATGGAATGCAGAGTCTCTGAAAATGAAAAATCCTCAGGAGGAGAAGCTGAAGGAGTAGAATCATCCACATCAGAATCAGAATAAGGAGGGTACTCCTGCAAGTCTTCAGCCGAAGACTCAGAAGCCTCCGAGCATTGCTCAAAACTCTCAAACTCAGGTTCCACCCTAGGCCTCTTATCAGGAGGGGGCATAGAACCCCTTATCATAGTAATCAAATCCTCTGCCATTTTAAGCATATGTTTCTTAGGCAAAGACCCTGAAGCACTAGGAGAAACCCCCACTGAAGCAAAACTTGGCCTGCCCTCAAAGAAGCCTTGGAAACAGAAGGGAGGCTCTAACCACCTTAGGAAGAGAGGTAAGAACAGCCACCTGAGAAGCCCCTCAGCCTGGCCTACTTCCTGAGAGGATACATCCTGTAACAGTAAAGTCTCTCCCTGAGACTCCAAAGAAACACCTGGCAAAACCTCCGCTCCACTGAGCCCTCTAAAGAACCGACATCTGGGACTGTCGGTTCTTCCACTCTAGGCTTTGCTGCTTTGTCCTTGCGCTTTTAGCGAAGCGGCGCCGGAGCATCCGATGGCATTTTATAATTACAACGCTTCCCAAACACTAACCTGGCACAGTCTAACCTTCTCTTAATAGTGCGTTTGTTAAATCTAGCACAAGAGCGGCATCCAACAACGCCGTGCTCAGGCCCTAAACAAGGTATACACAAAGTATGGTAATCCCTATGAGGTATCTGTTTCCCACAAGAAATACAGTTATTCACTTTTTCTGACATCCGGTTAAATACTGAGGCAACCAAAAAACAAAATATTCCCCAACGGGTACTTAGCCAACTTTGATTCGGTCTGAAACTCTGACTTCAGAAACTTTCAGAACGCCAACCTGCACTCACAAAATTGCTTCTGCATCGGACCATGCGGCAAAAAAGACTGAGGATATGACGTCGGTCATGCGCATTAGTACCCTGACGTACTGACGTCAGTCTAATGCGCCCTGACCGACGTCAGCCATATACTTTGGTATTCGGGCCGACTGGACAGCGGACTACCCAATAGTTAGGACTGCAGCAATGTGGAATGAAGAACATCTGCTGCTGTGCGCCATTCAGTGGGCACAAAGCCTGATGTGAGGCTATTATTGAACATGGTGCTTAAGTGGGGAGCTAGTTCGTTCTGAAGTTCATGTAAAACGCAGCCTGGGATGTTGTCCGGTCCCATGGATGCTGTGTTTTTGGCTTTAGAGTGTGCAGCTTTTACCTGCATAGTTGTGATTACAGGGACTCTGCATTCTTCCTGTATAGATATGGGCCCTTTACGGGGTGGGGTAAAGTTAGTACTGAACCTATCTGCCAGGATGTTGGCAATATCAGTTGGATATACTTTCTCAAATTACAGATACATTTAGCTAAATCATTCAAATAAGCTATAGCAAGACAGCAACTTATTTCATATTCAATTTTCAGACATGTTTCAAATTCATCTCAGTATGTAAGCCAATAGGCTTACATTTGACGCTTCAGCAGCCAATCATTGATGGAGAATACAATCTCATTATCCAATTCGCCGAAACTCAAATATGTCATTCATTGACAGTCACAGATTTGTATTACAAAAAATATGGACTGTTTCAATTTTAATATGGACTGTTTCAATTTTAAAACAGGTTTAATACTAATCACAGATTTTACACTGGGGGCGATCCGCTTCAATCTTAAGTATACACTCGTATTCTGCAATTTCTATTTTATTTAGATCTCAACCCCTTAAGTTTGGAATGATTTGCTGAATGACTGAACATGAAAATATGTTCTGAACCATTATCAGCATAATGGTTTGCAAGGGACTTGGCTATAATAACATGTTCGATATCTAAATAATGTTCTGTGATTCTCTCAATTTATTACTACACTTCCCTATGTAAAAGGCAAGGCATACCATACAATTTGCTAAATAAACTATATTAGTAGTATGACAAGTAGCAAAACAAAAAGAAAATTTTATTTTACTGACTGGATGATTAAACTGCATATTCTGTGTAATAAGTTTATAATTAACAGTTATAACATGGAACGGTGTTGTTCTTATTCATTTTCATTACTCGTTTCAAAGCGTTAGTTTCTTTATAACATAACCGTGTACTTCCAATATATTTTTCTACATCTGACAGAGCTTGCAAATACTAGTTTTTAATGATGTCATTATTAAAGCAGTTCTAATATTATACCGAGTTACATATCGAACAGTACATCCATTATGCAGTTTACAATAACTTTTCCTGTCCTTTCTCTCAATACAGAATTCGAAGACTTCTTTAACACCACCTCACTATATTTTCTTTTCTGAAATTCCTGTCTCTCTTGTATCTGTTTATTACAAGTATCTAAGTCAGTATTCAATCCACTCACTTAGAAACTAGCTTGTTATAATTCCCTTATAAATGTGGTGTGGATGCATACTCTGTGTAGGACTCCATCAACCTGTACATTCATTCTGAAAATACTGGCTATTTGGTCTCCTATTTTAGTCTAATATCAAGGAAATTTATTCTTTCATAAGAATAATTTAACTTGAACTTTAGGAATTGCGTAATAGTACCCAAGTGAGAGAAAGCCATGCAGACTAGCCTCATTCCCTGTCCAGATAAGGAATATGTCATCCACAAAATGTTTATAAAATATTACCGCACCACTATATTCATTTGTGATGTTACATACATACTGATTTTCCCACTCATTCAAAGTCAAGTTAATGTACACACACACACACACATATATATATATATATATATATATATATATATATATATATATATATATATATATATATATATATATATATATATATATATATGTATGTATGTATGTATGTATGTACTGGCAACAGGAGTACTCAACCACACCTGAAACTTGA
The DNA here is from genome assembly GCF_019279795.1 of Protopterus annectens. Classification (NCBI taxonomy): domain Eukaryota; kingdom Metazoa; phylum Chordata; order Ceratodontiformes; family Protopteridae; genus Protopterus; species Protopterus annectens. The sequence goes on from NC_056739.1 coordinate 1,504,609,107, forward strand.
TGATACAAGTGCTGTTCAGAAATTAAAATTACTGGTTAGTACATTTTCTAAGTTTCTATCTCCCTACTAGAAAAATTTGCATTAGAAACCAAAAAAATCCTTAACAGTTTGTATCTCATAAGAAGGATCACTGTAAAAAGTGAATTTATATCTGTTACAAATATAATTTCAACATTAGAATATGCAAACCACTCAAAGTTCATCTGAGAAGCCATCAGCATCTCTGATGCAACTTTGTAACTTGCTCAAAAAAGGACTTGAATTTCTCAAGTTACAAGGAAATTGGTTCAGTGATCCATCCTTAAACAGAAACAATTGGTCCCACTGGGGGACACTAAGTTATGTATTTTTGGTAAACTATACAGGAAAGGGGTTATAGGCTGTGAAACATTCAAAAAATTATAAATTTCTAGAGTGATATCACTGAGCAACTGTAGCTCATACACCAAAAAAATTAACTGTGTACAACTGTATTAAGAGCATTGGCACTGTTTTTTTAAAAGTAGTCTCATTTAAAAACGCATTCATGCAGTGCAAATACTGAACTTTGTCTAAAATAACTATTGTTCCTCCTTTATCTGCTGGTTTAATAATATCAGGATTATTTTGCAACTTCATTCATGAATCAAATTAATTCTTAGTTTAATTATATTTTCTATCATACATAGACTGTGCATAAAACTCACAATTGTTTCTGGCATATACACTAAAATAATGACTGGTGTACTCACTGGTACAAAGGTACTCGACCTTTTCAAAGTGTTATTAGTACAGACACCATCTTTAAATTTAAGTTTCAAAGATGACTTGTGAAGAGCTTTAAATCTGTAAGTGCATCAACAACTGAATCACTTTCTGTAGGAATGAACTGCAGTTCTTTACTCAACATTCTAAACTTGAGAAATTAACAGCAGCTTTATCTTTACTTACTGTCTTTTCGATGAATGGCTGCAGGTCTCCGGACATTTGTGTTGTCTTCTGTCTTCCCCTCCTTTTCTTCTTCCCCTGAAAGACCCTCCTCTTTTCATTTCTATTTTCTCAGGTAGATTCAATTTGAAAACAGTTTGCTGATGGTGAAAATCCTCACTAAAGATATCTCTTGCTTCCAGCTCTATATTTCTCCGATAGGTGGAGCCAACAATAGCCTGCATAAGGACAGGTGGTTCTAAAGAATGTTGTGATGGCTCAGCAAGTCTACCATTTAGCAAATCCGGCATGGTGATATCAAGTTTATACATCGAACCTCTAGTATTGGGGTTCCCAATATGAAGAGGCTGTTTCTCTGGGCCATGAAAAAATATTTCCTCTCTTAAAATCATTCACATCACAATGCAATTTATGTCTCTTACTTTGTTGCAAATGCTGTTCAAAAGCAGTCAGACATTCCAGCATATCACTCTAAGACTGAAAGAAATCCTTAAAACAACACATAACAGGGATATTTCTTTCAAGGGCAACAATCTCAGATTGTAAACTTTTCTCTTTATCAGAGAAAACGGATTCATAAGTGACAATCGGCACTAAGTTTTAGATTTAGCTGTTGCCATTTTTTTTTTAAAGTAAAACAGGGTACAAGTTAACATAAGTAGGCATTTCCAAGATCCTCAAACCCCTTGGTACCACTCATAAATAAGCCTAAAAACGTACCCTCTGCCATTGCTGTAGGAATGTATCCATCTTGTGTCATATTACAGCTGGCAACAGTAACATTAGCTTCATTAGCACTCTGTAACAAAGGATATGAATGTAAAATATCTCTCAGTGAACGATATGTTCTTACTGCAAAGTTTGGATCCTTCAGAGTCTCAAGAACAAAAGGCTGTCATGCAGAAAAGATTTAAAACTCCAGCTCCACACCCAAATCAATAAATAGGTAAATGCATAAACATTGTCCACTGTACAATCCAACAAACCATTCAAATCACTTGAAAGAACCAGACTCAAAGCCACAGATGGAATAAGTCATTTTAATATCAAATCCAATCCATAGGGCTTTCAGGACAAAGTCCCTTCATCAGAGTGTCAGTTACTGCAAATTTATACTAAAACACATGACACAGCTAACCAATGGCATATAAAGCATGATTAAAAAATGAAAAAAGTTTTTGCTCTTCAATTCAAATAAACCATTTATACATAACATATCTAACAGTACAATAACAGCAGAATTACTTATTTCGTATTAGATGCATTTCAAACAATTTAAAACTATGACAATTCCATAGAGTTGCACACTGCAAACTTTAGTAGCCAATAGGCTTATACCTCAAGCTTTAACAACTAATCAAATATAGAGTAAAATATCGCTATACAATTGGTTACAATTCGGACATATCATTCAAGCCATAGACTACAATGGCCAAATGGCTTAAACTTCAGGCTTCAGCCACCAATCATTCATAAGGAATGATATCTCATTCGACTTCAAACATCCATTAATACTCTGCTTAATATGATCCTTATAAATACTGCGATCAGAATTAAACCTGTTTTAAAACTGAAACAGATGAAACTTTGAATCCACATTTCTTCTAGGACTGTATTTTATTTAGATAGTCTATTTTTTGTAGTGCATATCTGTGACGGCCAATGAATGACCGTATTTGAGTTTCTGTGAATTGGACAATGAGATTTTATTCTCTATCAATGACTGGTCTCTGAAGCCTGAAATGTAAGCCTATTGGCTACTGAGGTTTACATACTGAGATGAATTAAAACAAGTCTGAAAATAAATTGAATATGAAATAAGTAACTTCACTGTTAGTTACTTGTTTTATTGCTTTCTTACTATATCTTATTTGAATGATTTGGCTAAAGTTATCTGTAATTTGAGGAAGTATATATGAGAATATGCTGAGTATTAACAGAAGTTTGAAGTCGAATGAGATCATTCCTTATGAATGACTGGTGGCTGAAGTCTGAACCTCAAGCCCATTGGCCATTGTAGCCTATAGCTTGAATGATATTTTGTTCAAATTTTAGCCAATTGAATAGCAATATTTTACTTTATAATTTATTGGTTATTAAAGCTTGAGATACAAGCCTATTAGCTACTAAGGTTTGCAGTGTGCAGCTATGGAACTGTATCATTTTAAATTTTAATTTATGTTTGAAATGCATCTAGTACAAAATAAGTAATTCTGCTGTTATTTTACTGATAGATCTGTTATAATTAATTGATTTATTTGAAATGAAGTACAAAAACAATTTTTTTAATGTTTTATACGTGATTGGTTAGCTGTGTCATGTGTTTTAGTATAAATTTGGAGTAATTAAAATTTTTTTTATTACAATGATGAAGGGACTTCATTCTGAAAGCTCTGTGGATTCGACTGGATATTAATGTGGCTTTTATTGCATCTCTGGTTTTGACAGTCCGGTTCTTTTTCTTTCAAATACCTCTCAACCTCTCAATGCAAGAAAACTGGACAAAGCCAGAAATAATGGTGGGACAAAAGCCCCAAAATAAGGACAGGTTTTTAAATATTGGTCCTATAGATTTAGTTGCTAGAATAACAGGTCTTGTATTATTATGGATTTTCTGAAGGATATAAAGTCTGAATCTCAAATGAATGCCATTATTTAATCACTTCGATCCTCACTAATTTGCCAGAAAACAGGAAATTTTATAAGGAATAGATCAAAACATCAAGGCAAAAATCTGGGCAGTTGAGAGGTATGTATTCTATACATTCATTGCCAATCCAACATTACTGCCTTGCTTTAAACTTCATTCCTCCACCAAAACAGTATTCTGCATGTATTGTTCCCACAATTCTGATTCTTTCTATGGGGTTTGCCTCCTATACTTTTCTATAGGTATCACTTCCAGTTTTTACCACTTGTTCCTATATTCACTACTTTAAGTACAGTTGCTTTATTCCTTTGATTACCATTTTCTACTAATTGCTTTTTTGACAGCCAGCAGAATTAAAGTAGCAAAGTTTTAATATGCCTAGGCAATTCAGATCCCATATCTCAACTAAAAAAAAAAATTTCCTTAGTTATACCAATTTGCTCACCAAGCATTTCTGACAAGTAGTCTGTAGGGAATTATAAAGACTGCCAACTCATACTCCCAAAAATATGTTCCAATTACTTTTTTCTTCATCACACCTTCAACATTTACCACTCACTTCAGGAAAAATTATTTGGAGTCTGGTTGGGGTATAAAATATCTATGCAAACACTTCCAAGCAAAAATCCTAAATCTTCTAGACTTTGTTGCATATTTGGGAGCCATACATATATCCTCCCCATTGCTTCTTTGTGAATTGCTTATCCAATCTCTTCCCAAGCTTATCTAAACTCCTGATTCCCACAGTTGTGCAATATTTTACATGCCCTAATTATGCATTTTTAACAGCAGCGTATGTTCTAGATTCAACTAAAAACTCTACCAGTGCACTTCTTTAACATTCTTCTATTCCTTTCTCTTAGCCTAAACTCTGATATTAATCCTCAATAAGGCAGGCAATCTCTAGCCTGCGATCCAAATGTATTCTTGGCCTCCTCCCATTCTACTACCCTTCCCTTTCTAATTATTTGCTCTCAATACCTTGGTTCATTTACCAGTTTCCTCCAGTAAATTCCTACCTTCTCTTGCCTACATACCTTTCTACCTCTTGAAGCAAAAAATTGGGACAAAGCCATAAACAATGGGGAACAAATGCCCCAAAACAGGGACAATTTTTAAATACTGCTCTTACAAATGTAGGAAGATGACAGAATGACAGGTTTTATATTACCATGTATTTTCTGAAGGGTATGAAGTCTGAAACTCAAATGTCCGTCATTTTTCTGACTTCAGTCCTGAATGCTTTGCCAGAAAAAAAAACTTTGAGAACAGACCAAACATCTGAGAGAAAAATCTGGGCATTCTGCAAAAATCTGTACAGTTGAGAAACATGCTTGCCTAATCTCCTTTCTCCATTCCTGTGTCGGCTTAGTTCTTAAACACTTTCTGCTACTTTATGAATATGATGCTCTGTACTACTACTGATATTCGCATTAAGGCTCTGCATCCAAAATCCCACTCTCTCCTAACTTCCTGAGCTTCCTCCTTGTTTCACCATCATCCCTTTCCACTCTGAATTATAGCTTTCTGCTTGTGCTATGTATAGGAGCCTTATCTGTGTAGCTCTAAAATATCCCTTCAAATCAGGTAATCCCAAACCACATTGTTCTACTGGAAAGATCAACTTATTCCACTTGACTCTTGCCCTCTTTCCCTCACAGATAAAATGATTCAACTCTTTATTGCTATCTACAGCTTATTTGCTGGTTGGTGAAAATATGCCCAACTTGTGTATAAAACTGAAGGGACTAAACACATTTTCACTCCTTGTATCTTGCTATCCATATCTTTAAACAAGAGCTTCCAGTTCCTCAGTTTTTATATTATCGTTTTAGTCTCCTCGCACAGATCCAAAACTGCCATAACAATCTTTTTTAACCCATACTCCTAAGTACTTTGCCATGTCCCCATAAATATGGGTATTGCTGAACTAATCTGTTGTATGAATACATAGTTTACAGTTTTAGCCTTTGTTTCATCTTCCTATATTTTATATCCCAAAAAGACTTTGAAACTGTCTTAATGTCAAACAATATTGAGATATCCTTTTCTGGTATGATCAGGTACAAAATATCATCACATGCAAATAAAGCCAACTTTTGATTACCATATCAATTACATCCTTGAATTTCTGAGTCCCTTATTTTCTTTGCTAATGGTTCTAGATATAACACAGACAAAAGGGATGAGGACAACCCTGACTACTTCCTCTGTTCAAGACAGCTTATCAGACAGCAGCCACACAACCCCCCCAAGGTTTAATTTTAGTCTGAGATCCCTCATATATCCTTCTAATTAACTATTTTGTCAGGGAAGGCAAATGCTTCCATTGCCCTACTCAAAATTCAAGCTTACTCTATTGAATCCTTTCTCTGCATCAAGACCCACTACCACCACTGGTATATTCTTACATTCTGCTTCCCTGTCTGTCATCATTGTTCTGTTAATGTTGTTATATGTTTCTCTACCTTCCATGAGACCACACTGATCCATATCTATCAATTCTGGCAACACCTTTGCCATTCTTTTAGCTAGTATAGGCAAACACTTTATAATCGTAGTTTAGAATGGAAATGGGCGTATATATAGAGCTGGTTCTGATGGGCGTTTACCATCTTTAGAAATTACAGCTACCATAGCTTTCTTCCAAGATGTTGGTGCTTCCCTCGTTTTAAAAAATACTGTTAAAACCTTCCATATCTTTATCACTTTCTCCCTTCTAGCTTCCAAACCTCCATAAGAATACCATCAATTCCTGGAGATTTAATACACCACCTTGTTTATCTCCTCCTCCTGTCCCAGCAGTTAATAATGGAGCCTTATCTACCTCTAACCTTGGCATATTTAATTCTATAAATATGTACATTTGTGCTTTTTCTTGATTTCCACATTTCACTGCTTTATACAGATTTTCATAAAATTTCTAAAATAATTTCTAATACCACTAGAGAAGCTCTGCTGATACAATGACTGCATTTAGCTCCCTAAGCTTGGCAACGATCCTTTCTGCTTTGTTGCCCGAGTCATTGAGCTTAAAGTTTTTGTACTTGGGAGTTTTATCAAGACAGTTGCTCAACAGCAATCTTTATAAAATGTATGCACATTATCCAGGTAGTTTATTTTCTCTTTAGAACTCTGCAGCTGCACCTCTTCTTACAAGATTAAGATTCCTCTTATTCTGCAACACTAACTTTTACCAGTCCTTTTAAATAATTCTCATTTCTTAACCACCTTTTATTTCTACCCTATTTAGAAATCAAATTTCATTCCCTAGCTCACATACCCCACTCCCTTAGCTATATATTTTCCTGAAGAAATTCCTCTCTAACAGATAGTTGGGGAAGTCCCAGTATCGAATTTATACTTCATTATCCAAGTTATTATGAGCATGTGATCTGAAATACTTACTAGATGTGCATCAAAGCTTTCAATTAAATGCACATTTTCCTGTGAAATATAATTTCTGCCTAGCCTAGTTTTTGTACATTAGGGAATATATAAATTCTCTCAGTTCCTACTACTGAATTCACAACTTTCATACCAAATATTTTCATAATTTTTTTCAAATAGCTACCCTCTTTTGTTATTTTCCCTTCTAGACCCCCCCCCCCGATATATCCTCACTGTTGCAAACCAAGTTCCAGTCCAACCCTATAAGTAATATTCCCTGATGAAACTGGATTATTTCTCCCATAATTTTAAGCTCCAATGTAGCAGTTTTAGGTAGAAGTGGGCTTGACATAATTAAGGTCTTCACCTTACAAACACAAGGTACAGGGATTGACTGTAACCTCATGTTATTGGCTATGCTTAAAATCAACATTCCAGGCAGCTGGCCTAGTATTCACCTATGAATCTATAAACAAATACATACCAGCGTAATCCTTATCCCTTGCTAGTAGCCCCTTACTACTACAAATCTACCATTATGTTTTTTCCTCTTCTATCACTATTGGACCTTGTCGAGCCATTAATACAAGTACTCCTTTTCCTTTGCCCCAGCTATCCCACTGAATAACCATCCTGAAATCCTTTATCAAATTCACATGCCCAGTTTTTTTCAAATGTGTCTCTTGTAGCACAGCTATTTTTTTTTCTCTGCATTTTTAACAGTTCATTACGCTTTCTTTTTTGTATATACTCGTGAGACCATTAACATTCCAAGATATGGGAAGTGTTGCCATTATAAGACATTACTGTTCCCACCTGTTATGTCTAACAGCTTTTTTTTTTTTTTAAAGTCGATTTTCAGCTTTTGTGCAACATACTAATGTTCGGCAGGTTGATCCTTTATACTTTTTATGTCATAACCATTTGAACCTATATCACATCTCATAAGAATTTTTTGTTTTAATGAAAACCCTCAAACACACACACACACACACACACACACACACACACACACACACACACACACACACACACACACACACACACACACACACACACACACACACACACACACACACACAATACCTCCATAACCTATTAACTTAATACAGACAAAATCTATGTACATCTTCAAACAGTGAAATTTAACTTTCCTAATAGGAACAACTGCCCCAGAGTGACAGCTACACTCACAGGCTTTAATTGGCCTATAATTAAGGTAATCTATGCCAAGATGCATGGCACTGCTTGTGATTCTACTTAGAGTGCTGTCTGCTTTTGTCTTATCTTTATTCCTCTCCCAGATGTAGAATATAACTTGCTTTCAGAAAACATTAACTTTTAGCCTTAAAACAAAATGACCACTTATCAGCTTGTCTTCATGGAAACATATGAAACAGGTACATAGTTGCCTTCAGCTACAAGCTTCTCATGTTATACTGTGAATATTTGCCAAAGGAAAACTTTTCATTACATTGTGTTCTCTTATTTACTTGCTTCCACGTAAAACTTGTTAGATCTAATAAAGAGCCTTAATCTAGTCAAGAAAGACCTTATCTACTCGTATCATGATTTATATACTTTTACAAACCTGCAATGCTCATTTTTAAAACTAAGAAAAGAGGCACAGGTTTAATTTAGCTAGCCTTATAACACAAACTGAAAATAGTTTACTATATAACATGAAGTTTATGCAATGAAATGTTGCACAAAAATGCTGTTAAGAACAAAATTTGTTTTACTTACCTCTTTCCCTCCTCCTCCCCTTAATGTTCTTCCAAATATTAATGGCATGAAGTAGGACAAAAGCTTTGGAGTCCCCCTGCACATTAAACAAAGTCAAGAGAGTCCAATATTTCCATTTTTTTCTTTTACAGCCATATTTCACAAATGTGACTGATGCTTTGTAATCCCATTTGTATTAATTAGTTTCAGATTTGCTGGTTTTCTTCCTGATGATCTACACCTCCCAGTTCTAGTCTCTGACTCATTTCCAGTGGACTCTGTTCTTCTAGTCAAATGCTGTGCTTTTCTCAGTTTCTCAACCTTTTCCTTTGGAACACTGAAAAAATTCACTGGTAAATTATCTGCATCAGCTTTATCATCAGAAGAATAAGCAGCAGAATCCCTTTCTGCATGATAGCTCACTTTTTGTTTTACAAAGTTTTGTATTTCATGACTTTGTTCCTCCATGAAAAAAATATTCTAAAGACAGATGGATACAGTAGTTTGAATAACTGCTTCTTAACATTCCCTGAATGCTGGAATAAATTTGCTCCTCTTCTGCCTGATGTACAGCGAGTAATCATTTTCCACAATGTCTCCAACTTTTATTTTGCTCTTCTGCCACAGTTCTGTCAGAATCAACCCTTTCTGCAAGTAGGATTACATCTTTACTAACACAAGCCTTAGCTGCTTTCTAATGGCCAGGTTTGGAACACAGACAATGTGCCCTTTCAATTAATAACTGTTGTGGAATACCAGTCTAGTTGCTTATTTATGTGCTCATGAAACTAATACAGTCTGTTCCTTCCAGTTTCTCTGGTACAAGATAAAATCTCAGGTTTTCTGTACATGCTTTGTCCTCTAAATTCTACCATTTTTTGAAACAGCTCTTCATCAGCAGTCTGATATTCAGCTAGACTTTTCTTCATTTCATCCTCTGATTGCTGCAGTTTTATAAGCAGCATCTGAATAGCTGATTAAAGCTTCTTCCATTTTTTCCAGCCTTTTATTTGAGTTGATATACATCTTCAGTGTTCAACTCCAAGCACAATGGACTTATTTATTCATTAAATTCCTGGAAGTCATGTTTTGCACCAAAGCTGGAGCCTAAACTGATTTTGGCTGAACAGCTGTTGGATTCTTCCTAGACAGTATTGTCTCCTCACCTTTAGTGATTTATTTTCTTTCAGGTTCTCTAAATTTCTTATTTGATGGCATCAAGGCCACACAGTGCACTTACTACTCAACAGAAATTTACCCCAAAAAGACAAATTCACTGACTCGCTTTTCTGAGTTAATGTTTTCACACCAGGAAAGCTGAAATTAAGTTATTACTCAGTGTGCAGCCATCTTTCAAGTCCCATCCTCCTTGAAGATTGGTCTTTTAACAGTGGGATACAAACTTAATGGCCTTATTCAACTCATCTCTACTTTTTGCATTATCAGAAGTCCTTCCCAATACTAAATCAGAAATCATTGTTGGAAGATCAACATGATCAGGAAGCACTGCAAAAAAACAAAATATGTGAATAAGTAGGAGAAAGTATAGTTGTGTAGATACCATCACTGCTGTAGTACTGCTCAAATATGGGAAGTGGCCTGTCAAGGATACCACAAGTCTTTCCAGTATACCGAAGCTTTGCAGCCTACCTCTGTTGCTGTATTTCTGTCATTACCCAGACATAAGGAAGCATGCTGGTACACAAGGGACATATGGGCAAAAAATTCTTCAGGACTTTGACATTGGTTTATTGGGAAAGCCCGTATGGGATAATAAGAAGTTATGTACCTACCATTACGTTCCATGTTAGTTGTCTTCTTCTCACCTTCTTTCTTGCTGGATGGGTTCGGAGCCAATCCTCGGCTCCGACTCGGCCAGTACTAAAGCTCGAGAGCTAATTCCACCGGCTCGAGGCTCCCCTATATCCCACAATGCTAGGTGGTAACTACTCAGATCTCGTTTGATAGCTAGACCAAGCAATTCTAGTCTCCATAGTATGGAGAAAGGTAACCCACCTCTATATAAACCTGAGTGTAAGGTATCCCAGACCTATCAAAAGGGGAAATAGAGATGGTAGAACGTGTGGGAATGAAAATTTCCAGAGGAATGTCCAGGCTTGGGGGAAGGAGGGTGGGACGCAAGAAAGAAGGCGAGAAGAAGACAACTAACATGGAACGTTATGGTAGGTACATAACTTCTTAATGTTAAGTTGTCTATCTCGCCTTCATTTTTGCTGGATGGGACCGCGGAACAGACTCTTGTGAACAGTGGAACCCAAGTTGGCACGGTTTCTGGAGGCCATGTCCAATTTGTAATGTGAAATGAAGGTATGAGGAGAAGCCCAAGTGGCTGCTGCACAAATGGAATCTATTGGCAGCCTATCCTGAAAAGCTACGGATGTAGCTAATGCCCTAGTTGAATGAGCTCTAGGTCTTGAAGGTAGTTTTTGATGTCTGATCTCATAGATGAAGGTAATTGTAGAGGTGAGCCATCTTGAAAGGGATACTTTAGTAACTGGAAGGCCCAATTTCCCTTCCGCATATGATAGAAAAAGCCGATCAGATTTCCTAAATTGTTTAGTCCTGTCTAAATAATATCTAAGTTGGCGGTGAACATCCAGAAAATGTAGCTTTTGTTCCGACCTGTTGGAATAGTTAGGGAAAAAGACGGGGAGATCAATTATTTGGTTTAGGTTTGTTTGAGAGGAAACCTTAGGTAAAAAGGATGGATTAGTATGGAGGGATACCCTATCTTTGTGAAACACTAAGTAAGGAGGACGACTGCACAGAGCATGGAGTTCAGATACCCTTCTCGCTGAAGTTATGGCTACCAGAAAAAGTGTCTTCCATGAAAGCAACTTCAGAGAACATGAAGCCGCTGGTTCGAAAGTGGGAAGGATTAAGGATGCCAGAACCAAGTTCAGGTCCCATTGAGGCAGGGGATCTTTGATTGGAGGTTTGAGAAGAAAAACGCCCCTTAAAAAGGCTTTGCAGAGCTTGTGAGCCATGATGCTAGACTCCGAGACACCTACATGATAATTAGATATAGCAGCCAGTTGAACTCTAATGGTAGATGAAGAAGAGCCTAAATGAAAGAGTTCTGCTAGAAAGTGTAGAATAGACTGGATAGGTGCAGTGAAGGGATCTATATTTTTTGATGTTGCCCAAAAGGAGAAGCGTTTCCATTTGCCCATTTCCGGGTAGAAGATTTATGAGAGGCTATCAAGATATCTCGGACCGAGCGAGATATTAAGGGAAGCCTGGCTAAGGTCGGAATTGGAGAAACCACGCTGTGAGGTTGAGAGAATGAAGAGATTGGTGCAACTGGCCCGATTGGTGGGTCAACAGATCTGGCACTGGGTCCAGATGCCAAGGCTGCTCTAAAAGGTAACGATGAAGGAACGGAAACCATATCTGTCGAGGCCAGTAAGGGGAGATGAGACTGTCACTCTCAAAGCGATGGCTTTCTGAATTAGTTGAGTTATCAGTGGAAAAGGGGAAAAAGCATACAGAAGTCTCCGGGGCCAATCGTGGACTAGCGCGTCTCTGGTGGGATGGCCTGGTAACGGGAAGAGAGTGAAGAAGTCGTGACACTTGCTGTTTTGGGGAGTAGCAAAAAGATCGCAGCAAGGCTGGCCCCATCTTTGGAACACTTCTTCCAGTATTGATTTCTTCAGAGACCACTCGTGGGGCATGAGAATTGCCCTGCTCAACTTGTCTGCAATCACGTTGGACTTCCCGGGAATGTGCGTTGCTACCAGAAAACACTGAGAAGAGATCACCCATTGCCAAAGTCTGAGTGCCTCTCGACATAAGGGGTATGATCTGGTTCTGCCTTGTTTGTTGATGTACCACACTACGGACATGTTGTCCGTCTGAATTGCAATAGTCCCTGTGGGAAGAGAGTCGTGAAGGGCTTGCAACGCTAAAAGCACTGCTCTCCATCTCTAAGACATTTATGTGCAAGTGGCACTCGAAAGGTTGCCACGTGCCCTGGACTGTCCCTGCCCTGATAATGCCCCCCCACCCGATCAGGGAGGCGTCCGTTGTCAACGTGGCGACTGGGGGGGAGGAGTGAAGGGTCTTCCTTGGAGAACCTGAGGTGATGTGATCCACCAAGACAGTTGATTCTTGCATGATTGAGTTATCAATATGGTGTGGGACATCGGGAGCTGTTGGAAGAACCACTGAGTAAACAGCATCCATTGGAGGATCCTCATGTGGAAGCGAGCTAAGGGGAGAAGGGGGATAGCTGCTGCCATGAGTCCTAATACCTTCAAAACTAGTCTGGCTTTGACCTTGTTGCACTGTAAGAGAAGGTAAACTTGCTTGCGGATGTCTGACACTCTTTGCTCTGTAAGTCTGGCTGAAAGATTGAGTGTGTCTAAGGTTGCACCTATAAAGGTAATAGATTGACAAGGCGACAAGGCAGATTTTTCGAAATTTATTGAAATGCCTAGAGCTTGGCAAGTTTGGATAGTGAAGTCTCTGGATAGAAGTAGTTGATGTCTGGTGGTGGCAGTAAGGAGCCAGTTGTCTAAATATGGAAACACCTGGAATCCTTGACGTCTCAAGTGAGCCGCGACCACTGCCATGCATTTGGTAAACACTCGGGGGGCTTTAGTGAGACCAAAGGGCAGGGCTCTGAACTGGTAGTGACTGGCTCCCAGCCTGAAGCGGAGAAATCTCCTGGAGCGTCTGTTCATCTTGATATGGTAGTACGCGTCCTGAAGATCTATCGAGCACATCCAATTGTCCTGACCCAAGAAGGGTAGAATGGACTGTAGCGTGACCATCCGAATTTTGTTTTCTGACATACTTGTTTAAGTTGCTGAGATCCAGTATGGGTCTCCAGTCCCCTGTTTTTTGGTACCAAAAGAATTTGGAGTAGATTCCGGATCCTTGTTGGTCTGCTGGGACTGATTGGATAGCTCTTTTTGATAGCAGCTTTGAAATTTCTAGTGCTGCTTGTTCTCTTAGACTGGGTGGAACGTCTGGAAGGGATCCTTTGGGTTGGGATGGAATGTGAATAAAGGGAATTTTGTAACCCTCGGATATGATCGACTGTACCCATTTGTCTTGTGTAAGGGAAAGCCAGGCTTTTGGGTACAGGGATAATCTTCCCCCGACTGCCTCCGAAGGTGGACAGCCGGACAGCTCCTCAGGGATGCTGAAAGGGTTTATCAGAGAAAGTTTCTCTGCTACCCTGGTTTGGCGGACCTCCTCTGCCTCTAGGGCGGCATCTATTGTTATTCCCCCCTCTGCCTCTAGATGGGAATCGACCTTGTGCGTCAAATGAGACTCCCTGGGTTTGTTTGCGGAACCACATTTTCCCTCCCCTCTGACCTTTGGGATAAGGCCTAGAAGGGGTAGAAAAACGGACTCCCATGGCAGAGAGAGTCTTACCTTCCACCTCGCACCTAGTCAATGTATCCTTCACCTGAGGACCAAACAAGGATGATCCATCAAAGGGGGAATTGGTGAAGGACGCCTTGAAAGGGTCCGCAAAGTTGCACAGCCGCATCCAGGCGTGACGTCGTAAGGCAACGCCTGTGCCTGCGGCTCTACTCGCCCTATCCGCAGCATATGAGATGAGCCGCATGGAGGAGTTAATTGAGTTCAGGGTTGCCAACTGGGAGTTCATTCGGTCTTGGAACTCCTCAGCTGTTGGATCCTTTATTGCTTCACCCATATCCTTGAGTAAATCTCTCTGGAGATGAGTGAAGTGACATAAGTAGTTCAGCGACCGCATCGAAAAGGTCGCTGATGAGAACATCCGCTTACCGTACCTGTCCATGGTCCTAGATTCCTTATTAGGAGGATGGACAGGTACCGAAGGATCGGCCAACTCCTTCTTAGTGGCCGCAGCCACCACCATGGCATCGACGGGGACACCTTTAGATAAAAAGTCTTTATCTTTAGGGGCAGTAATAAACTTTGACGGCCTCCTCGGGGTGGGTTCCACTGAATCAGGGGCCATCCAGGCCTTCCTTGCCACCACTTCCATAAGGGGGTCAAAGGGAGGGGACACCCAGGAGGTGGAAGGGCGAGAGCTGAACGCCTCAAGGTACACTGACTCATCCTCTGAAGGGTTAAGGGCTGGCCAGTTCCCCCTCTGTTTCAGGATCTCAAGGATGTCAGCAAAGGAGACATCCTCAGAGGGGGATCGAGGGGAACCTTCAGATTCCTCTAAGTCAGTGTCAGAGGTGATAGACTCAGGGGAGTCAATGTGCTTCCTCTTACACTGCCTCTTCCTAGGGGGTTCTCCTACCGGGTCAGGAGAGGCCTCGGAAGAGGAGGAAATTCCCAATGGGGAAACTTGAGGAGTTGGCTCTCTGCGGTCTGATGCAAGGGGGTGGGTAGAAATCACCGCAGGCACGGAAGATGGAGGGGCTGACGGAGCCGACTGTGGGGCAGACACTGGTTCTAGCACACTCTGCATGACCTCGAAGGCACCCCTATCGGGCAAGACCGGAGGTCCCCGCTCCGAAGAGACAAGGACCCCCCCGGCACCGACAGGGACGGCTCCGAGGCCGATGTCGGAGCCGAACTCACCAGCGCCGAAGCCCCGAGAGGGAGAGCGGGGTCGGACAAGGGTCCGATGCCACTCGTCCCCTTGGAGCCGACGAGGGAAGCTCGGCGCCGAGATCCCTCCAAAGAGGAGATCGGAGTAGACGGAGCCAAAAAGGAAGGTATCGGTTCCGACGCGCCGACAGTCATGGCTCCGATGAGCCCCGGCTCCGAGCTCAAAGGAGTCGGAGGAGGAACACATTGAGGGACGGAAATAACCGCTGACTGTTGAGAGTCGGGCTATGCAGCATTTGGGCCAGTGCCTCGGACTTGAGAAGTCTACTCACTACCCTTTGTAAATCGTGGTCAGATAGCCTGGAAGACCGTGAGGAATGCGATCTATGGCTCCGTTCCGAAAGAAGAGGGGATCCTGGTGCCGAGTGAACGGAGCCGATGGAGGGGACCTAGACCTCTTCCTCGAAGGTTGCTCCGATAAGAGTATCGGAGCCAACTGAGTCTTATCAGCCTCGGCTCCGGCTGGAGCCGAGGTAACAGTATGAGGCTTGGAAACATCGGCTCCAGCCGGAGCCGATGTTGAAGCAGTTTTGATGCGTCCAGAGGACGGCTCAGAAGCCGGAGCCGACTGTCTGGAAGTCTTAGAAGGCTTCCCCGACACAGACTGGGTCGGGGGGCCTTCAGGCTTTAACAAGCCACGCAAAATCAATTTATTTTTGCTTTCCTGCAGGACTCTAGGGCTGAAACCATGGCACACAGCACATGAGTCCTGCAGGTGCAAAGGTCCCAGGCAATACACACGAAGTGTGACCGTCTGTCAGAGACATTTTCTGACAGCAAGAGTCACACTTCTTGAAGCCTGAGACCTTGGAGTCCTTAGACATACTAAAGGCCTAAGTAAGAAACACTCACACACACACACACACACACAGGCCTTTAAGAAAAAAAAAATATTAATTTCCAGTCACACTAAAGGACTAGGAGAAGGAGGGGAAGGGGGCCTAAGGCCTAAAGTTAAAGGGGAATAAAGGAAGGGATTAGGGGCAAAAGAGGGTCGATCTAATGAAATAGAGAATTAAAACTAAAAGTTATACTAAGGTAAATAATAGGGGTCTAAAGATTTGTGAAAATAGAAAATATTTTCCACTAACCTGCCAGAGCCGGTAAAAAAGCACCTAGTCAGCTAAGCGGCAAACGAGATCTGAGTAGTTACCGCCTAGCATTGTGGGATATAGGGGAGCCTCGAGCCGGTGGAATTAGCTCTCGAGCTTCAGTATTGGCAGAGTCGGAGCCGAGGATCGGCTCCAAACCCATCCAGCAAGAATGAAGGTGAGATAGACAACTTAACATTATCCCATTTTCAGTGGAGGCCCAGGGAGAAAAGCTCCACATTGAGATAATATGGTCACAGCTAAAGTTATTACAAAATGTAATACAGAAGAATGACAATGTAAGTAAAAAAATTCAGTTTCAGGTCATAAAATCTGAACCTATACATACCTAGTGCAAATATTTAGACAGCTATAACAAGTGGAAAAAGAACATAGTCAATGAAGTATTCACTAGTTGCAGTTCACAGATATTAAACACACAGAGTACACTCTTTGTAACAGAGATGACTAGATAATACAGCTTAGGGAAAAATACATTTGATCTTTGTCTAAGAAATAGATTTTAATAATTCCTGCTCTCTGAACATAGTCAAAGTATGCTAGTGGTAGAAGGGAGGGACTAGTTCAGCCTGGGGTAGTGCAGAAGCAGAGCTAAAGCTAGGTTTTATTTAGGTAGTACTTTATTATAGTTTGAAGTCTGAAAGGTTAGAGGTAGATTTAAACTTGCAGAGGGATAGAAATCCATTTTTAGCAAGAGTACAAACAACAGACTTTTGTCCAGAGGATTTGGAGGGTTTATATATGTTGAGTACATGTTGCTCATTAGATCAAAGTAGTCTGTTAGGGTGACAAGAATGGAAAATAGGAGTAAAAGCAGAGCAGTCATCATTTTTGTGAATAATGCTGTTTGTGGACAAACTGTATATAATCTAAGTGGTGAGACAGTTTGAGCCATTTCAAAGCCTTAAGGACAATACAATGCTGACTGCAGTATTGTCTGTTGGCGGCAAACTTTGCAACCTTATTATAGCATGCTTTCAGCTTTAACTGTGGTATAAAGGCTTGTTAGAATAGGTGCACTGTATAAAAGATGGGAGAAGGTAGCTAGTGGCAAGAATTGTTTTGGTATTGTTGCTAGATACGTTTTTATGTATGCAGAGCATTCCTAATTTTTTTGAGTCTTTATGTTATTTCGAACATGCAGGTCATATTTGAAGTCATCATCTATAACCACTCCAAGACGTTTTGTACGGGAGACTTCTTCAGTTTCAGTTTTGTTTAGTGATTTACAAGGTGTGCATGATTTAGGGAAAATAGCAACTTTCTTTAGGGTTGAGTAGTAGCTGGGCATTATGCAGACATTTCTCAACTGACGAAAAAGCTTCTTGCATGATGTAGTTAGTTGAAGAACATTGTTAGATGCACATATAAGTGCAGAATCATAAGCATACTGTACACAAGAGGCTGGACCTACAGAAGAACAAAGGTCATTGATAAAGATATTAAAGAGGAGGGGACCAAGAACAGACCCTTGGGGTACACCAGTGGAGACTTGCAGGTATGCAGAGAGTATGTTCTACCATTTTACAGACTAGAGTCTGTCAAACAGCTATTGAATGATTGAAGGAAGGAAGGGGATTAGTCCAAGTTGACTCAGTTTATACAGGAGAGTATGGTAAGAAACTTTAGCAAAAGCTTTTGACAGACCAAGGAAAAAGGAGAAAATACATTTACCCAAGTCCCTGTTTATGGTGTCAGTGAATGATGGTTGGGCAGAAGTTGTACTGTGTGTGGGACGGAAGTTATAATCTGTGGATGTTAAGACACCTTCTTTTAGAAGATAGTGGAACTACTACTTGTGAATAAACCTTTCGAGAATTTTTGAGAAAGGTGATGATAATGCAATCTGCCGAAAGTTAGGGACGTCAGCAGAGATGCCACCTTTATGAAAAGGGATAATAAGCTTTTTTTCCATACTGAGGGTACATAGGATTCAGATACTGATCTACTGATAAGGATGGAGATAGTTATGCTATGCCACAGGCAGCTACATTTAGGTATTTAGAGGGAAGGTTGTCAGCTGCAGTGGGGCAAGGTTTGAGTTTAAGTTTTTTTTTTTTTATCACTGATGTGGAGATAGGTCCTAAGAGAAAGGTGCTAGCAATGGATATAGAGGGTAAATTAAGATGATGGGGGGAAGAAAGGAAGTGATACTGTATATGGTGCATGGAGAATATTGGTTTTGATCTAACCTGTTTGCTGAATTACTACGACTGAGTGTTAAGGTGCTGGCAGAAACACTAGATGTGGGTGAAAAGTTTTTAGTTGGAGAGATGATGCTTACTATGAAGTAGGTATTGAATATGGCTGCAATTTTTAGTGGAGATCTATTATGAGAAGGGTGGGGTTTCTTTTTTAAACCCAGATATATAACCGGTTTATGTACTGATTTCCAGAATATGTGGGGGTCATTATTGTGCAAAAGTTGTAAATGGATATTTTTTTTTATCTAGGTTAACATGTTTTTTTACTCAGATTACAGAATTATCTCTAAAGTTGCAGGTTATAAAGGAGTTTTAAGTTTAAGTCATTCTTGCCTCAGACAGAAAGAGAGATGCAAAAAGGGGGTAGGAACCAGATGCGCAAGACAGAAGGGAGGGGGTAAAAAAAAAAATCCAACTTGCTCAAAACAAAAAAAAAATAAAAAGGAGACAATACGGAGAGTCAGACACTGCAACAGTGATCTATTCGGACATCGATTATTGTGGTAACTCTTACACAGCTGCACTACGTCCTTCATTTGAAAACTGCTGCAATACTGCTCACACATGGGAAGACTCACAAAGCTTTTAAAGGTTCGCAGGTATTGCAAATAAGCAAATAGACTTAAAAACAAAAGAAAACAAAAGCAAGAAATAAGGTAGCCCTTTCTTAATGTGCAAAGTAGCTAGTTTTTTCTCCCATCTGCTTTTGGCTGAAGAAAAGCATCCTGTGGGTACAGGCAATTAATAATGAAAGGCCAAAATGTATGTTATTCCAAGTAAAATCAAAGCAGTACAGTACTACGAACTTTCAGGGGGATACTGCCAAGCAGTTCAATAAAAATGAAAAGTGAACAAAGAAATAAAGTTTGAAATTGCAGGAAGAGAATAGTTACACAAGTGACTGCTGCCTCAGAAGCGTTAGTACTTTATGGCATCAAATACAACATTGCAAAATTTAATTTCTTTAAGGTTAGCAAGTGCATTTTTCTCCTAAGTTAAAAGGTAATATTTAATAGAAGCATGCAAGCCGCTGTCCATATCTGGGAGGGAATAGAGATAAGACATCAATCTCATGTTACGTGGGAACACAGTTTCCAGCATTAATCCTTAACTTTAGAATGAGGCTGTGGGTGCAGCCATAAATTTGGGGCAACTGCTGCTACTTGGAGAAGTAATTTTCTTTTTTGGAAAGAGAACACAGTTATACACATTTACTGGATTAAAGGGGAATTTTTAAATGTAGTTTTTTTTTTTTTTTTTTAATTTAAGTAAAAAGTCTTTTCGCAGGAAGCTCTCTATATTTTAGCTCACTACTAGTTCTGTAATGAATCTTAAGAACTTTTATAGTAAAAATACCTACTGAAATTCAGGTTTCCTTGCAATATACACGTTTACCTGTCTGTCGGAAGTACTTAAAATAACTGCATATATTTTCTTACTTGGGAATCTTTTAAGAACAGGTAACACTTTTGGAACAGGATTTTTACAAAATAAAGTTTTGACATTTTCCAAAGCAGCTTTAGAACTCCATTATTCCTTTCAGCTTTCTTCTGTGGCCTTTTTTTTTTTTTGGTATTTTTTTCAATACCCTTCACCTGGTCTCTCTCTCTTGGAAGTTCCTTTTACTTCAGGTTCAAATAAGTGGGCTGCTGTTGTATGGATTTTTTTTTGTTCTGGTTCTGCCACACACTGTTGAATACTTTTTTTTTTTTGTCTACCACACAAATTCTTCCCCCTCTTCCTGACAATCATTTGTCAGAAATCATGACTTACTAACATTGTTGTGATAAAATACAAGCAGGAATTTATTAAACAAGGTTTAAACAAAAACTGAGACATAGCCGTTATTGGCAATGGGGTACGGACGCACTCAAATTTTGAAGACAGAAAAGGAAATTATATTGGAATTAAGACACAATATGACAATTTAGCATACCACAAGCTAATGTCTTATCAGGTCATTTCTATAAAACAGTTTCACAATGCAAAGTACCATTTTACATGGTTCATTTTACTTTTTCTAGTCATGTCTCTGTTACTAGACAGATGAATCCAGCAGAAAATGTCTTCCTTTCAGCACAAACTTGTTCCTTATTTGTCAGCTTACATCTGCTTTCCTCTCCTTGAGTTCAAAAATAATCAGATCAGAATAAACTGTTCTCGGTAAACTCTGGTGATACCTACATTCTTTATGCTAACCTTTTCTCTGTAGTACATTCCAGTCACTATGTTAAAGACAGTATTATCTTTGTTTACAATACATATAAAATCCATATGACGAGACGGGTACACATTACCTGCTCAAGGAAAACATACTCAACTGTTTAATAAAGCACACATTATAATCATCCTATTGGGACTGATGTTCCTGCTATTCAACAATTCCTTGTCTGCTCTCTTAGCCAGGCGGAAGGCATCCAAGCTCAGATTTATCTTCCTATGAGTTCTACAACAGCATCCCCTCTAATAGCCATCACCTTCATCAACCACCATATTAATTCTCTGTGGTAATAGGGAACAAGCAAAATCACTATTTTCATACAACAGACATGGTTGCCTGAACAAAAAAACAAAGGACTGGAGTCACCTCCTACAAGAGAAATGCTCTACACTTGTATGCCCAGAATGGCTCCCAAGAAACATTCGGCAAGGAAGAGTTACATTCAGCACTTAGTAGCATAAAGATACCCTTAGATTATGTACACATTTCCATCCACTCAACGCACTAGAAAAGAAACGGTGTAGGCACCTCTCCCATTTAAACAGTACATCTAAATGATACCGATTACGTGGGACAGGCCAGCTCAGCATGAGGGATGTCAAAAAGCTCAGGAAGTCAACCAGATCAGATATCCAACTATGATGTTAATTTCACATTGTATGTGGGGAACTGCTAGATTAATATCTATAGATTCTCTGGGTAATACCCTGGGTAACAATAAGTGAAAGACAGATGAAAAGGACAGAATGTCAGAGAAGTACCAACACTGTTTTAGAATGCAATTGCTGAAAGAAATTGCTATGACATACAGATCTGTGCAAAAATTATCCTTAAGGGAAGGGATCTAGTCTTGTATTTCTTTCAAGGAAGAAACAGCATAGTAAAGTGCAAACAAAAAGAGCAAAATGGAATTTATTGGCCATAAATTTTGGCTCAAACAGTAGTAGTAGAACAAGCAGTGCAGGCTGTGTATGCCATATACAATGCGCACAGTGACAACCAACCAAGGGGAGACATGCAGGCATACCTAGTTACAGCTGTTCTGGGTAGCACAGACAGCAAAGATTTACTCATATCAAATAAACCACACATTTGGTGTGTGCACGTTACTATTCCAGTAACTACGAAATCCGACACAGATGCAAGTGTGATTAGTGCATTAAAGTTTATATTTCTAGCATGTTAAGAATATCTAATGTAACAGACTGCTCACAAAACAAAAGGCAATCAGGAATTTAGAAGATCTGTGATGGAGTAGGAAATCAAACATTAAATGACCCGTTCATTCAACTGTAATGAGTAGGGATAAGAAGAGAAATCTACCTAAACAGTGGAGATTCTCAAATAAAACCAGTTTTCTAATAATTGTGGAATACAGATCTCCCCAACTCAACTGAATGGGAGAAAGGCTGAAAAGTATATTATCTTAATCAACCACATTACTGACGCACAAGCAATGCAAAGTAAAGGAAATTCTTGAAAAAAAATCATTAACAGAGATATTAGTAGAACCTGAAAAAGGCCATCAGATTTACAGTCTGGATACATATCAAGAATACAAAAGGCATGGGAGCATCTGTAGCATGGAGTATAGTCTAAAGGCTGAACCAAATTTTTACATTTATTCCTAAGGAAAAAGGAATGCTGTATAGAATAAACTGCATATATATTTGTATAATAAACATCACAATCCAAAAAGATGGCCAACCAGAACTGCCACAAACAGAACTGTCAAAAGGCAAGACTGTGAAAAAAATGAGAGTCAAGAGCTGCAGGAAAGTACCTATTAAGACGTGTGTCCAAGAAAAGCTACATAGCAGCAAGAATAGTCATAAAAGGATTCTATGTCTAGACAGAGAAGTCCTATTAAACATTCTAGATCTAGAAAACCATTAAGGACACCATATAAACGATAGGAGCAGTTCAAGAGCTGAAAGGATGCATCTTAAATATGTAAAGAAATATTACTTCACTATCAAATGCTCAACACATGCTTAACGTGTGATCACTACAAATTTAATGCATGCTACTACATATGTACTACATCTAGATATACTTATATACAGGTATACACACGTGCATACACTTCATAACTAGAAAAAGGGAGTGCAGTATACGGACTACACATCTTTAAATGTTATGCTTAGCTACCAGGAACATGCATATCTTCTGGTACACATTCTTTTTAGAAGCTTATTCTAAATAACACCTTGACTTACTGTGCTTGTAGTTCGATTTGTAAGTCCATGGCCATGTTCCAAAGTGACATGGTCAGTCTGCATAGGGGGCACATAACCGTGGTGTTGTCTGTTCTTATCAGTAGTTGCCCTGGTTGCAGAAGGTCCTTGAAAGCTATAATAGCATTTATTACTGCTAGCATTTCCTTTTGATTGATGTGAAGGTGCTTTTCTTTTTGGGACCACTTGCCCTGAATGCACCGATCTGCCATGTGTGCCCCCCAGGTGTAGTCTGAGGTGTCTGTTGTGATGACTTGATTTGCTTGAGGCTTGCTGAATGGAAGGCCTGTGTTTGTTTGGCAAGCTTGAGCCCACCACAGAAATTCCTTTTGCAGACATGGAATTAGTGGTATTGTTGTTTCCAAACTGTGACTGTGTTGAGACCATATGTTTTTTTAGGTACCATTGAAGTTTCCTCATATGCAGCTTTGCACATGGGATTAGTAAGATGCAAGATGCCATGAATCCCAGAGCCTGCAGGATTTTCCTTGCAGTAAGCCTGGTGCAATTTGCTAGTGCTGTGAAATATTGAGTTAGCTGCCCCTGCTTCTCTGGCGTGAGGTAGGCCATCTGGGCGTTTGTATCCAAGTTGGCACCCAGGAAAATTATCTTCTGAGAGGGTATTAGTCTTGATTTCTTTTTGTTGACTGTGTATCCCAGAGAGCTCAACATTATTACATAAGCCAGATGTTTCAGAAGTATGTTCTTGCTGTCCGCTTGGATCAGGCAGTTGTCCAAATAAGGGTATATTTGTATCCCTTGAAGTCTGCAGAAAGCAATTACTGATGCCAGGCATTTCGTGAATACTCTGGGCGCAGTAGATAAGCCAAAGAGCAATGCAGAGAATTGATAATGAATTGAACCTGCAAGAAATCTGAGGTATCTTCTGCAATTTTGTCTGATAGGGACATGCAGGTATGCCTCCTTGAGGTCCAATGTTACCAGCCAAGACTCCTTGCCCAGCATGGGAAGAAGTTGCTGTAGAGTGAGCATCTTGAATTTTAGTGCAGTAGAAATGTGTTTAGGATGGACAGGTCCAAAATAGGTCTCCAATCTTTTCCCTTCCTTGGTACCAGGAATAGCCTGGAATAAAATCCTTGACCTTGTTCGTGCGTAGGTACCTCTTGAATAGCTTTCATGTCCATGAGCTTTGTAATTTGTCTTTGTGCCTCTGCCCTTTGATTGTGTGGCAGGTTTGGCATGCCTCTCATTTTTGGAAGGGTGTGAAAATGAAATCTGTACCCTCTGTTTATAATGTCCAGTATCCATTTGTCTTTTGTGACAATATGCCAATTTTTTGAAAATAATGACAGCTTTCCTCCTAAGGGGGCTGCCATTTGAGACCTGGCTGGCATGCAAAGGGGAAGTCATTGGGTTTGCTTTCTGAAAGATTGTGAGTTGTCCTCACCGCCTCTTTGTGTAGGAGCTTGCCATTGTCTGCCTCTATACGAGCCTTGGGATTGCCCTCTGCCCCTCGGGCGCCTGTATCTGCCTCTTTGGGGTCTGTCTGTGGCAGGAAAGGACCAGTTTTTTGAAGGCCAATTTCTACTAAAACGTGGGGGTTGAACCTGTAGAAATTCTTTCACTGTTTGCATTGATTTAGCCTTCTCCTCCATTTTCCTTAATACCTCCTCAGCATTAGCACCAAATAGTACATCCTTTTGAAGAGGGGCGTCTAGTAATTTAGCTTTGACATGATCAGGCAGGGCTTGTTCCTTGAGCCAGGCATGCCTACGTATGACTGATCCTGTAACAGCAGCTCTACATGAGGCCTCTAGAGCATCAAAACCAAATTGTAAGGTATGCTTACCCAATTGTTCTGCACTATGCATCAAATCCTGCAACTCCTTCAAGTCTGGTTGTTCAGGCTGTGACATTTTACTTTTCAATTCTGATAACAAAAACTGTTGATATTTTAGTATATGAAACTGACAGTTTAAGGCCCTCATGGATAAGGTAAGCCGAAGTATATACCTTTTTTCCCCGCCTTTCTAAGGATCTGGAATCTCTCTCGGAAGGCAATGGATTTTTAGCAATGGAGGCCTTAACTCCCTTGGGGCCCTTTGAGATGGTTTCTGGGTCAGCAGCATAGCTTTTGTATAAAAATTAGTGCGAGTCAGGAACCCTGTAGTACCTGTCAGGCTTAACAGGAGCTGGAGGTAGAGAGTCCGGGTTAAGACAGGCCTCCGAGTAAACATCATCTAGTATGTCCAAGACAGGAGGTATAGCCAGAGGCCTGTGCTGAGGAAGCAGGAGAAATTCCCTGAGCCTCTTCTTGGAATCAGAATAATCCTGTCCTTCCCAGTGGAAGTGTTCCCTTAACGTATGCAAAGTTTCCCCAAATGAGCAATCCTCAGGGGGGGATACAGAAGGGATGGACTCCTCCGCATCAGAGTCTTCAAAAGGGGAGTAAGAATGTTCCTGATCATCAGAGTGCTCTGAAATAATGGAGCCCTGATCAGAGGAGGGGGAATCTTCCTCCACTCTAGGCCTTTTGTCCGGAGGGGGCTGAGACCCTCTGATAAGAGTAATTAAATCCTCAGCCATTTTAAGCATTTGTTTCTTAGGCATGGGGCCTGGAGATGGGCCCTGAGTAGCTGGTCTCTTAGAGTGCATGGTTGCTTTAGACTTTGTGAAAGCCTTGATGGAGAAAGAAGAGGAAGGTCTGAATTTCAGTGCCAAGAGTGGCTTCAGTATTTGTAGTCGGGGTGTGGGCCGAGGAGCCTGCGACCTCGGGTACAGGAGACACCGTCAAAGACAGGTTGTCGGTAGGCAGGGGCTGCGTAGGCGCCTCACTGAGAACCGGACCACGTGCAGTCGGCTTTGGCGTGGTGTCTTTAGAGGCCGCGGACCTCACGTGTCGGTCCTTGTCTTTGCATTTTTTAGACAAAACCGGAGTCGGAGTATCCGACGACATGGTACAGTTAAATGCTTTTCCAAAATAATGCTGGGCGAACTCCGCCCGATGCTTAATAGTGCGTTTGTTGAAAGTAGCACAAAAGCGGCAGGCCGAGACCTCGTGGTCTGGGCCTAAACAAGGTATACAGAGGGAATGGAAATCCTTATGCGGTATTTACTTCCCACAAGAAATACAATTATTAACCTTGTCTGACATCGGTCTGAGGCAAGAAAAGGTTCCCCAACAGGGTACTTAGCTTTTTAGAAGACTTCGGTTTCCAAAATTTTCGTAATCTCAGGAGCTGGCCGACTGGCACTTGCAAACTGCTTCTGCTTCGGGCACCGCGCGGCAAGAAAGACTGAAGAAAATGGCGTCGGCTGGTTCTTTTATACCCCTGTCGCACTGACGTCAGGGAAGAAGCGACAACAACTGACGCTGGACCTAGACTTTGGAATTCGGCCGACCAAGGACCCGCCTGACGGCAAGAGAACCCATCTGTTAGGACTGCAGCTGTATGCACGATGAACATCACTACCCTCTGTGAAACTGTCCTTGAAAGGGATAACTTTTGATTATCCAAACAAACAGCTACGCAAACTCTTTAGACTTATATATACCAAGAATCCCTCCCCTTCTGGGTTAGCGGAGCACAGTTTGTGGAAGCGGTATGGAACTCTCTCCAGCCATCCAGACTAGAGGGGAGTACAAAGGTGCCTATGCCATGGGGGAAGCTACCAGTACGATTCTTACATAGACGCTTTCTGAAACATTTTGGGGTTAGTGGAATAGCTTGGGAGGAATAGTTAGTCCTGGAAGACAGCCGGATACAGTATCCACAAACAGCTGTCACTTTCATATCCATAACTAGTCTGCTACCAAAATTCATATATCTGTGATGATGCAAGCAAGCAATCTGAAGGCCAAGGCCCCATCACAACATTTTTATTTATCTCATTACACAAAGTTAGTAGGTGTATAGAGGGTTTTCATTTGATGCTTTATTTCACTATCTTCTTTGTTCTGAGCTCTGTGCATCATTTCAGTACTAACAGTCGTCTCCAAGACTGGTATACCAAGGCATCACTAACAGCAAAGGGTAGCTAACCCAAATGCATACGGTTGTTATGGGATATGGCGTGGCTCAACAGCTTCCAAACTGTGGGAAGGGTCAGCCACAAGAAAAGTTTTCCTTTATCATTTAACAACCATACACTGAAAATGTTAAGTAATAAATAAAAAAAATCATAATACATCAGACAGTTATGTCTTTACTTGTATTGGGAACCTAGTAAGTACACCAATGAGACACTAAATATTCTTGTGATGGTTACTTGCAAGTATGGAAACTGGAACTAACTGGGGAGGAAGGTCATGCACGAACATATAATGCAAGTTTCTCTCATACACTACTTACTTTTCAGCTCCCGCTACACGCTGTAAGTAACATTGCCCAAAGGCATCCTGTGATTCTTCTGCAACTGCTGGGATTACCATCTGGTTCCCTCCTTGATAAAGGAAATGGGGTGGGGCACTCTTGCTTAGTGGGTGCCTTTCCTGCTCCCACCAATTTCAGACATACTACTGAATGTTCTCATGTGCATCCTGGCTCAAGGAATTACAAGGACAGAGACTAACATACAGTTGAGAGCACTGAGAAACACTCAAGCAGATCCTGCCTTCCACTGGCTGAGGTTTCCAAAGAACTGGGTCAGCAATGTAACCTTACACTTAAAAAGGAAAACTCTTCTCCATTCTGTATCAAATGGCTACGAGGAAACTTAGTCCCTCCAGGTTGGGGAGATGAGGGATAGTGCATCTGACAGCTCTCTGCACCTACTCCCAGGAAGTTGCCTGAATGAGGAAGTCAACCACTTAAGGTTAGGTTTGGATCTCTCAGGTCCTCAGGTAGATATGAAAGGGCAAACAAGTTAACTACAAGTGGTAATGCCCAGCTCTGACCCTAACTGACTGCCTGTACTCCTTGTGGATAGGCATGTGCAAATATATACCCTTCAGGTCTAGGATCATTTACCTTGAGGGTATAAAAAAAAGACCAGAAACAATGCCTGGTGGGTTAACATGCTGAATCTGAAAAACTTTCAATGTATTGGGCTTGCATTAAGAAATTTAGTAGAGGCCTCTAAGGACCATTTTTTTGTAAACAAGAAAAGGCCTGGAGTAAAATCCTTTCTACTGTTCCTGCAAGAGAACTGTCTATAGCTCCTATGTGAAGCAGGTGAGCTGAAAATGGTTATAGTAGGTCTTCCCAGTTTTGGGAAAATAGAAGCCATTTCCAAGAAGGGAGGAAAAGATTTGAATTCTAAATTCTATACTTCAACCTGATGGAACAATTTACCTCAACCGTTTTGTCTTTGAAATGAGAGTCCAATACAAAATGGGATGGAAGGAGGATCAGTACTGCTTTGTTGAGATTAAAATCTTCCTTCATTCCCTCTACCTTTGACTGACACACCACCAAGCCTGCTTCTTAAAAGATCTTGCTTGTCTAAACTGATCCACATTAGTTTTCTTCCTGCAAAATGGCTACTGTTAAAGGTCCTACTATAGCTAGAGTTGCCACCCTTCCGTTTTTCTTCCGGGCTATCCGGAAATCAAACTGATTCTCCCTTAGTCCGGAAAACACTGTACAAACTCCGGTATTTTGCTTCAAAAAGGAAACAGACTATCGGAGTTTGTAAATAGTCTGATTTACTATGTTTTTTGTTAAAAAAAAAAAAAAAGCATAGTAAATCAGCCTAAAGCAGGCAGCAGGAACGGAAAGAGGGCGTCGGCACAGAGTCATGTAATCATGATGCCACAAAATGGGCGGAACATGGGTGGGATGGGCAGGGTTACTGGTGACACGAGGGGCGTGGCTTTACTCCAGTTTTAGCCACAATGAAAGGTGGCAACTATAGCTCAGTATTGGCAGATGAAATATTTACTTAGCAAAGGTCTGTGATTGCATACCTCTCTATCTTCCTGCAAACTTCCTGGAAAATGTCTTTTCTAAGACTGTATCAAACAAATGAGCCTTGACATGACTTGTTAAAGCCGGAATTCTAAGTCATACTACTAACAACCATGCATGCAACTTCATCCCTACTGCAAACATCATATCCATATCTGACTGCACAAATTAACACTTTACAAGATGTTCATGTGTAAGACTTGAAATTCCTTTATGGCTTCATCTTCTATGGAATACAGGAAATACTGAGTGTTTCAGTACACTGAACTCCAAGAGGCCAAAATACCTCCACTGAGAGAAACCCTGCCTCCCACCCAAAGTGTTCATTAAATTCAACATCTCTCCCACCTCCAAAAAAATATTGGGGAGGCCTAATGAGTTGGCCTTTTTATAAACATCAAAGTCCAGAGAAGCTGCATTACTGTCTAAAAAGCTAAATTCTCTTCATTCCACTAAGACTCCAAGAATTCACAAAGGAGAGGAGTCCCTTTTTGCCTTCAAATAAGGACAAGCTGCTCCCAAGGTCAAAGGGTGGTCTGCTTGGGACCCAATACTATTCCAGCCAGCCACAAACTCCTCAGCAAACTTACAACAGTCAAACTGGTGTCAAGTCTGGAGTTCTCAATCTCTTCACCCAAGCTCTGGGTAAGATTGACAGCTGTCAACTCCCACTGTCTTCCTCTGAATAAGTCAAGAATAAGTCAAGACAGGCAGGGATGTGGAAGCTGTAGGCTTGCAGCACCAGTGATAGACAAACCAGTAGCCTTGGGTCTCAACAGGGCCTGCAGGGTCTCCAAGGCATACCACTGACAGCTTGTTCTTTCACTACAACTTGTTTTTACAGCTACCCAATTTTCTATGCTTTTTGTTGAGAGGATGCTTTTGTCTGAGCTACCTTAGACCATTTCCCCCAAAATGGCATGCCCCTTGACCAAGGCCACTAACTTCATGTGCTTGAGGAAGGTCTTGATGTTTCCTGTCCCTCCTCTGGTGCATTTTCTTACTGAGGGTTGTCTAGTGATCAATGACAGACAGGGTGGTTTTCCCTTGGATGGAAAAGGTACCATTGATAGAAAGCTCTTGGTGGAATATACCATCATGTTTTGTTAATTTTCCTACGGACAAATTGGACCTCAGAACAAAACAATCTAAGCAAATCCCATTCAACTTTCAAAACAATTAAAAAACACAATCTCAATGATGCAATTAAAACTGAAAAGATTTCCAAAAGGGTACTTACTGCTCTAGAAGCCACCTTGAGAGAGACCAAAAAGCAGACAAATAGCCAATAATTAATCACGTCTTGTAAAAAGTATGGGTTTGCTCTTTTTTCATACCCATGCATCACCCAACATTTCAGGCTAGGAAGGAGAATAACTGTGAGCTGGAAATGTCTGAAAGCTCTGGAAGACTGAAGTCTTGCACATTCAACAGTGACTTGTATAGGTTCATAGGTTGATACTAGGCTATCAGCCCTAGGGCCTATACAAGCCTAGCCATAACAATTCCCTGGCTATTTCTTCCCACATTATTTACTTTCCTGGACCCCTGTCTAGCAGGGCGACTGACGTGATCCCTGGGGTGAATTTCCTTTCTCCCATCCAATCGTCAAGGTTCCCCTTGAAGAGGTCCAAAGAGGCACTCTGCTTGACATGTATGGGCAATCTATTACAGAGTCTGGGGAGTCTCTGGGTCAGGAACCCATCCCTCCAGCATGTTTTGTTTATTGTGATGACAAGGTTTAGATCCCTGGAGCGTGTAGCTGAGGGATTGGGATTTCTTTAAGTGTAGCATGTCCAACAGCTCTGGGTTTGACATGGCCTTGTATGTTAAGCAGAGAACGCCTCTGAGTAGACGATATGCGACAGAGTATAGCTGGAGTTTTTTAAGGCGGTCAGCGTAGGGCATCTGCTTTAGGCCTGCGATTCTTTTAGTGAGGTATTTCTGAGGCCTTTCCAGTTGTTGCAGATGTCTTGAGAGGTACATATCAAATGGGGCGTTGTATTCTATAATGGGTCTAATGAGGGATGAGTACAGTGGGACAATGACCTCCCTTTTTTCTGGATGAAAAGCCCTTCGTGATGAGGTGTGCCACATAGAAGGATTTCCTGACTGTTGTGGCGATGTGGTTATCGAAGGTGAGACCACTGTCCACCTGTGTCCCTAAGTCTCTTATCACACTTTCTGTGTTTAGTGTACTGCCACCTATATGGTAATTCATGGATACATGTTTTTTCCCAAAGGGGATAATACATTTCTTGGCATTGAGCTTGAGCCCATGGGCTCTGGCACCAAGCATCTGTTTCTGTAAGGCCCTTTTGTAGAGTATCCACATCATTTGGGGATTCAATAATGGCTCCCAGTTTGCAGTCATCTGCAAACTTTGTTAGCCAGAGTCCCTTAGTGTTGACCTGTACTTCAGAGAAGTAGATGCCAAACAAGAGCGGCCCCAGGACTGAACCCTGAGATACTCCACTTGTCACTTGTCTGGAGCTGGATTTGGAGTCGGCTACTTTTACAGTGTGGGTTCTATCAGTAAGCCATTCAGCAACCCATTGGGTGACATAGGGATTAATGCCCAACTTTGTAAGTTTATCTATGATTCCAGAGTGGGGGATGGTGTCAAAGGCCTTGGCAAGGTCTAGATAGGCTGTGTGGACCACCTTACCCTTGTCCATGGCTCTGGAGACTGATTCAAAGAAGTCAATCAGGTTCGGGAGACAAGATTGGCCCTTCACAAACTCAAACTGGGTGGGGTCCAGTGTTTGAAGGTTGCCAATGTCTTTGTTTATAAGTTCCATGATAATACGCTCCATGGCGTTGCAGATAAGGCTTGTCAGACTGATGGGACGGTAGTTTCCGGGATCCAAGGTGGACCCGCCCCCCCTTGTGGATTGGGATAACTGTAGCTCTGCGCCACTCAGTGGGCACGAAACCTGAGGTGAGGCTATGATTAAACATGACACTTAGGTGAGGTGCCAGGTCATATTGTAGTTCATGTAGTACACAGCCCGGGATGTCATCTAGTCCCATGGATGCTGTATTCTTGGCTTTAGAGAGTGCGTTTTGTACCTGTGTGGCCGTTATTACTGGAATTTGGCAATCTTCCGGTATTGAGATGGGCCATTTAGGGGGTGAGAGGGGGGGGTGAAGTTGGCATCGAATCGATCTGCCAGGATATTGGCAATATCCTTCGGATCAGTATATTTAATAACATTCTGTTTTAGCTCAGAGCAGATCAGAGCATTGACATTTAGATTCTTGACATAGTTATAGAATGCTTTGTGGTTGTCTTTGGAATCTTTGGCAATTTTATTTTCGTAACTAGCTTTGGAGGATTTTATGACGCATCTCAGTTTCTTACTGAGGCTAGTAAGGGAGTTTTTTGCATCCTGGGATTTTCCTCTTTTCTGCAAAAGTTTCTTCCTTTTGTTGTAAAGTTTCTTTATGGCAGGGGACCACCAGATTGGCTTCCTTTTTTTGGATGAGAGCATTTTGGTTCTATTTGGGATGGCACGATTCATGCATGAGTGGATGTGCTCGTACAGTGCCTTAGTGTAGGATTCAGCAGTTGAACTTTCAGTTCCCGTCTACATGGGTGTCATGAAGTTTGTCACTTCTGACTTGAGTAGCATGAAATTGGCTTTGGAGAAGTTTTTTATGGTGGTTTCTTTACTGGGGGGGTGGGGGTGGGATGTGGATGTTAAGGGCGATTAGCTTATGGTCAGACCTAACGAGGGGGTGACCATAGGTATGGAGCATTGATTTCCCATGTTGGTAATGACCAGATCTAGGATATTGGAGCCCCTGGTGGGACTATGGATTAGTTGATCCAGGGCGTTGGAATTTATGAATTCCAAGAACCGTTGCGCAAAGGTGTTGGGACATGAGTAGTTTTCCCAGTTAATGGCAGGGTAGTTAAAATCACCCATTATAAGGGTGTTTGGTTCTATCTTAATATTTTCCAGTATGTTTAGAAAGGTGTAGTGAGAATCTTGGGGTATGGTGGGGGATCTGTAGCAAGCTACAATTTGGATTGCAGTCTTACCTAGTGTTAGTTGCACTTGGAGAATTTCAGACACATTGTGTTGGCCAACAAGCCTGGTGGTGTGGATATCCTTGGTGAATATTGACACTCCTCCACCTTTAGTGTTTCGGTCCTGGTTTGGTAGCCGAAAAGTGTGGTAAGAATTGTAGCCTGGTATTGCAGGGGTGCTCTCTCGAGCCTTGAACCAGGTCTCAGTTACTGCACAGATATCGATGTTCTCCATTTTTAGGAGTGCCTCGAGAGAGTGCATTTTGAGGTTTAGACTTCTAGCATTGAGTAGCATTACCTTCAGATTTTGCATGCTTGTACCTGTTACGGTGGTGGTTTTGTCCTTTGAAGTTTGCCTAAAAAAGGCACTATAGGGGTGGCAAGAGCCTTAGCCAGTAACCTGAATCCCAGGGGCGACAGGTGCAGACCATCTCTGGCAAAGCATCGTGGTCTGTCAATCATGTCATCCCAGGCAGACAGATACTGGATCCCCTTTGAATGACACCATAAGCTTAGCCAATTGTTGAAGTCAATCATTTTATCCTTATATTGTGGTATCATTCTGGGCGAAGGCAGGATGCTACTCAGGGCTAGGGTCATACCTGCCTGGGCCACATGATCCGAGAGCTCTTCCATGTCTCTTTTCATGTAGTCTAGGGAGGTACGTCTCAAGTCATTCACTCCAACATGGACAATGACAGAGTCATATTTGTACTTGTTGTGGAGTGACTTGAGTGCATGCGTTATGTGGCGGATCCTGGCACCCGACAGGCAGCTGACTGTAATTTTCTCCTTATTCAACCTGGTGAGAGGGACATCAGTGTGCCGGACTATAGAGTCACCTATGACTAAAGTGTTAGGTACATTGTCTTGCCTTAGCGGCTGTTGCTGGGTGTTGTGAACTATGTGACACATTGGTTGTGATTGGTGTTTGTTTGCGTTTCAGCTTCAGAGGTCTTTGTTGCTTGGGCAGGTTACAGTTAAGGGCCTCTGCATATGTGGATTTAGTGTTGCTATATGTGGGTGTTGGTGGTGCGGGTTTAGAAGGGCTATGTGTTGCTTGAGGTGTAGTGTGGGTGTTAACCTTCTCCTCTTGACTGTTTAGCACAATCTTGGGTGGAGAGAGCTTTGCTTCCATTTTGGCTATGTAAGTGCATCTCTCACAGGTTGTAGTGTTGGGTGGTAGGAGGAGAGGGTTGTCTGTGTACATGAGGCATTTGCTGCATTGCCCCAGTATGCCCAGAGTCACCAGGTGGACAGGAGAAATCACCGGAAGCTGACCCTTGGACATGCCTGGTTTGGGGCTTTTTTTTTTTTTTTTCTTTGCAAAGTATAGGAGCTGTTTCCTTAGCAAGGTACTTTGCAATTATAGGCTGTTTAGTGCCTACTATTAATTTCTCCTTGTTAACAAGGACAGTTCAGTGTTTGTATGAGTTTAAGGCTTCCTAGTGCTTTCCAGCAGGTATTAGAGAAAGTGCTAGTCACAGGGATGCTTGTAAGATTGAAAAGAATGCACTCTGTAGTGTGCACTACAGAAGTTAGATGTGAAAGTAGGTAACTTGAGTTTTACCTGTTTAAAAAGTTAAGGTTTAGTGGAGAGTTACTATTTTTAAAACAGCAAGATGGATTGAAAGGGGTGGTCACTTTTGTATTTTGGTACTATGAAATACTGTAGGATGTCCAATAAATTTAAATAATTGAAGGGGTGGGATTTCAAAAATGATGATTTTGTGATTACTCACATAAGCCAGTGAAAGTAGAGAGAAATGAGATATATGGTCAGATTAACATAAGAGGCGGGCAACTAGAAAGACAGTGGTATTAACAAGACAACTTAAATGGGTAGGAGGGCGGGATAAAACCACTGCTTGCAGCCAAACAAGTTAAAGAGGAGCATAACCAGGGCTGCATTGGATGCACATGGGCTTCACCATGGCTGGGAAGCTCAAGCTTTTGTGGATTCATTACAGTACTATGGCCTCACACTTTCTACCAGCAAACCCCCCCCCCCTCCAAGTGCCTGTTGACCATCACACACTCTCAATCTACAGTCTCATTCATTACCCACAACCAAGTGAAGAGCTAACCAACGGGATTTCCTCAGGCACCATCAGGTGGAGCTTGACTATTTTCTGTACATCACTTTATTCACCATAGGCAAAGAACAATGCATGGGAGGAGGGGTCATGCGATGCGCTGCAGCAAAGAGCATACCCTCACTTCTGCATGGAGCATTTCCTTTCAGACAGCCATGTCCCTCCTCCCCAAAAGCATAAGTAGTTGTTTTCCCAGTCTGTACCAGGGAAATTGCACCACCTAAAGTGTGCCCCCACAAGTGTTCGTATCCCCCTCCCCCCAGTGGAGGAAAGCGGGCCAGGTCACTTCACTCCTCCCTAGCTGGGTGCAACAGAGTTGCAGGGAGATTAACTGTAAACATCCCTAAAGCATACACACAAGCAGGCTCATTCAAACAGTCAACTCCATCCACCATTTACTTTGGACAGAAACTTTCCAACATCTCTACTCTTGTGCTTTTAAGTGTTGGGCAGACAGTCCTGCCCATGTATTTTAGCCTGCACAGTGACTAGTCTGCAGACAACATCTTCAATGCCCTAGTTTGTTATTAACAGCCTTGCAGTTTGTAAACCCTCTTACACAGACATGCTGCTGGTCAGCTTTTACTCTCTGCTTCCTAAAAGACACTGAGATTTATTATTTACTGTTCTTACACCTCAGCTCTGTTGTATTTCTTTCACTTTTTCTAGACTTCTCTGCTACACCATTTGTCTATCTCTGTCTCTCTTCAGTGGCACTGCATGCCTTCAAGAAAGTAGCCCTTGCTTGAGCCCTTCCTTTAGTTCATTTCTCCTTGCTCCAGACACTTGGTTAAATGACTTTCACCTCTGAGCCAGTACTTGTGCCACAGTCACTATCCACTCAGTGCAGTCATCCTCCTCGGTGTTCATGAAAGTAAATACATCTACAAGTTATGTAACCGTAATGTTTGCAGTTGGAACATCTGAAGGCTATATTTTTATGTAAATTTATAAACATTTTGGCAGCACAAAACAAAACTTTTTCCATTACTACTGCTCCATCTTCTAAGATCACAGCAGCTCCATTGGTAATTTCTCCTTCCAGCTAGGCTACATTGATTGCTTTTAGCAGTCCACTATCTCCCTTCCTTAAGTTTACTTTTCCTTTGCCTCAGACACTTGTTAAACCACTTTCAATTCTGATCCAGCATTTTATTTTAGTTTATTTTTCCTGAGCTGTAGTCCTGCAATTTGGACTTGAATTTTCTCATTGTTTTGGTGCTCTTTGAGGAGGAGGAGGTAGCCTAGATTATGGACTTACAATTTAAAATCCACATAAACCTTCTTACCATAAGACAAGTGATTGCACAAACAAGTGTAAGTTTTATTGTACATCACTATTAGTCAGGATAACTCAATTAACAGTGGAGTAATTATTTTAAATTATAAACAAACTATACAAATAGTGAACCTATTTGGTATTATCTGAAGGAAAGCAACTATCTTTGATCCAGGGAGATTTCACTGAATGAAAAGGAAGGTAAGGTCACAAAAAACACTGTAGCTCACTATGCTTGGGCTCACTCATTCCTCTACCCACAGTTCTCCCACCTGTCCCAACATAGCCTAAATTTATATAGCCAAAGCCACACCAATCTAGGCAACTAACCAATTAAATCAAATGTCTAATTAGCATACCTAAAATCCCTATCAATTAACCTTTTACCACACCCTCACCTACCACCACAGTCATGCAACTATGGCCTTTCTATACCCACCAATCCTAAAAAAACTTTCCTCACCTGACTTCCCCTGACATCCCTTCCCAGCCACATCCAAATAAGCCATTATCTCAGCACAAATGATCACTTTTTCAACAACTCAATCTATCACTACAAACAGGGCTGTAACACTGCCCTCCGTAACTACACCACTCTACTTCACCTCCTTCAAAGTTAAGATTTAACTCTACAAACCTTAAAACAAAATTAAACAAAATCTATAACCCATAACCCCTCATACACCCCACATCCTAGTAAATTAACATCAGAAGGTAACACACCCCAATCCAGGACCATCCACTGCCAACACCACCACTAACTTTAAACAAAGTACACCTTCCTCACCTCCCAAAACATCCTCATTGCAAATTTTCCACTTGAACATCTGATACATTTTCAATAAAATATCACAGCTGCATGTAGACTACTACATCATATCTGCATAAATGGAAAGTCCAGCACTTTCATGACATACTTATAACAGAAATTTGTCTAAAGCCCCAAATTAAAGACAAAAATACCATCAAGTGGCAACACATTAAGGATGAATGGGCAAAACAAAAAAAGCAAGTGGTGTAGTCATCTTATATAAAAAATATAATGCAATTTACCCGTTCCTTCTCACAATACAAACCTTTAATAATGCCAAAATCATTAGTGCGCTGCTGAACCTAAACCCCACAAAAGCCTATCCATAAAGGGAATTTACATCCCTCCTGGAAACATCAGGTTCATAGGTTCATAGAATAGTATGAAGCTAACTGCCCTTGCGAACCATTTTAAGCCTAGCCAGTTATCCCTTGTGAGACTCGAACCCTGCACCTTGTGTTTGTAAGGCAACCACCTTAACCATTAGGCCACCCTCCCAACCCCCTGAACTTGAATCAGCACCACTGAAACATTTTTATCACGGGTCACCTGTAATATCCCAGAATAAATAATTTGAGGAGATTTCAATATTGACTTCACTGGCTGTCAAACACAATTATCCTCAAAATGCCATCAGTCTCGATGACCTCACACAACTAATTACCTGTCCCACTCGCTAGATATACAGTGGATATAAAAAGTGTACACACCCCTGTTAAAATGCCAGGTTTTTGTGATATAAAAAAATGAAACCACAATAAATCATTTCAAAACTTTTCCCACCTTTAATGACCTATAACCTCTACAATTCAATTGAAAAACATATCTGTTAGGGGAAAAATATAAAAAAATAAAAGTACAATAAGCTGGTTAAGTGTGCACATCCTTAAATACTTTGTTGAAGCACCTTTTGATTTAATTACAGCACTCTTCTTGGTAGGAGTCTTATCAGCATGGCACATCTTGACTTGACAATATTTGCCCACTCTTTCTTGCAAAAGCACTCCAAATCTGTCAGATCGAGAGGGCATCTCTTGTGCACAGGCCTCTTCAGGTCACCCCACAGATTTTCTATTGGATTTAGGTCTGGGCTCTGGCTGAGCCAATCCAAAACTTTAATTTTCTTCTGGTGAAGCCATTCTTTTATTGATTTAGATGTATGTTTGGGGTCATTGTCATGTTGAAAGGTGAAATTCCTCTTCATCTTTCTAGCAGACGCCTGAAGGTTTTGGGCTAAAAGTGACTATTTGAATTGTTCATAATTCCCTCCACCTTGACTAGAGCCCCAGTTCTAGCTGGAAAAAAAGCAATCCTAAAGCATGAATCTACCACCATGCTTCACCATGGAGATGGTGTTCTTTTGGTGATGCTAAGTTTTGTTCTTGCGCCAAAAGTACCTTTTGGAATTGTGGCCAAAAAGTTCAACCTTACTCTCATCAGACCATAACACATTTTCCCACATGCTATTGGAAGACTTGATGTACTGGTTTTGCAAATTTTAGTTGGGCTTGGATGTTTTTCTGTGTAAGAAAAGGCTTCCATCTTGCAACCCTACCCCATAACCCAGACATATGGAGAATACAGGAGATTGTCACATGTAGTACACAATCAGTATTTGCCAGGAATTCCAGCAGCTCCTTCAGTGTTGCTGTAGGTCTCTTGGCAGCCTCCTCTACCAGTTTTTGTCTCGTCTTTTCAACAATTTTGGAGGGACGTCCAGTTCTTTGCAACATCACTATTGTCCCCTATTTTCTCCACTTTTTAATGACGGTCTTTCACTGTGTTCCAAGGTATACCCAATGCTGTGGCCATTTTTTCTACCATTCACCTGACTGATACCTTTCAACAATGAGATCCCTTTGAAGCTTTGTAAGCTCTCTTGTGAACCATGGCTTTTGCTGTAGCAGGCAACTGAGTAAATGTCAGGAAAATCTTACTGGGATAGCTGAACTTTATTTGGGGTTAATCAGTCTCTTTAATTGATCGCAGATGTACACCCAAGAAGACTGAATGCTGCAATTAAATCACAAGATGCTTCAACAAAGTACTAGTTTAAGGGAGTGCACACTTATGCAACCAGCTTATTGTACGTTTTTTTTTATTTTTTATACTTTTTTCCCCTACCAGATTTGTTTTTCAATTGAATTGTACAGGTTATAGGTCACATTAAAAGGTAGAAAAGGTTTTGAAATGATTTATTGTGGTCTCTTTTTAGATCACAAAAACCTGCCATTTTAACAGGGATGTGTAAACCTTTTATATCCACTGTATAGTGTCAACAAAGGTTCAATACTTTATTGGATATCACCTCCTCCCCTAACATTCTCCTATGGCTCTCGCTTTACCTCTAAGTAATCAACTTCCTACTTGTCACCAGAGCTCAAAATCTAATTCCCAAACCACACCACCTTAATGAAGTACACAATCTACACAAGTACAAAGCACACAGCAGTACTGAAATACCAAAACTGTTCCAAGTATCAATGAAGGCTGTCCCTCCTTTGAAATCTTCTGTTCAGAAGAATATATAGTACACAATCTGTCCCACTTCCAAAAAGAAATATTTCTCCAGAACCTACAACCTTGTAAGTCAGGATCTCTCCTTACATTATGCTGTTACAGAATTCTCCAGTACCCTCCCTTAAACAGTTTAGCACCCCCCCAAGAACAGAATATTTAAAAGCGATACTAACCCCCCTGGCTGACCAGAACCACAAAACATCTAATAAAATTTAATTCCTGGATCAAAAATAAAACACCTAACTTGCAAATATTTTGGCAACTCAGAAATCACACCAAATACCAATGAAAACAGATAGATATATACAGTGGAGCAGCGGTAGTGCTGTCGCCTCATGGCAAGAGGTTCTATGGTTCGATTCTCAGCTGGGGTGCCTTTTCTGCGGAGTCTGCATGTTCTCTCTGCGTTCGTGTGGGTTTCCTCCCACGTTACAAAGACATGCGTCTGGAGCATTTCTCCCCAGTCCTCTGCTGAAAATTGGCTCGTTCCAAGTCGGACTTTCCCAGTTAACAAATGTGTATGTATATATATATATGTGTGTGTGTGTGTGTACATATGGGTTCTTATTGCATGTATGAACTTTTCAAAGTTCGAATGTCATATGGTCGACACCATTTGATCGAACTTTAAAAAGTTTGAAGGTTAAATGTAACTGCGCCATACGGTGGTGCAGAATGGGAGAATTTCCCTTTTCTGTATTGAAGTGCGATCTCTGAGTTGGTATATTTAAGCAGGGGGGGTGTGAGGGGTGCAGGGGGGCTTGCCCCCCTGCTTTGAGTATTAAGGTAAGTTTTAGTTTATGTTTTATTATATATTCAAAGTTTCAAACTTCGATCATGTGTTGTCGACCATATGGGATTCGAAGTTTTGAAACTTTGAATATATAATATATATATATATATATATATATATATATATATGTGTAGAGAGAGGTCTACTTTGATAGAAATGAGTTTCAGTAAAATGTGTTTTCTAAGTCTCATTTCACTGAAAATGAATTGAATGAGCACAATTCACTGAAAGCTCATTTGACTGAAACTCATTTAATCTAAAAAGATATATGCCCTGTACCCCACTGTAGTGCGATCCTGGAGTTAGTATATATATATATATATATATATATATATATATATATATATATATATATATATATATATAGTAAGGAGGGTGTGGGGGGCACACCCCCCACACTGGGGGTTGTTTGGGTATATATCTTCTGGAAATAATTATTAATTCGAGTTTTAAGTATCCATGTCTATAGTTTAGAACATTTAAAATAGTTGGGGGTTGTGGCCCACACACCTATTAACGATATATATATATATATATATATATATTTAACTCCAGGATCGCACTACAGTGGGGAACTGGGCATATACCTTTTTAGACTAAATGAGTTTCAGTCAAATGAGTTTTCAGTGAAGTCAGCTTTCAGTGAATTGTGCTCAGGCAATTCATTTTCAGTGAAATAAGGCTTCGACGAAATGAGTTTTCTATCATAGAAGACCCATGCATAGATACATACATACATATATATATATATATATATATACATACATACATACACACACGTATGTATATATATATATATATATATATATATATATATATATATAATTTTATACATATATATACATACATATATATATATATATATATATATATATATATATATATATATATACACACATACATACACACACACACACACCTCCTATGCCTGAAATCTATCTGAATCTCTGCCACTTACACACCATACACTGTCATTATGCTCCCTCCCTAGACCATACAAGCAATGTTAGTGTGGGTTACAGGTACAGACTGATTAAGTACAAGAATGCCTTGAGGAATCAAGTTTATGCAGCACAAAATGCAAGAACTTTCTTATAAGATATGGTAGGTTAACATTAACTGGGAGCATATGGCCTTGCACAGTTTTATAGACCAGTCAGGTTACATGACGTGCATTGGCTTTAGGAACAAAACTGAGAACCAGAGTGAAACTCTGGCTAGGACAGAGTATTGAAGCGACAACACAAAGTAATTACAATTCTAGAGAACCACCTGATGTTAAAACATTTTTTTGTTTTGCATACACAATGCACTGTTTAACATTTTTTTTCACTGACAACTACGCTAAATCTTAGTCAAGTTTGGTCTTTTTGAAAGGAAATTACACCCTCCAGGGATTCTTACCCAGTCTCTATAAATCCCTAACATTTTCTTCTTGCAACCAATCTAGTAATCTTCTGAATTTTTTTTTTCCCCTCAAAAATTTTTATTCGATTTTACACATCAATTACCAATCAAATTATTTACAAATACAACTAAAATGAACTATATACAATGTCCATAACAAAGTATACAAATGCAAACAGTTAATATTTCTTTAGTAAGTTAGTTTCTACCAGGCAGTTAACTGATGTGTTGTATTATTAGTTCTCATTTTTAAGGTAGAAATTTCATTACAGACTAATTAAGCTAAATGAATAAAATGACTTAAGTGAGACAGCAGGCAGTTTTCCAATTTTCCATAATGATTTTCCTTGCTACTGATAAAATTGACTATAAAAGAGGTATATGGTATGTTGGTATGACTTCTGGAATTGGCGCACTAAATAAATATAACAGAATATGTAATAATAGTTTTCAGTCCACATCGCTTTGTAAAAGTATCTAAAATCTGTCCCAAAAACATTACTGTTTTACAATAATCATGTGCAACCAATCAGCATCAAGTGTTGATTAACATCTCCAATATTTGTGTGTGTGTGTGTGTGTATATATTTATAAATATATACATATATACATATATACATATATATATATATATATATATATATATATATATATATATGGGTCTGTCTTATGATCGAAATTTCAGAATATCAAACAGACAAACACATTTGCGCGAAAGTACACATCGAAGATGTATTTACGCGAAGTACAGAACATCAAAGGGGTATTTTCGTGTAATACGCTTCTATGAAGCACATTACAGTAGGGATAATGAATTACATCCTTTTCCCCACTGTAGTGGGATCTCGGCATTAGTATATTTAAGTAGGGGGGTGGGGGTTGCATGGGGGCTTGCCCCCATGCAAAAAAGTAGTTTGTAACGTTTTTAATTTTAGTTGTAGGGGAGGGTAAGGTAGGGGAAGAGCTTGCGCGAATACAAGACAGACCCTTAGATATATATATATTTATTTTACAGTGGAACAGTGGATATAAAATGTTTACACACCCCTGTTAAAATGCCAGGTTTTTGTGATATAAAAACATGAAACCACAATAAATCATTTCAAAATATTTTCCATCTTTAATGTGACCTATAACCTGTACAATTCAATTGAAAAACAAATCTGTTAGGGGAAAAAATATAAAAAATAAAAAACCTGCAATACACTGGTTGCTTAAGTGTGCACAGCCTTAACCTAATACTTTGCTGAAGCACCTTTTGATTTACTTACACTGCATTCAGTCTTCTTGGGTACACATCTGCCATCAATTAAAAATACTCTAACTCCAAATAAAGTTCAGCTGTCCTAGTAGGATTTTCCTGACATTTACTCAGTTGCCTGCTATAGCAAATGCATTTGTTCAAAGAGAGCTTAGAAAACATCAAATGAATCTCACTGTTGAAAGGCATCAGTCAGGAAAAGGGTACAAAAAAATTTCCACAGCACTGGAGACACCATGGGACACAGTGAAGACTGTCATCAAAAAGTTGAGAAAATATGGTACAACAGTGATGTTGCAAAGTACTGGACGTCCCTCCAAAACTGATGAAAAGACAAGACAAAAACTGCTCAGGGAGACTGCCCAGAGACCCACAGCAACACTGAAGGAGCTGCATGAATTTTTGGCAAGTACTGGTCGTGTACTACATGTAATAATCTCCTGTACTCTCCATATGTTATGACTATGGGGTAGGGTTGCAAGACCTAAGCCTTTTTCTTATGAAGAACTACATCCAGGCCTGGCTAAAATTTGCAAAACAATACATCAACCCCCTCAAAAGCATGTGGGAAAATGGTCTGATGAGACCAAGGTTGTACTTTTTGGCAACAATTCCAAAAGGTACTTTTGGTGCAAAAACACTACTTCGCTTCACCCAGAAAAACAGTTTTCCCCACGGTGAAGCATGGTGGTGGTACTGAGAGATGTCATCGCAATCTGACAGATGTGGCGTGCTTTTGCAAGGAAGAGTGGGCAAATATTGCCAAGTCAAGATGTGCCATGCTGATAGACTCCTATTTATATATATATATATATATATATATATATATATATATATATATATATATATATATATATATATATATATATATATATATATTTTTTTTTTTTTGCAAATAATGGCAAATTTATGTGGTGTTAAGAAGCGTCTATGTAAGAATATTCATGTGTAAATTTCTCCAATATGGAGAAGATGTTGACCTTCCTGCTGATTTCAGTTTTTTTAATCATTTCTTGTAAACTTCTCCGTTTAGTTGAGTAATTCTAGAAGGATATGTCTGCAGAATTAAAATCACTTCTAATAATTTTATATACCCTTGATATGAATGAAGTGCCCATAAATGAACCATTATTAATGGAGACAAGTTCTATGGTTTTACTGCATCTAATGTTAATATAATCTTATTTTGAATGAATTCTTTACAAGTTTGAATATCAAGCTACTATGCAAACTGTATCTAGCTATCAAGTAATCTGCTGAATGTATTTATTACCAGTCAAACAAATTACTTTTCTTTAACTGTAACATTTTACTTGCAAAGGAAATCAAACATTCACTTGTAAAAGCTATTGGGAATATTGTTATTAGTAAGTTTTTAGTTAAATGATTCGAGTGCACAAGTCTTTTGAAAATTAATAACTGTTTAGGAGATGGAAGGAATGTGAATTTCTGTTCATCATTCAGCGTATAGGGTTTTAGAGTCCACATAAAAACATTTTTCTCTATTTTAATAAGAGAGTGAAATAATAGTTTATTTTCTAATAACCTGTTCTCGTGAATTGATTTCCAGCAGGATGAATATGATGGGTTAACCTGCAACAGTACTGTATTAATAATTGAATTTAAGTAAAGGTCAATATTAGGA
Source organism: Protopterus annectens (assembly GCF_019279795.1). Classification (NCBI taxonomy): domain Eukaryota; kingdom Metazoa; phylum Chordata; order Ceratodontiformes; family Protopteridae; genus Protopterus; species Protopterus annectens. The sequence continues at coordinate 1,504,653,876 of NC_056739.1, forward strand.
AAACGAATACCTCCTTCCTCCCAACTCGTATGCCAGTGTAATGAGACTCTGGGTTTTTTGAATACCAGGAGAACTTGAGTAAAATATCATTTATGCTCCTCCCATTAGGGGTTGCCACAGCAGATTATCAGTTTCCATTTCTTCCTGTCCTCTGCATCCTGCCGTGGCACGCTAACCACCTGCATTTTCCTCTCTCATCTTATGCATAAACCTCATCTTAGGCCTTCCTCTTACCTGGCAGCTCTATCCTTAGCATCCTTTTCCCAATATTCCTGGCATCCCTCCTCAGCACATGTCCAAACCAACTCAATCGCACCTCTCTGGCCTTGTCTACAAACTGTCTAACCTGAACCTCTAACATATTCATTTCTCATCCTGTCCATCCTCATCACACCCAATGCAAACTTAACATCTTTAACTTTGCCACCTCCAGCTCGGACTCCTGTCTTTTCATCAATGTCACTACCATCTCCATCCAACCCATATAACATAGCTGGTCTCACTTATCTTGTAGACCTTCCCTTTCATTCTTACTAGTACCAGTCTGTCACAAATCACTCCTGACACTTCTCCACCCTGCTTGCACTCTCTTTTTCACCTCTCTTCCACACTCACCATTACTCTGAACTGTTGATCTCAAGTATTTAAACTCATCCACATTCACCAACTCTACTCCCTGCATCCTCACCATTCCTCTGTCCTCCCTCTCATTCAAACACATTCTTAGTCCTGCTGACCTTCACTCCTCTCCTCTCTAGAGCATATCTCCACTTCTCCAGGGTCTCCTCAACCTGTTCTCTACTCTCACTACAGATCACAATGTCATCCGCAAACACCACAGTCCACGGGGACTCTTGTCTTATCCCGTCTGTCAACCATCACCACTGCAAAGTAGTTTTGGTAATACAATTATTTTAATGCATCCGAAAATACTTTTTTTTGTTTTTTTTAATTCTGATAGTCTGACTTCAAAAGTGAAAAATAACTTGTTCCAGTTTTGTTAGATTGATTATTGTATTAATTAGATGCCGATAGTCAACTATTGATTTTTTTATAACTGGATTCAGTGCTAACTCCCAAGTATTTCAAATGTGTATTTTCCCAGTTAAAGTTTTCACAAGAGTTTAACTTTAAGGATACTTGTTTATCAGGAGTGTTTTAGTTTTATTAGGGTTAAATTTTAGCCCTGACGCTTTCTCAAAAAGATCCACAGATTTAACTAAATATTCCAAAGGTGTTTCAATATCCCCACAAGTTAATAAATCTGCAAAAAGCTGAATTTTGGTAGAGAGTTTATCATTGAATTTATAACCGATTATGTTTGTGTTATTTCTTATATTATTAGAAAGTGGTTCTATGGTGAGTGCAAATAAGGGGAACAAGGGGCATCCTTGTTTTGTACCTTTACCACATTAAATGGGCTAAAATGAAAGAACCAATCTTTACAAAAAAAAACAGAATTCTCCTAGGGCTTTTGATTAATACTATAAAGCCTAAGGAAAAATTATATTCATGCAGTATTTTGAATAAATAGGGCCAATTTAGAGAATCAAAAGCTTTATCCACATCAAGACTTATTATAATTTATTATCTATACCTATTAGGGAAAATAGCCTTATGTTATCCTGCACTTTCCTATTAATTATGAATCATGTTTGGTCTTCATTTATTAGATCAGAGATTATGGTATTTAGTCTTTTTGCCAATACAGACAAAGATCTTATAATCTATATTCAAGAGAGATATTGGTCTGTAAGATGAACATAAAGTGGGTTCTCTATCAGGTTTTAAGACAGGAGTAACAAGACACTATTTCCATGAAGGGGGTATGTTACATGTACTTTTAACTTCCTGAAATTCATTTAAAAGAATTTTTAGAATATTGAGAGGGAAAAAGTTTATATAATGCGGGGATTACTCCATCTAGTCTGGTGCTGTTAGTTTTTAGGTTTATGACTTTATCTTTTAGTTCTTTAAAGGTGAAGGATTTATCTATTTTACTAATTTGTTCTTTCGATAATTTTTTGGATTTTTTTTCTTAAGCCAGCAAGAATCTTGGTGTTATTTATATTCAACTTTGTACTATTAATATCTTCATATATAATGCTTATTAAAACAATTGTTTTTTTAAACTGATACGTTGTTTTATCTTTATAAACAATTTCTTTGATGCGTTTTTTTTCATTCAAATACTTCAATCTGATTGCTATTTTGTGCAAGCTTTGGGGTTTAATGAAAATTATTATAGTTTGATTTTTTTTTCAAGATTAATAGAAATTTTATGTTGAAGAATATCTTGGTATTTTTTTTTTTTTTATTAAGTGCCGTTTTGTCACTAGGTATAAGATTTAGTTTTAAATTTGTCAATTTCATCTTGAATGAGAAGTTATGTACCTACCATAACATTCCATGTTAGTTGTCTTCTTCTCGCCTTCTTTCTTGCTGGATGGGTTCGGAGCCGATCCTCGGCTCCGACTCGGCCTATACTAAAGCTCGAGAGCTATTTTTACCGGCTCAAGGCTACGCTGTATCCCACAATGCTAGGCGCTAACTACCCAGATCTCGTTGGATAGATAACACCATAGCAGTTCTGATCCCAGAACAAAGGAGATATATATATATATATATAAAAAAGAAAAAAAAAAACCATGTCCAAGCTGGAGCTGGGATGAAAGAAGCCAGAAGTCTCTTTCTGGTCTGTGAGGCTAGGGGGTTGGAGGGTGGGACGCAAGAAAGAAGGCGAGAAAAAGACAACTAACATGGAACGTTATATGGTAGGTACATAACGTCTCAATGTTAAGTTGTCAATCTCACCTTCATTCTTGCTGGATGGGACCGCATCCCTAGCACCTCAGCCCTGGGTGGCTCATCGGAACACTCTTGAGGACGGTGGAACCAAAGTTAGCTCGGCTTCTGGAGGCCATGTCCAGTTTGTAATGAGAAATAAAGGTATGAGGAGAGGCCCATGTGGCTGCCGCACAAATGGAGTCTATACGTAACCTAGCCTGAAAAGCTATTGACGTAGCTAAGGCTCTAGTTGAGTGGGCTCTAGGTTTTGAAGGAAGTTCTTGACTCCTCAGTTCACAGATGAAAGTAATCACAGAGGCCAACCATCTGGAAAGGGTTACTTTGGAAACTGGAAGGCCTTTCTTCCCTTCCGCATAAGACAGGAACAGCTGCTCAGATTTCCTAACTTGCTTGGTTCTATCCAGGTAGTAACGGAGTTGACAATGAACATCCAAAAAATGCAACTTTTGTTCCGCTCTGTTGGAGTAATTAGGGAAGAAAACTGGGAGATCGATAGTCTGGTTTATATTTGCCTCAGAAGATATCTTGGGTAAAAAAGATGGGTTAGTTCTGAGGGATACTCTATCTTTATGGAAAACCAGATAAGGAGGACGAACGCAAAAGGCGTGAAGCTCTGAGACTCTCCTTGCGGAAGTTATGGCCACTAGAAATAGAGTTTTCCATGAGAATAACTTCAAGGAACAGGAAGCCGCAGGTTCAAAGGGAGGGAGAATCAAAGAGGTTAAAACCAGATTCAAATCCCACTGTAGTGGGGGATCTCTGGGGGCTTAAGTAAAAAGATACCTTTAAGGAAGGCTTTACAAAGTTTACGGGACATAACAGTGGCCAACATGAAAATTTGAAATGGCTGCTAACTGAACTCTGATAGTGGACGAAAAAGAACCTGATTGAAAAAGTTCAGCCAAGAAATCTAAAAATGATTGGATAGGTGCCGTGAAAGGATCCATGTTTCTAGTCTCTACCCAGAAGGAGAAACGTTTCCATTTGCTAGCATAAATCCTCCTTGTAGAAGATTTGTGGGAAGCTAGAATGATGTCACGCACCGAATGGGAAATAAAGGGAAGCCTGGCTAAGGTTGGAAGTGGAGCAACCAAGCTGTGAGGTTGAGAGAGAGGAGGGAGTGATGCAGCTCGCCCGACTGATGGGTCAAGAGGTCTGGCACTGGGTCCAGATGCCAGGGCTGCTCCAAGAGGTAACGATGCAGGAACGGAAACCAGATTTGTCGAGGCCAGTAAGGGACAATGAGGATCATTGTGGATCTCAATGCGGTAGCTTTCTGAATCAGCTGTGTGATTAATGGAAAGGGGGGAAAAGCGTACAGAAGACCCCGGGGCCAATCGTGGACTAGAGCATCTCTAGGGGGGGTGGCCGGGAAGAGGGAAGAGAGTGAAGAAGTCGTGGCACTTGATGTTTTGAGGTGTTGCGAAAAGATCGCAGCAAGGCTGACCCCATCTTTGGAAAATCTCTTCCACTACTGACTGCTTGAGAGACCACTCGTGCGGCATGAGAATGGCTCTGCTCAGCCTGTCCGCTATTACGTTGGACTTCCCGGGGATATTCGTTGCTATCAGATACCTCTGAGAAGAGATCACCCACTGCCAAAGTCTGAGTGCTTCTCGACACAAGGGGTAGGACTTGGTTCCGCCCTGCTTGTTGATGTACCACACTACGGACATATTGTCCGTCTGAATTGCAATAGTCCCTATGGGAAGAGAGTCCTGAAGGGCTTGCAACGCTAAAAGTACTGCTCTCATCTCCAGGACATTTATGTGCAGGTGGCTCTCGAAGGGTTGCCATGTGCCCTGGACTGTCCTGCCCTGAAAATCCCCCCCACCCGATCAGGGAGGTGTCCGTTGTCGCCGTAGCAACCGGGGGGGGGGGGACAAAGGGTCTGCCCTGAATGACGAAGGGAGACCATCCACCAAGACAGGTGTTTCTTGCATGATTGGGTGAGTAAAATGCTATGTGACATTGGAAGCCGTTGAAAAGACCACTGGGAAAAGAGCATCCACTGAAGGATCCGCATGTGAAAGCGAGCTAGGGGAAGTAACGTAATGGCTGCTGCCATGAGACCTAAAGTCTTCAGTACAAACCTGGCCTGGATTCTGTTGCTCTGAAGAAGGATGTGAACGTGTGCGCGAACATCTGAAATTCTCTGTGCGGTTAGTTTTGCGGACAGTTCGGCTGTGTCCAATATGGCGCCTATGCAAGTAATAGACTGACAAGGCGACAAGGCAGACTTTTTGAAATTTATGGAGATACCTAGCTCTTTGCAAGTTTGAATGGTGTAATCTCTGGACTGAAGAAGTTGACGCGGTGGCGGTAAGGAGCCAGTCATCCAGACATGGAAACATCCAGAATCCTTGACCACTGCCATGCATTTGTTGAACACTCGGGGGGGGCTGTAGTGAGACCAAAGGGCAGGGCCCTGAACTGGTAGTGACTGGCCCCCAGCCAGAAGCGGAGAAACCTCCTGGAGCGCCTGTGCATCTTGATGTGGTAGTACGCATCCTGAAGGTCTATAGAATACATCCAATTGTCCTGGCCCAAAAAGGGTAGAATGGACTGTAGCGTGACCATCCGGAACTTCGTTCTTTGGACAGACCTGTTTAGCCTGCTGAGATCCAAAATTGGTCTCCAGTCCCCTGTCTTTTTTGGTACCAAAAAGAACTTAGAGTAGATTCCGGATCCTTGCTGGTCTGCTGGGACTGGTTGGACGGCTCTTTTTCTTAGCAGTTTTGAGATTTCTAATACTGCTTGTTCCCTTAGACCGGGTGGAACATCTGGAAGGGGTCTTTTTGGCTGTGTTGGGGTGTGGGCAAAGGGAATTTTGTAACCCTCGGATATGATTGACCGGACCCATCTGTCTTGGGTGAGGGAAAAGCCAGGCTTCTGGGTACAGTGATAATCTTCCCCCGACTACCTCTGAAGGCGGACAGTTGGGTAGCATCTCAGTGATGCTGGAAGGGCTGGCCAGAGACAGCTTCTCTGCTAGCCTGATTCTGCGGACCCCCTCTGCCCCTAGGGCGGCGTCGGTTATTGTTCCCCCCCTGCCTCTAGAGGGGAACTCACCTCGTGCGTCAGGCGCGACTCTCTGTGGTTTGCAAAACCACATTTTTCCACCCTTCTGACCCTTAGGGTATGGTCTAGACGGGGTGGAAAAACGGACTCCCATGAGTCTTGCCATCCTGTTCGCATCTGGTCAAAGTATCCTTCACTTGAGGCCCGAACAACGCCGAACCATCAAAGGGGGAGTTAGTGAAGGACGCCTTGAAGGGGTCAGCAAAGTTACAAAGCCGCATCCAAGCGTGACGCCTTAAGGCCACGCCTGTGCCTGCGGCCCTACTCGCCCCATCGGCCGCATAGGAAATAAGCCGCATGGAGGAGTTAATCGAGTTCAGGGTTGCCAGCTGGGAGTTGATTTTGTCTGGAGACCCCACAGCTGTTGGATCCTGTAAAGTATCACCCATTTCTTTGAGCATGTCTCTTTGAAGGCGGGTGAAATGACATAAGTAATTCAGCGACCGCATGGTAAAGGTCGCTGAAGAAAACATCCGCTTGCTCTACCTATCCCTAGTCCAAGATTCCTTATTAGGAGGATGGATCGGTACTGAAGGATCAGCCAGTTCCTTCTTAGTGGCCGCTGCCACCACCATGGCATTAACAGGGACACCCTTGGTTAAAAACTGCTTATCAGAAGGGGCTGTGATAAATTTTGAAGGCCTCCGTGTGGTAGGTTCCATCGTGTCAGGGGCCATCCATGCCTTCCACGCCACCACTTCCATGAGGGGGTCAAAGGGCGGAGACACCCAGGAGGTGGAAGGGTGAGAACCAAAAGCCTCTAGGTAAACAGACTCGTCCTCGGAAGGATTGAGGGTAGACCAGTTCCCCCTCTGCTTGAGGATCTCAAGGATGTCAGAAAAAGAGACATCCTCAGAGGGGGACCGTGGGGACCCTTCAGACTCATCCAAGTCTGTATCGGATGTGACGGACTCAGGAGAGTCCACATGCTTCCTCTTGCATTTCCTTTTCCGAGGGGGCTCCCCTGACGGATCAGGGGAGGCCTCGGAAGAGGAGGATGCGCCCAATGGGGGCACCTGAGGTGTTGGATCTCTGCGGTCGGGATCGAGAGGATGGGTAGAGACCGTAGCAGGCACAACAGTGGGAGGAGCTAAGGGAGCTGACCAAGGAGCAGGCACAGGGGCCAGCACACTCCTCATGACCTCAAAGGCACCCCTATCAGGCAGGGAAGAAGGTCCCCACTCCGAAGAGATAAGGACCCCTCCCGGCACTGAGAGGGACGGCTCCGAGGCCAATGGGGCCGAACTCACCTGCGCCGAGGCTCCAAGAGGGAGAACGGGGTCGGACAAGGGTCCGATGCCACTCGCCCCCTCGGAGCCGACAAGGGAATCCCGGCGCCCGCATCCCTCCAAGGATGGAACCATGGAAGAGATCTGAGCCGACGACGGAGCCGAAAGGTGTGGTATCGGCTCCGACCTGTCGACGGTCCTGGCTCCCACGAACTCCAGCTCAGAGGAAGAGTCAGAGGAAGAATCGACGATAGAATGGGGATAGCCGCTGTCTGTTGAGAAGGGCTCTGAAGCATCTGGGCCAGTGCCTGCGACTTGAGGAGTTTGCTAACCCCCCTCTCGAGGTCGTGTTCCGAAAGCCTGGAAGACAAAGAGGAATGGGACCGATGGCTCCGCTCCGAAAGCAAAGGAGATCTCGGAGCCAAATGGACTGACTCCAAAGAAGGAGACCTGGAGCGCTTACGGCTCGCAGATGGTTCCGACGCAACGATCGGAGCTGAGTCTTGGAGCATCGGCTCCAGCCGGAGCCGACGTAGGAGCACTAAGAGCACCACTGGTCGAAGGCTCGGTTCTTGGAGCCGACGGTTTTGTGGGCTTCGAAGGTTTGCCCGACAAAGACTTGGTCAGTGAACCTTCGGGTTTTAACAAGCCTCGTAAAATAAACTTGTTTCTGCGTTCCTGCAGAGCTCTTGGACTGAATGCATGGCAGACAGAACAAGAGTCCTGCAGGTGCAGAGGGCCCAGGCAATAAACACAATAAGTGTGACCGCCTGTCAGACATCTTCTGACAGCACGAATTACACTTCTTGAAGCCTGAAACCCTGGAAACCTTAGACATCCTGACAGGGATGACAAGTCACACACACACAAAACAAACACCCACACAAACTTAATCAGTCTAGTCACACACGCACACACAAAGACTGAGACTATTTAGACTGACAAATAGAGAATTTTAAACTAAATTTAACTAAATTAAACTTAAGATTAAGCTAAGATTTAAACTAAAAATTAGCCCGAAGGCCAAGTAATCTACGGAGTGGGGTAGGTAATGAGAAGTAGTTAGAAACAAACCCGAAAGGGAACTATCTAAGGTGGGGATACACTAGAGGGGTAAAGTGGATCTAATAGAAAAACTATTACAACCAAAGGGAAGAAAAAACCTTACCAGAAGAGATTTTTATAAATCTAACCAGAGAGCCGGCAAAAACACAACCTCGCAGCTGAAGCGGCAAACGAGATCTGGATAGTTAGCGCCTAGCATTGTGGGATACAGGGTAGCCTCGAGCCGGTAAAAATAGCTCTCGAGCTTTAGTATAGGCAGAGTCGGAGCTGAGGATCGGCTCCGAACCCATCCAGCAAGAATGAAGGCGAGATTGACAACTTAACATAGTCTGTTAACTTCTTGTCCCATTCTTTTCTTTTAGATAAACACCAGTTTTTAACTTTAAAATACAGAACAACTTTTAATTCATCTCAACATCAGACCCGAAACCTAACCATTATTATTCAGGTGCATGAATTGGCTGATTTCCTTTAAGACTGATTCTTGAAAGTCTTCTACTTTAGCTATGTATGCAGTGATTCTTTGACAAAAGTTTAGACTGTCAGGGCTAAAAGTTAAAGTGGTGGTGCTGTGATCAGATAAAGGGGGCATAAAACAATCAATACTTCATCTATTTCTGAAAAATAACAGCTAGTTACCAAAACTTCACATTTGTCCGAGATCCAAATCCATAGGAGTAGTGGGTGAATTTTAAAGAAGATCGTAATTTTATTTCAGAAATGTCTTTCAAATTCATTGTATTTGTATAACTGTTTAAATGCTTCACTGTTGAAACTTTAAAAGATTGTGTTCTTGGTATTTTTATAATACAATATGCAGTTAAGTCACCTGCTAGCAATATCTCCCCCGTGGAATGAAGAGTCATGATATCCAAGCACCTCTTTATTCATTTTGTGCCAATGCCAGGTATCCAATATGTATTTATAAGGGTATAAAACCTTTTTTCCCCAATTGTATTACTAACACCCCAGCGTACCGGCTTTATCTGAACAATCTAGGATCTTGGGTAATCCTAAAGTTTTTTTTCCCATAAAATAAGGATACCTCCTCTTTTATGCTTAAACTGTGAGCTAACCAAGACTGAAGAGTCTTTTAACAATATTCTATTTAATTAATCTGACAATAAGTGGGTTTCTTTAAGAAAGAGATTAGCCTTAAGCAATAACAAATTTATTTATGATACTTCTCTTCATAGGGTTATTTAACCCATTTACATTTAATGAGACACACTTGTATGCTGGCATTATTCAAAGTGAATTGCATTAATGACATTTTACGATTTTTTTTTCTGTGTTAATTCTAAAAGTCATAACAGCATTTGTTATGGACAAGAGAGTACTACTTAAGAACAATAAAAACAAATCAAAAACCTTCAGCCTCAATAATATTATTCCAGGCTTGTTACGTTTTCCATACACGCCACTAACTAGCCAACCAATGACACCTTCTGGCTATTTCCTGCAACTGCTATTAGAATAAAATCTACGGAAGTGAGGTTAACAGATTTATAAATAAATATCTTATGTTTAATCAGTTCAAAATATAAACTATAACTAAGCAACAAAATATTAGGCTAGCAACTATTGTTTTGTTTCCTTACATAACTATTAAATAACACTTCATAATAAGAGTTTAAATGAGCTGCATGTTATTCTGCAGTAAAATATATTCAAGTGCAACACCCAAGACTTTCCCTCCTTACTGTTAAATGTAAACATGAATAACACTTGAAAAAGAAAACCAATAGTATTAAGTAATTTCTTTAAGATTAAATGCTTACTTTACTAACATTTTCGAATAAAAAGTAGATTGTTCAACACAAATGCATCCGAAAATACTTTTTTTTTTGTTTTTTTTAATTCTGATTAGTGTATGTTCAACATAGAAATTAGAATTCAAAGGTCGCAGTTTGCTTCCTGGTTTCAATCGTGAACGATTCTTCATGAAGAGGGAGACTCTGAGAACACTTAGAAGCTCACTGATTCAAAAACTTAATAAAAAGCTTCAAACATTGGGGGGAATTTATACTGTAAACAGAAAAAACTTTTAAATTGAGAAAGCTCTCAGATGCATTTCACAAGCTGCTAGTGAACTAAAGCCAATTTTCAGCATTTTCCCCCTTTAAAGATTAAAAATAATGAAAAACAGGTTACATTTTTTTTTAAAAAAGTTGTTTAAAGTTGTAACTTCTGTTATTTAAGTAGTAACAGACAGGATTTCTGTCTATACACACTTGAGCCAAGGGGAGGAGAAGCACCGACTACAACTCTGATCTGAGATATATAACAAGTATCCTGTTTTTGTTTTTTTTTTTTGCTTTTTTTTTTTTTACTAGTTATTGCTTCTAGCAATTTATATATAGCACTTTTTATTGCCTGCTGCATTACTTTTTACTTATTTTATTGCTATTAACTAATCTGCACAGTTAAACTAAAACTGTCTGCCTTACCGGGCCTGATAAGTTTTTTACTGTCACACTGTTTGTAAAGCTTTTTAGCTAGTTTCACTGTGTGAAAGGTATTAACAGAAAATTTTCTCTACTTGTTAAGCACCTATTTGTTTCTTCTGATTTCCTGCCAAGGAGTGCATCATATAACTGATTTGTTTGCTGTTAAAAGCATTCTGTAGAGTCTCCTTGCTCCTTTATCTGTTTAAAACTTTCATTTTGTGGCTCACTGCTGTTCTTCTGCTGTGTTAAACATTTCTGTAGTATTTACTGTCTAAAACAGTGTAGGCTTGTAGCAGCGGTATTTGCTCCCCACCCTCTCCCTGTTCGTGCCTTGCTGTTATACTTGATGGCTTTCCAGTTGCCCACCTCTAATGTAAATTTTATCTGGGCCACTCCTCCCCAGTTTATGGTCGTTAGCTCATTCTACCTAATACAAAGAGAACATTTGAGAAGGCCAGCCCACTTAGTTTCCTAACCTTGAATTATCTTTTGCTTCTCCTCTCTCCCTTTCCTTTACAAAAACAAACTTTGCTAGAATCTCCGTGTTCTACTTAACTGTAACAAAAAGATGTACACTAGTTTCCTGCCTTTCCTGTAACTAAATGAAAGAAAATGCACCGAACTAGCACACTGAGAACGTTTATTAATAGACAAAACAGAAAACAGAAAATGGTGAGCGCTTTCACAACATAAAGTTGCTTCATCAGACAACAGTAAACGGCTTACACTCTATTTAAATAGTCAAATATCCATTACTCATTATTTCCTGTAACTAGACTAGTCCAGATGCAGATTTCCTATATCCAGGACTGTTTGTAAGCTTCTGAGCCCCCCAAGCCTGTCTGTGTTGGAGGGAAGACTGCTATCTTATCAGTGGGAGTGGTAAGCACTAGATAACCTATCTACCACAGAGTGGTTTCTGGCCCAGAAATTGCAGTCATTGGCCGTTTGGGTAATTTTCCCCTCTCTCAATTTCTGATTTAAAAGCCCACATTTGCACTTGTTTCTTTCCTTTAACTAGTGTAGTTCAGATACAGATTCTTAGTTTTAGCACGTGAATTTGCTTATTCGTGCTCAGCATTTGTTCAAAGCTTGTTGTAAAGTACAGTTTTGTACCTACCATAAATGTAGATGTCCGAACAGGACAGCATCTGCAGTCATAACAAATGGGTTGTCCTGTCGTCAGGCAGCCCTTCGGTCGGCCGGATTCCAAAGTCTGGGTCTTGCCTCGGCTGGTGTCACACTTCACCCGACGTCATCTCTGCTGGTCTTTGGGTATAAAGGCATCAGCCGACGCCATTTTCCTCAGTGTTTCTTGCCCCAGATGCCAGTTGCCCTCTTGGAAAACTAAATTTTGGGTAAATGCCAATGTTTCCAAAAAAAAGGTAGGCAAACACAAAAAATAAGCATGTATGTACATATATACAAACAAATACACCATAAGAGATCCCCTCAGCTAGCTATTAGGAGGGTAAATACCCTAGGAATACCACAGAGGGGAAGGAGGGTGGGTAATCCTGACTGCAGATGCTATCCTGTTCGGACATCTACATTTATGGTAGGTACAAAACTGTACTATGTCCTTCAAGGATGCATCTGCAGTCATAACAAATGGGTAGAATACCATAGCCAAACTAGGGCAGGAGGAAGAAGAATTATGGTGTAGTTAGGATCCCTTGCAATACAGCAGTGGCAAACCCTGCTCGGGATCTAGAGTATAGAGGTAAGTTATAATGCTTGGCAAATGTATGCACGGAGGTCCAAGTAGCCGCCTCAATAATGTCCTTGGTTGCCACTCCTCGTAAGAAAGCTGTGGTAGTGGCTGTAGCCCTTGTAGAGTGAGGCCTTATGTTCTGTGGAATTGGTTTTCCATGGTAGGAGTAACAGAATCTGATGCAATTTCCTATCCACTTGGAAATTGTCTGTTTGAAATTGCTTTTCCTTCCCTTCCTGTTGCATAGGCCACTAGAAGCTGGTCAGTTTTTCTATTGCCCTTGGTTCTGTCCAGGTAGTAGCGCAACTGTCTATGTACATCCAAGGTATGCAGCAGTCTTTCCCCCCTGTTCTGTGGATTGGGAAAGAAGGTAGGTAGGTGGATTGCCTGGTTTAGAGACACTCTGGATACCACCTTAGGCATAAATGTTGGATTAGTTCTCATGGATACTCTATCTTGATGGAAGATTAGGAAGGGTTGTACTGCCATTAAGGCCTGTAGTTCCGAAACCCTTCTTGCTGAAGTAATTGCCAGTAGGAAAGCAGTTTTCCAGGATAGGTGTTGAAGATCTGCTGTTGCTGCTGGTTCGAATGGAGGGAGTGTCAATTTTTCTAGCACAAAGTTCAAGTCCCATGCTGGTAATGGTGGTTTCCTAGGAGGTTTTACATTCTTGATTCCTCTGAGGAACCGCCTGAGTAGAGGATGTGAGAAGACAGGGGGATCGAAGCTGTATTCTGCAGAAATAGCTGATGCATGTATCTTGATGGAGGAATAGGACAGGCCTGTATGGAGAAGCTCTGCCAAATACTCCAGGATGTTGGCAATATCTATCTTTTACACATCTTTTCCTCTTTCAGTGCTCCAAATGACAAACCTTTTCCATTTCCCTGCATAGTTCCTTCTTGTAGAAGGTCTGCGGGCCTCCAGGATAATGTATTTAACCCTTTGGGATAAATCTGAGTTAGTTGCTGTTATGTAATGTTCCAGGCAGTTAGTTGCAGAGTTTTTAGATTTGGATGCATGATGTAGTCGTTCTGAGTTAACATCAAAGGCATCAGGGGTAGTGTCCACGTTCTCCCCCGTGACATGCTCCTCAGCAATGGATACCGGTGTTGTCTTGGCCAATTGGGAGCTATCAGAATTATCCTTGGACGCTCCTCTTTGATTTTCAGTAGTATCTTGTGCATCAAAGGAAGAGGTGGGAATGCATATGCTGTCAGGCCTTTCCAACTGAAGGATAGAGAGTCCACCTTCCATGCAAGTGGGTGGTATGTCCTTGTGCAGAATTTCTTGAGCTGGTGATTGAGTGGGGATGCGAATAGGTCTATTTGTGGCATTCCCCATTTCTGTGTGATGGCCTTGAAGATGTCCGGGTGTAGCATCCATTCGTGAGCATCCGAGGTAGTTCTGCTTAACATGTCTGCTAGGATGTTTTCTTTTCCCGGTACAAATATTGCCTGTAACTGAATGTTGTAGCTCAGAGCCATATTCCATAGGTCCAGAGTCATTCGGCATAGGGGTATGAATGAGTGCCTCCCTGTTTGTTGATGTACCACATGACTGTGGTGTTGTCTGTCCTTATCATCAAATGGCCTTCTTTGAGGAATGGTCTGAAATTCTGGATTGCTAGTTTTACTGCCAGCATTTCTTTTTGATTTATGTGCAGGTGCAGTTGATCTGGGGTCCATAATCCTTGTATGCATTTGTCCAGCATGTGGGCCCCCCAACCTAGGTCTGAGGCATCCGTTGTGATGGTTTGGCTTGCTTGAAAGTTGTGGAAGGGCAAGCCTGGGTTTGACTGGCATGCTTGAGCCCACCATAGGAACTCTAGTTTCAGGCATGGGATTAGTGGTATTTCGGTTTCTAAGCTGTGCCAGTGTTGAGACCATAAATTCTTTAGGTACCACTGTAGTTTTCTCATATGCAATCTGGCATGAGGGACCAGGATTATGCATGATGCCATGAAGCCCAAGGCCTGCAGTACTTTCCTTGCTGTTAGTTTGTTCTGCTTTGTTAATGCCAAGAAGTAATGAGGGAGTTCTTGTTTTTCTGCAGTTAGGAATGCCATTTGTTTTACTGTGTCCAATTCTGCACCCAAGAATGTTTTTGTTTGGGATGGTATTAGTCTTGACTTTTTTTAAATTGACTGTGTATCCCAGGGCTTGTAGTAAGCAAATGACTCTTTGTAAGTCTTTTGTCAGTTTGCTTTTGTCGTCCGCTTGTATCAGGCAGTCGTCCAGGTATGGATAAATTTGGATTCCCTGTAGCCTGCAATGAGCGATTACTGATGCCAGGCATTTTGTGAATTCTCTGGGCGCAGTAGACAAGCCAAAGGGCAATGCTGAGAATTGATAATGCTCTGATCCTGCAAGAAATCTGAGGTATCTTCTGCAATTTGGTCGTATGGGGACGTGCAGGTATGCCTCCTTGAGATCTAGAGTTACCAGCCAACACTCCTTGCCCAGCATGGGAAGAAGTTGCTGTAGGGTCAGCATTTTGAATTTTGGGACAATAATGAATGTTAAGGCGGACAGGTCGAGAATAGGTCTCCAACTTTTCTCTTTTCTTGGTACTAGGAAGAGTCTGGAGTAGAATCCTTTGCCCTGCTCTGTTGGTGGTACTCTTTCCACAGCTCTCATCTTTGTTAATTGAGCTATCTGTTTTAGAGCTTCTGTTTTCTGATTTGGAGGTAGGTTTGGCATTCCTCTTTTTACTGGTAAGGTGTGTAAGTGAAACCTGTAGCCTTGGTCTATGGTCTGCAGAATCCACTTGTCTTTTGTGATATAGTGCCAATTTTTTGAAAATAAGGCTAACTTTCCGCCTAAGGGTGCTGCTATTTGTTCCCTGGTAGGCGGTGTCAGAGCCAAGTCACTGTGATTGTCCTGTTGCAGTGGCAGTGGTTGTGTCTGTGCCTCGCTGGTTATTGCCTTGCCACTGGCGTCCTCTGTAGGCACCTCCTCTGGATTGATTTCTGCCTCTGGAACGTCTATTCCTGCCTCTGAGATTTAGAGGAGTCTGGAAAGGACCAATTTTTGGAAGGCCAGTTCCTGCTAAACCTTGGGGGCTGAACCTGTAAGAAATCTTTAACTGTTTGTACAGATTTTGTCTTCTCTTCCATTTTCTTCATTACTTGCTGAGCAGGAGAACCAAATAGACTGGCCTTATCCATAGGAGCATCTAACAGCTTTGCTTTAACATGATCCGGCAAGACCTGTTCTTTCAACCATGCATGCCTTCTTATAACTGTGCCAGTCATGGCTGATCTAAATGAAGCCTCCAGTGCATCATAGCCACATTTTAAAGAATGGTTACTAACCTGCTGAATGTTATTCACCATTTCTAAAACATATTTCTTATCTAAGGAGTCATCAGAGGACAGTTTCTTAGTTAACTGATCAAGCATAAACTCTTGGTATTGGATCATATGAAACTGACAGTTCAAAGCTCTAGCTGAGAGAGTAGCAGAGGTGTAAACTTTTTTACCCCATCTCTCTAAGGACCTGGATTCCCTTTCAGAAGGGAGAGGGTTTTTTGCTGAGGTCGAAGCTACTGCCTTAGGCCCCTGGGAGATAGTCTCAGGATCTGCAAGTGGGGCCTTGTATAGGTGGTGATGAGTGTCCAGTACCCTGTAAAACCTATCTGGTTTGGCAGGGGCTGGAGGTAAAGTATCAGGAGCAGTGCAAACATCATTAAATGCATCATCCACAACAGGCAGAACTGGAGGTATAGCTAAGGGCCTATGTTGCGGCAAGTGTAGAAAGGTCCTAAGCCTTTTTCTTGAATCTGAGAAATCTTGTCCCTGCCATTGGAATTGCTCTCTCATGGCATGTAAGGTTTCCCCAAAGGAAAATTCCTCTGGTGGAGAGGCAGATGGAATAGATTCTTCAGCATCGGAATCTTCATAAGTAGAAAAAGGAGCCTCTGGATGGTCTGTAATGTCTGAATCATCAGAATCATCATCTGAGGACACTGGCTCTGGGGGCTCTGCTCTAGGTCTCTTTTCTGGAGGCTGACAGGCCCTGTCTGGGTGAGATTGGGATCCCCTTATTAAAGAGATGAGATCCTCTGCCAGAGTAAGCATTTGAGAACTGGAACTGGGCCTGTGTGAGGGGGGCTTAACAGGCACCGATTTAGCAGTTTTGGCTGCTTTAGCCCTGGCAAAGGCCTTAATAGACATGGCTGCAGGAGGCCTAGCAGCACCACGTGCTGGGGTAGAGACATCCAAAGGGATGGTGTCTGATAATTCTATAGGAACCACATTAGTAGGCAAAACTTCAGAGGCCGATTCAACTAGGGTAGCAGGAGCCTCGGTAGTAGTCATGGATTCGGCTGAAGATTGACCCGTTTGCTCGGTTTCGGCCGAAACTGAGACACTCGCGGTTTGCTTAACCGTGGTTTCGGCCGAAACCGCGGACCGCGAGTGTCGGTCTTTTTCTTTGCGTTTTTTAACAATTTGAGAAGTCGGAGGATCCGACGGCATAATGTACGCAAAATCTGAGCCGAAAAACTGTTCAGCAAACTCCGACTGACGCCTAAGCGTTCGTCGGTTGAAGGAAGCACAGGCTAAACAGGCTGCTACGTCGTGGTCTGGGCCTAAACAAGGTAAGCAGTAAGAGTGGAAATCTTTATGAGGTATTTGTTTCCCACAAGTTAAACAGTTATTTACTTTTTCTGACATCGGCTGAGGCAAGAAAGAGTCCCCAACGGGGTACTTAGCTTTTTAGAAGTCTTCGAAGTAGTATTCGGTAGTAGTAATCTCTGGATCTGACCAACCGGCACTTGCGAACAGCTTCTGCTTCGGGCGCCACGCAGCAAGAAAGACTGAGGAAAATGGCGTCGGCTGATGCCTTTATACCCGAAGATCAGCAGAGATGACGTCGGGTGAAGTGCGACACCAGCCGAGGCCAGACCCAGACTTTGGAATCCGGCCGACCGAAGGGCTGCCTGACGACAGGACAACCCATTTGTTATGACTGCAGATGCATCCTTGAAGGACATCCACTAAATAAGCTACAAATTACTACAGCACTCAAGCGTCCTCATTACCTAGAGGAAAACAGTTTTTGTACGTACTTTACTCACTTGCTTAGAGAAAAAACAGCTCTTGTACTCACTTTCCTCACTTGTTTAGAGGAAAATAGTTTTTTATTCAGGCATGTCCAAGGGTCAGCTCCCAGTGTTCTCTCCTGAATATCTGATGAATCTGGGCATCTTGGGGCAATGTAGCAATTGCCTCATGTACACAGACAACCCTCTCCTCCTACAACCCAACACTACAACCTGTGAGAGATGCACTTATCTAGCCAAACTAGAGGTAAAGCTCTCTCCAACCAAGACTGAACTTGACAGTCAACAGAAGGTAAACACATGCACCACATCACACTCATCACATAGTCCCACCAAACCTACACCACCAAAATCCACACACAAACACGAAAACATTTGCGGGGCTCTCAATAATAATCTGCTCAAGCAACACAGACCTCCAAAGCAGAAACGCAAGCAACCTCCACCCCCCAACACAACCCAAATGACACATAGCCCATAGACTCAGTGTGCCACTCAACCACAGCCCATAAGGCAAAACAATGTACCCAACACACTAGTCATAGGTGACTCTATAGTCAGGCACACTGATGTCCCACTCACCAGGCTAAACAAGGGGACTGTTGCTGTCAGCTGCCTGTCGGGTACCAGGATCTGCCACATAACCCACGCACTACGGTCACTCCACAAGTACAAATATGACTTGTCATTGTCCATGTTGGTGTGAATGACCTGAGACTTGCCTCCCTGGACTACATGAAGAGAGACATGGAAGAGCTCTCTGATCTTGTAGCCCAGGCAGGTAGGACCCTAGCCCTGAGTAACATCCTGCCATTGCCCACAATGATACCGCAGTACAAGGACAAAATGATTGACTTCAACAACTGGCTAAGCTTCATGTGTCATTCTATGGGGATCCAGTATCTGTCACTCCTGGAATTCCGGATACTGGCTAAGGCTCTTGCTGCCCCTATAGTGCCTTTTTTAGGCAAGGTTCAAATGACAAATTCACCACCTTAACAGGAACAGGCAAGCAAAAATTGAGGGTAATGCTACTCAATGCTAGAAGTCAATCTCAAAATGCACTCCCTCAAGGCACTCCTTAAAATGGAGAACATCAATATCTGTGCAGGTGTCTAAAATCTTGTTCAAGGCTCCAGAGAGCAACCCTGCATTACCAAGCTACACCTCATATCACACGTTTCGGCCATCTAACCTGGACCAGAACACCAAAAGTGGAGGTGTGTCCATATTCATTAAGGATATCCACACCTCCAGGCTAGTTGCTCAGCATAATGCAACCGAGGTTATCCAAGTGCAACTAACTGGGGGCAAAACTGCAATCCAAACTGTAGCTTGCTACAGATCCCCCACCATGCCCCAGGATTCCCACTCCTCTTTTCTTGATATACTGGAAAATACTAGGGTTCAACCAAACACCCTAATAATGGGCGATTTCAACTACCCCACCACTAACTGGGAAAACTGTTCATGTACCAACTCCTTTGCTCAATGCTTTCTGGAATTCATAAATTCCAGTGCCCTGGATCAACTTATCCACAACTCCCACCAGGGGCAACAATATCCAAGACCTAGTCATTACCAACATGAATGACCATTGTTCCACACCTGAAGTCAACTCCTCGGTCAGCTCAGACCATAAGCTAATCACCCTAGATAGCCACATCCCACCCCCACCCCCACTAAGGAAACCACATTAAAAAATTTCTCCAAAGCCAACTTCATGCTTAAGACAGAAGTGGCAAACTTCATGACACCCATGCAGATGGACAATACAGTTACGACTGCTGAATCCTACAGAAATGCACACTAAGCACTTACACGAGTGCATGGATCGTGCTATCCCAAACAGAACCAAGACGCTATCCTTCAAAAAAAGGAAGCCAATCTGGTGGTCCCCTGCCATGAACAAACTGTACAACAGAAGGAAGAAACTGTTGCAAAAGAGAGTAAAATCCCATAAGTGGAGGAGCTCCCTGGTCAGCCTCAGTAAGAAGCGGAGATCCCTTATAAGATCCTCCCAAAGCTAGCGATGAAAACAAAATCACCACTGATTCGAGTGACAACCACAAAGCATTCTACAGCTATGTCAAGAATCTCAATGGCAACATCCAGATCTGCTCTGAGTTACAGCACAACGGCACGAAAATTACAGAACCAACTGATATTGCCAACATCCTATCAGACAGGTTCAGTGCTAACTTTACCCCCTACAGGGCCCATATCTATACAGGAAGAATGCAGAGTTCAGATAATCACAGCTACGCAGGTAAAAGCTGCACTCTCTAAAGCCAAAAACACAGCATCCATGGGACCGGACAATATCCCAGGCTGCGTTTTACATGAACTTCAGAACAAACTGGCTCCCCACCTAAGCAACATGTTCAATCACAGCCTCACGTCAGGCTTTTTTCCTCACTGAATGGAGCACAGCAACAGTTATCCCACTCCACAAAAGGGGAGCCACCACTGATCCCGGGAACTATTGCTCTATTAGCCTGATGAGCCTGGTCTGTAAGGCCATGGAACGTATCATCATGAAACTCAAATTCATTGGTAACCTCCAAATTCTGGACCCCACCCAGTTCGGGCTTGTGAAAGGCAGATCATGCCTCCTGAACCTGATCGACTTCTTTGAGGCAGTCAAAGCCGTAGACGAGGGTAAGGAGGTTCACACAGCCTATCTTGACCTCGCCAAGGCTTTCGATACCATCCCCCATTCTGGAATTATAGCTAAACTCACTAAACTAGGTATAAATCCCTACGTCACAAGATGGGTTGCCAACTAGCTCACTGACGGAACCCACACTGTAAAAGTTGCAGACTCCAAATCTGACTTCAAACCAGTGACAAGTGGAGTACCACAGGGTTCAGTCCTGGGATCGCTCCTGTTTGGTATGTACTTCTCTGAAGTACAGGCTAACACAAAGCCTTTGGCTAATGAAGTTCGCAGAAGACTGCAAACTAGGAGCCATAGTCGAGTTCCCAAATGATGTGGACATCCTACAGAAGGGCCTCACTGAGAGATGCCTGGTGTCAGAGCCATGTCCTCAAGCTCAATGCCAAAAAGTGCATTCTCATCCCCTTTGGTAAAAACTCTGTACCCATGAACTACCACATAGGTGGTAGTCTACTTTAAACCAAATGTGTGATGACACCTTGGGACCCAAGTGGACAGTAGTCTCTCCTTTGATAATCACATCACCACAGTAGTCGGGAAATCCTTCTACGTGGCACACCATCACAAAAGGGTTCTCATCCAGGAAAAAAGAGGTCATTGCTCCCCTCTACTTGACACTCATTAGACCCATTATAGAGTACAATGCCCCTTTTGGAATGTACCTCAAGACATCTGCAGCAGCTGGAAACACCAGAGAAGTACCTCACAAAGAGGATTACTGCCCTAAACAGATGTCCTACACTGACAGTCTCAAAAATCTCCAGCATTACTCCATAGCATATCGCCTACTCCGAGGTGATCTCTGCCTAACATATAAAGCTATGTCAAACCCAGAGCCGCTGGACATGCTACACCTAAAGAAATCCCAATCCCTCCAAGCTACATGCTCTAGGGATCTAAACCTTGTCACCACAATAAACAGGACATGCTGGAGGGACAGATGCCTGTCCCAGAGACTTCCCATACTCTGCTTGACATAGATGGGTAGCTTGTTTCAAAGTTCCTTATTGGCACTCAAGAAAAATCTTGATGAGTGAGTGTGAAAAAGGAAATGCACCTCTGGGATCACTTCTGTGGCTCTACTCGACAGGGCACAGGAAAATAACTTACATGGGTGGTGTAAGCCAGGGAACCTTGTTGGCTAGGCTTACTTAGGCCCTTGGAGAGAGAGTTTAGTACCTACCTATGAACATTTTATACTACTTAGTACCTTAAAGTATTGACTTCAAAGAAAGAAAACATCACTATAAAACTATCAATGAGATTAATAACAGATAGAAGAAAGCACATTTACATATATAAAGAGCCCTACATTCAAAAATCAACTTCTAGCTTTAACAACAGACAATTTGTTTTATATCATATATTGTACTGTTGTAGTAAAGTGGTGTGGGGTAGAGAGAGTCTCTGCAAATAAAGACAGCTACACTGTATGACTACATTGATTTTTTGCAGTCAAAATGCAATATAGTACTGTAAGACTTTACACAATTACTTAGCTTCCCTTTCAAGTTTTTTGTAGTCTGGTGTGACTGAGAAGCTGACAGTAAAACAATTATTTAGTTTAAGGGGGGGGGGGTATTACCTTACTTGAGCCATCTCAGGAGACACCAAGTTATTTTAATGATGTTAAAAATAGGAAGACAAAGTATTTGTCCCTAGGCTTTTTTTTTTCTTTGCCTGACCAGTCATTTTTTGAGGCTTGTCTCTTCAAAGTAATGCTGGAGTCCATTACTTCAACTGGATTTAAGTTCTTTTTCTGAAAAAAAAAGTAGCAGGTTCCTCCAGTGTTTCAAATACATTTTTTCATATCTAGTAAAAAAAAATTCTCAATTTAGCAGGGAAGATCAAGTGCGTTTTGATGCCAGCTTTATTCAGAGATTTTAGAAGGGGAATGCAGGCATTCCTTTTCAAGTCCACAATAGATGAATAATCATAGTCAAATCTGATTTGTGAGTTTCCCAATTTCAAAGGTGTAAGAAACCAGGCAGCTTTCAGGACAAGACTTTTACTTTGACTAGAAAAAAACTTCATAATACAGGATCTTGGACATATTAGTTTTGTGTCTGAAGGAATAGTAACAAGATCTGTGAGCTCGCTCTATACCAAACAGGGCTTCTTGGTAGATTTAACATTTTAGGTATCCAGGAAGACAAGTTCACCAATATTTTCACCTTCCATTTGTTCGGGGACCCCACAAATTCTGATGTTATTTCTTCTGGCTTTATTTTCCAGATCTACTTTCTCAATAACCTTATTTTGTGGTATTAAGAATTCAATGTTGTATTCTCCCTCTGATAATCTACAGTCAATATCAGAAATATAGTCTTCTATTGCTGTGTGGACTTTTTGTTTGATGGTCTTGTTTATTAATTCAATTTTACTGCCATCTTTTATTTTATCTACTTTACAGTCAAGTTTGTCTATTCTGAGAGGCAAGTTCTGAATATTAGAAAGAAATTATTGCAGCTCCTTCACTCTACAGTCTTAAGCAGACTTGGAATGGTTTATCTTCCTGCAGAAATTTTCCTTTTTTTCTTTCCTCTTGAAGTTTGACAGGAAGATATACAAAATATCACTTGATTTATACACCAATATGATCCTTGATGTTTCCACTTCATAAATTCAGAACTTTTACATGGTGATTGGTGAAATTAATACAGAAATCCTGTCAAAAGTAAATGAATGAAGCAGAGCAGAAATTTTATACTGCTTTCAGCTTGCCCAAGCCCCGCTTCTGGCTGTAATCTTCTGAATTCTTAACATTCAGCAAGGCAACTGGTCTCTGCTGTAGCCCAAGAGAGAACACAGTACATCCAAATAATTTTATCTCAGTCTGTACAGCCAGCCAGGAGTACAGGATAGTTTCTCCTTTTTTTTTTTTTTACATCCAGTGTCACTAACATTTGGGAATGTGGTCACAGAATGCATTCCATATTTTTTGCCAAGGAATATTTTCTTTACTTTTATTCTAAACGCCTTTTGAGCTCTTGACACTATAAAATGATAAAGTGAAAACACCATCAATAAATAGTCAAACTCACCAAAATAGCCATCTCTGGTGGCACAGACATTCACAGCCCTGTCTATGGTCCAGATCACCCAAGTTCAATTAGGGGTTCTATCATCTAATGGACCTGGCTGGGCATAACGTTGAGCTGCCACACGTGCCTCTGGCTCACCATTTGGGTGGAACCTAACAGAAACAATGGTGTGCTGCTGCAACCGCAAAGCACAAGATTATGAATATGTGCTGCCACTGTGCAAAACACAACCATGGGAGTGTAGGAAGGCACACTCCTTGTAGAAGTGAGCAGTGGCAGTGTTTTGACAGCCCCCTCCCCCCACATGAGAAGGGGTGCTCTGCTAGGAGACAAGTAGGCTGCTCTCCAGGACCAGCAAGCTTGCACACTCCCTACCACCAGACTCTCACTGCTGAAGAACCAATGGGCTGACTGGGCTACCTAGGCTGGAAAGACTGGGCTATGGGGTGTCTCCCACCCCAAGGATCCTTGGATCTTCCCACACAGAATTTATTGACCAACTGGATATAGGAGTAATCTGGCCACTCCTGAAGGTGGTGGGAATAAAAGGCAAAAACAAAACAAGCATAAAAAAAAACATCAAATCTGATGGAGGCAAAGGGAATACCATTTTGAAAATAAGTCAGAATTATTTTTATGGATTCTGGGCAGGAATGCGATATCCAACAGCTCAACTACCCCAGATTTTTCATCAGACTGCATCACTGTCCCTTATGAAGTTTATAACAAAGGGTTTAGCTAAAAATCACAAAATGTAACAAAGATATTACAGACACCAGGCATGCTCTATTTCAAAAATGTTCCCCAAAATGAAATTGGGCTATTTGATCAAAAATTAACTGAATATTTAGCAATACGGATTAAAAAGGATTCTGGTGTGGCAGCTAAGGATACGTGGGAACAGACTAACAAAAGATAACACAAAAATAGAGAAAAAGTTATGTACTCAACATAATGGTTCCATGTATGTAGTCCATCTTGTCGAACATTATTACATGTGGGTTCGGAGCAGAGGTCGGCCGCTTAGAAAGCCTGAAAACTTCTGATTGCCTAGTGGCTAGGAGGTATCCCATGGTGCATGAGCACATTCTCCAGATCTTGTTTGCTACTAGTCTATCAGAATAAGACAGGAAAAAGGACAAAGGTCCGGAAGAATAAACTGTAATACAGGTGCCCTTATGGTATAAACCACTGTAGAAAAGGAAAACTGTTTCCAAAACGTTATGGTGAGTATATAAGTTCATAGGTAGGTACTAGGCTATCTGCCTGAAGGCATATATTAGCCCAGCCACGTTGTGTGGTATTCACCACCCCTTTGGTTAGTTCCCCAGGCCCTTGATCTAGCAGCTAGTATCCTTGGCCCCTATCTAGTAGTGCTGTTGGTATGATCCCTGGTATGACTTTGTTACCCATCCACTCGTCAAGGTTCCTCTTGAAGAGGAATAGTGAGGGGCTCTGTCTTATGTAGATCGGGACCTTGTTCCATAGCAAGGGAAGCTTTTGCGAAGGGAATCTATCCCTTCCAGCGTGTTCTATTCATTGCTGTGCTGAGGTTTATATCCCTAGAGCATGTTCAACAGTTCTGGGTTGGACATGGCTCTGTATGTTAGACAGAGCGCGCCTCTGAGAAGGTGGTGTGCAACAGAGAAAAGCCTTAGTTTTTTCAATCGTGCTGCATAGGGCAACTATTTGAGGCCAGTAATCCTCTTAGTGAGGTACCTCTGTGGTCTCTCCAGCTGCTGGAGATGCCTAGGCAGGTACATTCCAATTGGTGCATTGTACTCAATAATGGGTCTGATGAGGGAAGAGTAGAGGGGCACCACTACATCCTTAGATCTTGATGCGAACCCTTTCGTGATCAGATGGGTCACATAGAAGGATTTTCTAACCACCTTGGCAACATGGTTATCAAAGGAAAGCTGACTATCTACTTGGATCCCTACATCCCTTATTACTTCTTCAGATTTCAGGGGGTTACCCTCCTATGTGGTAGTTTGTGGGTACTCTTTTCCAAAGGGGATTACTATGCATTTTTTAGCATTTAGCTTGAGACCATGACTTTGACACCATGCATCAGTCTCATTAAGGCCCTTCTGGAGGATATCCATGTCAGCCAGAGACTATTATAGCACCCAGTTTGCAGTCGTCCGCAAACTTGGTCAGCCACAGCCCTTCAGTGCTTGCCTGTACTTCTGAGAAGTATATGCCAAACATAACTTCTTTATATTATGTAGTCCTATCTCGCCTCCATTATTACGTGTGGGACAGCGTCCCTAGCATCTTGAATGGGTGGCTCACTGAAAAATACTCTAGTACCGTGGAACCAAAACGAGGCTCTACCCCTGGAAGTTAAATCCAATTTATAATGGGAAATGAAGATATGAGGGGTAACCCATGTTGCTGCTGCACATATATTATCAATAGGTGTCTTGGAAAGCAGCAGAAGTAGAAAAGGACCTGGTAGAATGCGCTTTGACTTTAAAGGGCAACTCCTTTCCCTGAGAAGTGTAAATAAAGGAAATACAACTAGAGATCCAGTTTGATAGTGTGACCTTGGAAACTGGCAAACCCATTCTAGCCTCAGCAAAAAAAAACGAACAGCTGTTCTGATTTTCTAAATCCTTTGGTCCTGTGGATATAGAAACACAGTTGCCTATGCACATCCAATTGGTGGAAAGTATACTTTGCTTTATTGGTGTGATTAGGGAAGAACACTGGCAATTCAATTGTTTGGTTTAAGTGAAATTGAGAACAGACTTTAGGAATAAAGGAAGGATTGGTCCAGAGAGAAACCCTGCCTTTGTGAAAAATGAAATATGGAGGTTTAACTGATGGGGCTTGTACTGGTGGTGGTGCTGCAGTAGCGTTGTGTCACAGTAAGACGTCCTGTTTGATTCTCAGCTAGAGCGTCTTCTGTGTGGAGACATGCGTGAATGGGCGTGCCTTCGTTGAAGGTTGCGCGTCAGGGCTGGCAACTCGGCACTTAAAAATCTACTGCCAATCATTAGTGGACCGGAGATCCGCTGTGGCGACCGCTAACCGGGAAAAGCCGAAAGACATAACTGATTGGGCTTGTAGTTCAGAAAGTACAGTTGTGTACACTTACCATACATGTAGATGTTAGAGTGTATTCACTGTTGCAGTCATTACATTTGGGTAATCTGCTGGAAGGTTGCCCTCAGTCGGCCTGAATTCCAAAGTCTTGGGTCCTGCATTAATTGCCGTCTTCTCTTCCATGACTTCAGGTCGTCAGGGGTATAAAACATGCAGCCAACGCCATTTGCTTTAGTTTTTCTTGCCCCGATGTCAGGTGCCCCCCAAAAGATAGCAATATTCTAAATATATATATATATATATATATATATATATATATATATATATATTAAACTTTACCTTCATCTACAAGCAAATACACCACATAGGTTGTAGAAGATAGAGAAGGAAAGATGCACTGTAGAATGACAGGGGGGTGGCGGGAGGGTAACCTGGACTGCAACAGTGAATACACTCAAACATCTACATTTATGGTAAGTGTACACAACTGTACTATGTTCTTCATGTTTCACTGTTGCAGTCATTACATTTGGGTAGAATCCCAAAGCTATGGTTGGGAGGCTGGAGCTAAACAGCATTAGGTGACGCTATAAGGCCCTGCAGCACTGCAGTGCCAAAGCCTGCCCTGGACTTAGAGAGGCAAATGGTAATGCTTTGTAAAGGTGTGAACAGAACTCCAAGTAGCAGCCTCTAGAATGTCCTTGGTTGGTACTCCTCTGAGAAAGGCTGCTGAAGTAGCTGCAGCCCTGGTGGAGTGAGACCTAATGCCCTTGGGCACAGGTTTGCCATGGTGTAAGTAGCAGAAACGGATGCAATGGCTTATCCACTTTGAAATTGTCTGCTTTGAAATAGCCTTTCCTTCTGATCCTGCAGCATATGACACCAGTAATTGCTCAGTTTTTCTTAGAGCTTTAGTCCTGCTCAAGTAGAATCTTAGCTGCCTGTGTACGTCCAAGGAATGCAGAATTCTCTCCCCTTTGTTCTGTGGATTTGGATAAAAAGTTGGCAGATGAATTGTTTGGTTAAGAGCCACACTGGAAACGACCTTAGGCAGAAAAGTAGGACTTGTCCTCAGAGACACCCTGTCTGGGTAAAATATGATAAAAAGGCTCTACAGCCATGAGGGCCTGTAGCTCTGAAACTCTTCTTGCTGAAGTAATTGCTAGTAGCAGAGATGTCTTCCATGATGAGAACTTTATATCAGCGGTAGCAGCTGGTTCAAATGGAGACAGGGTGAGCTTTTCCAACACATAATTGAGGTCCCATGCAGGTAATGGTGATCTTCTAGGAGGCCTTAAATTTTTGGCTCCTCTAAGATACTGCTTTAGTAAAGGATGAGAAAAGATTGGTGGCTCTGTATTGTAATGAGCTGAAATGGCAGAGGCATGGATTTTGATTGATGAGAAAGATGGGCCTTTGTCAAGCATCTCAGTTAAGTATTGTAATATCCGAGGAATATGCGGTTCTGCTGTATCAGTTCCTTGTGCTGGATTCCAAGCACAGAATCTCTTCCATTTGTCAGCATAAAATTTTCTAGTACTAGGCCTACTGGCTTCCAAAATGACATCCATCACAGCTTTGCTGAGGTGTCTTCTGTATGATTACAGGATTAGCCATGCTGCCAGGTTCAGAGTCTGTAGTTGATTGTGCAGGATCTGATTGTTTTGCTGGGACAGTAGTTGTGGTTTTTGAGGCAAGGTCCAAGCTGGGTATTGAGACAAGTTCCTTAGGATTGGGTACCAGTACTGGCGGGACCAGTCCGGGGCAATTAATATCTTTGGCTTCTCTTGTCTGACTTTTAGGAGGACCTTGGGTAGAAGAGCCAGAGGACGAAAGGCGTAAACTGATAGGTTTTTCCAACTGAAGGATAAGGAGTCCACTTTCCATGCTTGTCTGTGATAAGTCCTTGTGCAGAATCTTTTCAGTTGATAATTTTGAGGAGAGGCAAATAGGTCTGTGTCTGGTCTCCCCCATTTCTCTATCATGCTGAAGACCTGTGGATTTAGTTTCCATTCGTGTGGGTCCATAGGAATTCTGCTTAGGTCATCTGCCAGAGTATTTTGCTTTCCTGGCAGGAACTGAGCTTGGAGATGTATTTGGTAAGTCAAGGCTGTGTTCCACAAGGCCATGGCTAGTCTGCAAAGGGGGTAGGAATGTGTACCCCCCTGCTTGTTTATGTACCACATCACTGTGGTGTTGTCAGTCTATCAGCAGTTGCCCTGGATGAAGTAAGTCCTTGAAGGCTGTCAGAGCATTCTGAACAGCTAGCATTTCTTTCTGGTTGATATGCAGATGCATTTGGTTTGGGCTCCATTTACCTGAACGCATCTCCCTGCCAGGTGGGCCCCCCCCCCGCATAGTCTGATGCATCTGTAGTTAGGGTTTGGGTGGCAGGGGGTAGAGTGAATGGCAGTCCCTTGTTTTGGTGACATGTCTCTGCCCATCAAAAAAACTCCTGGTGTAGACAGGGAATGAGAGGAATCATTGTTTCTAGGCTGTGACAATGTTGACTCCATAAACTTTTTAGGTACCATTGAAGTTTCCTCATATGCAATCTCGCATATGGAATTAGTAGAATGCAGGATGCCATTAACCCCAAAGTCTGCAGAATTTGTCTTGAAGATAACTGGGTTCTTGTTGCCATTTGTTTGAAGTATGTTGTCAGTTGCCTTTGTTTCTCTGGCGTGAGATAAGCCATCTGGGCAGTTGTATTCATGCTTGCACCCAGGAATGTAATTATTTGAGAGGGTACCAGTTGTGATTTCTTTTTGTTATGGTGTACCCTAGGCATACTAGAAGACTTTTTACAAACACCAGATGTTGAAGAGTGTCCTTGTCCTCTGCTTGAATGAGGCAATCGTCCAGATAAGGATAAATTTAAATGTTTTTTGGCTGCAGAATGCAATTACTGGTGCCAGGCACTTTGTAAAGACCCTGGGCGCAGTAGTTAAGCCATAGGGAAGTGCAGAGAATTGGTAATGCAAAAAACCTGCTTTGAAGCGTAGGTATCTTCTGCAGGATTCCCTTATTGGGATATGCAGGTATGCCTCAAGTCTAGAGTTACTAACCAAGCATTCTTGCCTAGCATAGGCAGTAGCTGTTGTAAAGTCAGCATTCTGACTTTTGGAATGTCCAGGAATGTGTTCAGAATCGATAAGTCCAGTATTGGGCGCCATGAATCGTCTTTTCTGGGTACCAGGAAAAGTCTTGAATAAAAACCTTGTCCTTTTTCCTTTTCTGGTACCGGTTGAATAGCCCCCATATCCATGAGGGACATGACTTGTTTCTGGGCCTCTGCCCACTGATTTTGTGGCAGATCCGGCCATCCGTTTGGAACTGGTAAAGTATGGAAATGAAATCTGCACCCCTGGGATACTATGTTTAATACCCACTTGTCCTGAGTAATTAACTGCCAATTTTGAGCATGAAGTGCTAGTTTCCCCCCCAAGGGGGTTGCCAAAAGATAAGTGTTTGGTGATGGTAGAGGAAAGTCATTGAGACTGCTTACTGTAGGGTTGTGCTTTGTTTCCTCCAGATTTGGAGGTGGAGGCACCCCATTGCTCTGACCTGTAAGAACCCTGTGATTGACATCTGGAGCCTTTTGAGCGCCTGGATTTGCTCTGTTGGACACAGGAAAGGACCAGTTTTTAGTAGGCCAGTGCCTACTGAATCTGGGTGGCTGCACTTGCAAGAAATCTTTTACAGTTTGCATAGATTTAGCTTTGTCTTCCATTTTCTTTAAAACCTCTTCTGCCTTATTACCAAAAAGAGTATCATGCTGCAAAGGGGCATCCAACAATTTGGCTTTAACATGATCAGGCAGATTTTGCTCTTTTGAGTCAGGCATGCCTTCTAATCACAGATGCAGTAACGGCGACTCTACAAGAGGCCTCCAAGGAATCAAAACCACATTCCAAAGTTTGCTTTCCAACCTGTTCTGCTGAATGGAATAAATCCTGTAACTCTATTTTCCACACAATCAGAAATCAACATCATTTTCTGTTTCAGTAAGCCCATAACATGCTGTTGATATTTAAGCATATGAAACTGGCAGTTTAAAGCCCTGATTGCCAAGGTTGCAGACGTATAAACAGTCTTACCCCATCTATCCAGCGCCCTGGAATCTCTATCAGAAGAGGTAGGATTTCTGGCTGTATAAGCCTTTACACCCTTTGTGACCCTGAGAGAGCTGGATTTTTGAAAAGAAATTTGTGGGAGTCAGGAACCCTGTAATATCTGTCTGGCTTACTAGGAGCCGGATGCAGGGAATCAGGAGCCATGGTTGACTCCGAGAACACATCAACAATGTCTAATACAGGAAGTATTGCCAAAGGCCTAGGCTGAGGGAGAAGGAAATCCCCAAGCCTCTTTTTAGATTCAGAGAAGTCCTGACTCTCTCAGTGAAAATGTTCCCTTAAAGTATGCAAAGTCTCTCCAAAAGAATAATCCTCAGGAGGAGATGCAGATGGGATGGATTCCTCTGCATCAGAATCTTCATAGGGAGAAAC
This sequence comes from Protopterus annectens, assembly GCF_019279795.1. NCBI lineage: Eukaryota > Metazoa > Chordata > Ceratodontiformes > Protopteridae > Protopterus > Protopterus annectens. The sequence goes on from NC_056739.1 coordinate 1,504,684,576, forward strand.
AGAAAATTCCTGATCAGAAGAGGAATCAGAAGAAATGGAAACCTGATCTGAAGATTCATAATCAGTGCCTTGCCTATGCCTCTTAGTGGGGGGGGGGGGGGGGGGAGTTGGGAACCCCTGAACAAGGTAATTAAATCCTCAGCCATTTTTGATAATCTGTTTTTTTAGGCATAGGGGCCTGAGCACGTGGCTCATGCATCGTTTTTTTTTAGACATAGAAAGAGTTTTTGACCTTGTTTTTGTTGCTGTCTAATATAAAAATGTTGAGGTCTGAAAACACCCTCAGATGCCAGTGCTGGATCAGCGGCTCCGGACCCATCTAAGGGAGAGACATACGCGGGTTCAATACTCAATCGCGCGGCATACCAGACTCTGAATGGGTCTCGGTAGTGGCCTGCGACTCAAAAGTAGCGGGTATCAGGGGCTGCGAAAGTGCCTCACTGAGTACCGGTGACTGGCTTAGGAGAAGCTTCGTCGGTTTTGGACATCGATGGTCTGTCTCTGTCTTTTTCTTTGTTTTTTTGTGAACTCCGGTAGTCTGCTTGCTAACAGACGACATTTCAGGATAGTTGAATCTTGAACCAAAAAATTTAGAAGCAAAAATATACAGACGCTTAACAGTGCGTTGGTTAAATTTAGCACAAAACAGACAGCAAGGCACATTGTGATCAGGGCCTAGGCAAGGAAAACAATACAAATGAAAATCCTTATGAGGTATTTGCTTCCCAAAAGTAATGCAATTATTAACAGTTACTGACATCGGTAAGGAGCAAGAAAAAGTTTCCCCAACGGGGTACTTCGCTTTAGTTTGAAGACTTCGGTTCTGAAACTAGAATATGAAAATTTCAAGAGTCGGCCGACCGGCACTTGCAAACTGCTTCTGCTTTGGGCAGCGTGGCAAGAAAGACTAAATAAAATGGCATCGGCTGCATGTTTTATACCCCTGACGTCATGGAAAAAGAGAGAGCAACCGACGCAGGACCCAAGACTGTTATTTAGGCCGACTTGAGGGCAACCTGCCAGCAGATTACCCAAATGTAATGACTGCAACAGTGAAACACGAAGAACATCTGACCAATCATATTGCTTTAAATGTAATCCAAAGCAATGGAAAAGTTGCAATGTACAATTGTATGCAGTGTTACGCTGCTTGAGACCAATGACTATCATTATACGGCATGGCAAGTCAGCCAATGAACTGACTGCAATATTTTTAGCGTTGGTACACACGGATCAACAAATAAACCAATCCTGAAATTTTAAACGTACCAATGCCAATTTTAAACCAATTTTAAATGCCAGTAAGTTGCCAGAGGCACGTCTGATAGCTACAATGATTTACTCTACACTGACAAATCGTTTCAATGCACTCATAATGTCACTATGAAAATGATACAAGCTAAAGATTTTACTCTCAAAATAGAACAGCACTCATTTTATACATCACATCAAGCAGTTAAGGCAACACTGGTTGGATATGCAGAACGATCATATCTCTAAAATCAAATATAGAATGAATGTAAGCCATATTCAGAAAAAACAGTAAAGATTTTTGCAACAAATAAACATAATATATCGTATTAAACTAATGACATTATCTGCACTGGTTATGGTAACTGCTATATAAACAAATTGACCAATCATCCAAGTTTAAGAATATCTGGAACCAATGGACAAATGTGCAGCTAATCATATGCAAAACTGCACTGCTTAAGGCCAATAACTATAAGGCTTTTAAAAAAAAAAAAAAAAAAATTCATCAAATCACTACAATGCCATCATTAGTATTGGTGTTCTTGAGTCAACGAACAAACCAAGCCTAAAATTATAAATATAATACAGACCAATGAGCAACCACAGACACAAGAATGACTGAACACAGCATTGCGCTGCTCTAAACTAATGAAAAAAAATAAATATTCAGTAAAAATCTGAACACAGGCAAACAGATGCTAACAAAAAAAAAAAAAAAAGACAATAAACGAATATATACCAACCCAGAATATTAAATAACTAAAACATGAAACATATAAAGTTAAAGCCAATAGCAAAACACAATAAATGACAAAGATGAGAGGGCATGAAAACTCAAATGAGGTTTCAGCGGAACTAAATCATTTTAACCCATAGCCTTTATCTGTTTGCAATTGTATAACCCATCATAACTCACTAGTCAGTTAAATTTCTTACATCTGTGGTGATGGTGCTGCGGTAGCGTTGTCGCCTCACAGTTAGACATTGCCCGTTCGATTCTCAGAGCATCTTCTGTGTGGCGACATGCGTGAATGGGCATTCCTTCGTTGAAGGTTGTGCGTTAGGCCCGGCAAGCCAGCACGTGAAAATCTACTGCCAATCATTAGCGGACCGGAGCTCCGCTGTGGCGACCCCTAACCGGGAAAAGCCGAAAGACACAACAACAACCTAATCTATCTGGGATCAGTACCTGAACCACCAAAAAAATGAAAGAATGTTCTGATTCCTTACTTTTTATATGCTTGGCCAAGGCATTCTCCCCCTCATCTAACCTCTTAATATCATAAATGTGCTCACAAATGTGCTCTTACAGTGTGACTCGTTTTTCCTATATAAAAGGATGAACATACAAGTCAAGCCAAATATACCAAATTACAAGTAGAATTAGTCTGCAAACAGACTAAACCTATATTCTCTCCCTATGCTAGGATGTTTAAAGAAATTACTCTCTTCAATAAAACAACAAAAGTTACATTTTTTACGAGAGGAGGTTCCAACACGTTGGCCAGTTTGATTACCAGTTAGTAGGAGGTGCTCGGTAATTTTAACGCAATTTGTTTCAAAGATTTTTTTGTTTTTGAAACAAAACCTAGGGGTAGGACCTACTACATTCTTTACCTTTTCATCAGTCATACGGATTGGCCAGTGCTTCTTAAATACATCAGAGATGACGTTAATGTCTGACGAAAAGGATAAACTTTTGAGATATGATTAATTTGTTAATCATGGATATTTAAATGAATTGTAATTCAATGTTTTATTAATAATTTGAAGAGGGCAGCAACAGTGGTGCAGTGGTTAGCATTGTCGCCTCACAAGAGGTTCTCCGGTTCAATCCTCGGCTGGGGTGCCTTCTGTGCGGAGTCTGCATGTCCTCCCCATGATCACGTGGGTTTCCTCCGGGTGCTCCCGTTTCCTCCCACATCCCAAAGACATGCTGTAGGTGGATTGGACACTCCAAATTGACTCTAGGTGTGAGTGTGAGTGTGTGCCTTCAGTGGAGGGTTGGGCGCCGGGCTGGCAACTTGACACCATAAAACTCCACTGCCAATCATGGGCAGACAGGTGATCCGCTGTGGCGACCCCTAACCAGGAAAAGCTGAAAGAAGAAGAATTAATGATCTGAAGAAAAGCCATTTTTGGCATGAAAGTTCTTATCTGGTATTAAGTTTTTATAAGATCAGCTATGTGTGGCTCCTTGGTTTCCTGTTTGGTGGATATAGTTTGTGATGTAGATTGTTTGCAACTAAAATTATGTCAATATGATTTGTTTTCATTTACATAAATGTATGACTGCCTATGTCACAAGTGATAATTTAACAAATATTTCTTGTTTTAAAGAAGTTTAACTGAATGGTGCTCTAACAAAAAAAAACTAATATTTTTATGTGAGGAGCAAAACATCTTGCATCCCCCATGCAGTGGGCTGTAGCAATAGTCTCTATTTACTATACCCAACTCAATTGTCTACTACAACTCAGAAAAGGACAAAGTGATTTCAGTGTAAGCATTATTCCATGGCAAGTTTCAATTTAATTATAAAATCAGTCTCTCCACAAATCTATTAATTTACATTTCTCAGTGGACAGCATCAATTTCAAACATTTGCCCGTCCTGGGGCCCTTGTTTTTTGTGAGGCAAAAACTCAAGAGCTTTAAGCTACATAATGGCTCTGTACTGTCACCATATTCTTCAAATCCACTTTACCATGCTGAAAACAGTCTGATGGGGCCTGCTTCATTCCAGAATTATCATGTAGACAGCATCATATGATGATTTCAAGGCAATAAGAACTACTGAGATGGGCACAGGAGAGAGGAAATTGACAGGTCTGGTCTGAAGTGAACAATATCCAGACTTACAGCTGACTTTGAAAAGTTAGCGTGGTTAAAAGACAACTTCAAGTAGCATACTGTACCCACTCACTCAAGTAATCAGATTCTTAATAAAAGAATAAAGTTATGCTTTGTGGACAGAACTATGACCACTTGAAGGGCTCCCTACTGAAATGTCAGCACAAAGACCAAAAATCCATGAGAAGAACAAATCTCTAACATCGCTCTTCGCTTTTAAAAAAACTATTTTGCAAGAGGTCTAGCCCCACACCCCTGGCTGGTACATGCAAGTCCATTTTTTTGGCCATTCAGTCTATAGTATGGGACTCAATCATGTGGGTCCAGACCTTTCAAACACTTGAGGTACCAAAGTAAGCTAATACCAGCAGATATTATAAACCATCATAAAAGGAAAATTGAAAGATAATGGCAATCTACAAAACATGAAGAAAACCTTAAACACAACCATAAAACGTAATTTCACACAAAAGGGAATAAGAGTCGAACCACAAAATATAAAATGGCATACTCTGCCAAGTATAAATTTTATTACTCTAAGCGGTTCCTAACAAAGCTGCCAACTATCTAGTCAGCCACATACTGATAAATAAAATGCAATAAGGAAATCTATACAATGGCAAGAAAAAAATTGCAAAGGTAATAAAGCATTTTAAAACCTAGATAGAACTTCAGACTACATATGAAATCTTTGAAGACAGTTAAGAGTCTATAAACTCTGGAAAACAGAATTTCTGATTACTGCAATTTGAAATTGCATTTTGAAACTGCAGTAAATGAACCACTGAATTGCTCAAGGTCCTGTGTTATACACCTAAAAATAAAAATTAAAAAGGCATAATAAACCACAAATTTGATATTGAAAGACAGTGAATATGCATATTTCATCTCCCATATCAAAGACCTGGAAAGGTACTTGGACACCTGCTTCTTTAACACCTCACTAAAGATGGTTTGGGACTAATTGCCTGAAGAGAACATTCAATGCCTTAACTTTCTCTGAAGCTTGGAAAGCTAAGATATTAGCTATAATACAGAGTGGTCTCCCCTCTACAAGCGGTAACGATAAAACAAAAGTACTGAAAGTCCTGTACAGAATATGCTGGACCCAGATGCAGCAATATACGGTCCTCACTACCACAATGCAGCATGAACTGTAGAATAGTTACACTTTTAAGATACTTTCTACAGTCTACAGATATGATTACAAGTAACCTCCTAAAGTGCCCGTTTCAAACAGGGCATTTCCTTAAAAGCAGCAAGAAACTTCTCTCATTAAAAACTACTTACAAACAAGCCTGACTACCCTGCTGCCGAAAACAGCAATTACTAGAAAATGGAAATTAAAGTCTAAACCAACTTTACCGAAAGTATTGAATATAGTAACGAGATAAAACAACTGGAATTGGGTTCTTTAGAAAAGCATAGGAACAAATTACATAGGAAAAAATGGGAATTGTGGGAACAATACATGTAGAAGAGGATTGGGATTCAAAAGAAGGCAAGGCTTAAATGAGCTATGTAATGTTTGACTGACAAAGCCTCGATAGACAAGTGTATAATATTTGCAACTAAAATTATGTCAATATGGTATGTGATGTATAATGCTTGCAAGTAAAACTATGTCCATAAGGTGTTTTCATTTATATAAATGTATGATTGCCTATGTCATTCATAATTTTTTTTACAAAAAAAAAAAAAAAAACTGGCTACCCGTCTCTGAAATTATTTCTTCTTACATAACAGGAAGAAATGCTAACTGTTAAAGTATCCTTTTCAAATAACTTGACAATTTACTGCAGCGACCCAAAGACACCAAAAAATGTTTCACCTAAATCACTTTTGGCAAAACTCAAAATAATCTTTTCTGAAAGGGGGGAAGAGTCCCAATCCACCCTCCAAATTTAAATATACTTACTCCAAGGTTGCACAACAGGGGAGAAAAGGGAATTCTCCACTATTTATGGAAGTATTTTTGGCAAAACATTTTCACCCAAACAGCATTCACAGAAACTGCTGTGGTCAAACCTTTGAGACTCCCACAACTAAGTACTCAGTAATTCAAAGTAAAGTGTAAAAATCAAAACAACAAGCAAATCACAACTAATGTGACAGAGCACTCAAAGCAATTTGGTTTGGTCATAAGCTAACACTGCAGTTTAACTCTTGATCTAAAGGAAGCATGGGCTGAAAACAAGCGCATCAGTCTGGTATGCAAATGGAAAGGGTTTTACTTTACCTGTTCACAATTTCTCTGAGACTGCAGATGTGTCTGCAAACGTCGCAGCAAAGGAACTCCATTGCGAGACTGTCTTTTTAGTGTCCAGTAACTATGTAATCTCTGCATGAACTGGCTCTTACGCTGGATGGTTAGGCGGCCTGTGATGTTACTCAACCTGGTAAATCAGGACAAAGAAATGTCACTATCAAACAGAATTGTATTCCACACCATTTATCAAAAGAAAAGTACAGTTTTGTACCTACCATAAATGTAGATGTTCGAAGATCCACATTGCTGCAGTCCTTACACTTGGGTAGTCCGCTGTCCTCGGTCGGCCCGAATATCAAAGTATTAGGCTGACGTCGGTCAAGGTGCTTAAGACTGACATCAGGACGTCAGGGTACAAATGCGCATGACCGACGTCATATCCTCAGTCTTTTCTTGCCCCAGATGTCAGAAGACCCTAAACAGAAAGGTCAAAACCAAAAGACAGCAAAAAACAACCAACCACCCTTGTACTAACCATATGTACAATATATACAATATTCACAATATGTACAACCCAAACCACACAACCGCCTCTAACTACAGAGGGAAGGAGGGAGGTAAATTGGACTGCAGCAATGTGGATCTTGAACATCTACATTTATGGTAGGTACAAAACTGTACTATGTTCTTCATCTCACATTGCTGCAGTCCTTACACTTGGGTAGAATCCCAAAGCAGAGGTAAGGGAGGATGGCAAAACTATAAAGCAGTAGGAGCTGCCAAAATGCCCTGTAAAATTGCAGTGGCAAAACCAGCCCTCGATTTAGAGTAAAGTGGAAGGTGATAATGCTTAGAGAAAGTATGCACTGAACTCCAAGTAGCTGCCTCCAAAATATCTTTAGTTGCCACCCCTTAAAAAGCTGTAGAAGTGGCAGTAGCCCTAGTGGAATGAGGCCTAATCCCAGCTGGAATCTCCTTACCATGATGAGAATAACAGAAAGCAATACAAAACCCAATCCATTTAGAAATAGTTTGTTTTGACACAGGCTTGCCCTGAGAACCCAAAGCAAAAGAAACAAATAACTGCTGAGACTGCCTGAACCCTTTAGTTCTGCTCAAATAATATCGCAACTGCCTGTGTATATCCAAAGTGTGCAAAATCTTTTCCCCTTTATTTTGGGGGTTTGCATAAAAAGTAGGCAAATGAATAGTTTGGTTTAAAGCCACACTAGAAACCACTTTAGGCATAAAGGAAGGATTAGTACGCAAAGATACCCTATCCTTATGGAAAATTAAGAAAGGCTCAACTGCCATAAGGGCCTGTAATTCAGAAACCCTTCTCGCAGATGTAATAGCCAACAAAAAAGCAGTCTTCCATGATAAATATTTCAACTCAGCAGTAGCTGCAGGCTCAAAAGGTTGTAGAGTGAGTTTCTCCAACACAAAATTGAGATCCCAAGCAGGAGTAGGAGCTCTCCGTGGGGGTCTTATATTCTTTGCCCCTCTAAGGAATTGCTTAAACAAAGGATGAGAAAACAATGGTGGGTCACAGTCATAGTGAGCAGAAATTGCTGCAGCATGAACCTTAATAGAAGAGAAGGACAAACCTTTGTCCAGTAACTCAGTAAGATATTGAAGAGCCACACTTAAATTAGGCTTAGAAACATCAAATTCCTTTGCTGTACTCCAAAATAAAAATCTCTTCCATTTATCTGCATACACTTTCCTTGTACTAGGCCTTCTGGCCTCCAAAATAACATTCAGAACTTGCTGTGGAAGCTGAGACCCTCCAGGGTTTAAAACAGAATATGCCAGGCTGTCAGGTGAAGAGAGTGAAGTTTGACATTGAGTAAATGACTGTTCTCCTGAGACAGCAGGTGTGGAATCGAAGGCAAAGGCCATGGAGGCTCCGTACCAGACTTCTCAGTAATGGGTACCAGTGCTGTCGAGGCCAATCTGGAGCTATTAAAATCATCTTTGGCTTGTCCTGTCTGACCTTCAGGAGTACCTTTGGGAGGAGAGGCAGAGGTGGAAAGGCATACACATGAAGATTGTTCCAATTGAATGAAAGAGCATCCACTTTCCAAGCTGTGGGATGAAACCTTTTGTGCAAAACTTTGGCAGCTGGTAGTTTAGTGGAGAAGCGAACAGATCTATGTCTGGAGTTCCCCATAACACTGTCAACTTCCGAAATACATGAGGATCCAATTTCCACTCGTGGGGATCCATAATTTGCCTGCTCAACACATCTGCTAAGGAGTTCTGTGCTCCGGCAGAAACCTTGCCTGAAGATTTAGCTGTAAACTGAGAGCAGTCTCCCACAAAATCATTGCTTGTCTGCATAGAGGATAAGAATGTGTTCCCCCTTTCTTGTTGATGTACCACATGACAGTTGTGTTGTCTGTTAGAATCAACACCTGCCCTGGAAGAAGTAAATCCTTGAAAGCTATTAATGCAAATTGGACTGCTAACATCTCCTTCAAGTTGATATGTAGATGTTGAAGTCTGGTAGGCCACGTGTCTTGTACCCACTTTCCATTTAGATGAGCTCCCCAAGCTTTGTCTGAGGCATCTGTCGTTAGAATCTGACTCGCCTCTGGCCGGGTCACAGAGAGTCCCTTGTTTAGGTGACATTCCTGAGCCCACCACAAAAATTCCTTTTGAATGCAAGGTATTATCTGAATGACAGTGTCCATATCTTGGCAGTGCTATGTCCATACATTTTTGAGATACCATTGTAGCTTCCTCATATGCAGTTTGGCATTGGGAAGCACCAGAATACAAGATGCCATGAACCCCAAGGCTTGAAGGACTGTCCTTGCAGTCAGCCTGGACTGATGAGACAATTGATGGAAGTAAAGAGAAAGATTCTTTTGTTTGTCCGGGGTCAAAAGGCCATCTGGGATGCTGTATTCAGTCTCACACCCAGAAAGTACATGTCCTGAGAGGGTACTAGACTGGACTTTATTTCGTTCACAGAATACCCCAGGCATCTTAGCACTGCTATCACATATTGCAAATGATGAAGAAGTTCGTCCTTTCCTTGGGCCAGAATCAGGCAATCGTCCAAATAAGGATAGATCTGTATTCCTCTTAGCCTGAAGAAAGCTATCACTGGAGCCAGAACCTTCGTGAACACTCTGGGCAGTAGATAAGCCAAAGGGCAATGCAGAGAACTGATAATGAGAAGTCCCAGCCCGAAAGCAGATACTTCCTGCAACTTAGCCTGATAGGAACATGAAGGTAAGCCTCCTTGAGATCCAGAGTCACCATCCAGTGATCTTTGCCCAGCAGAGGTAAAAGCTGTTGTAACGTCAACATTTTGAACTTGGGAATGTCCAGATAAGTGTTGAGGATAGATAAATCCAAAATTGGTCTCCACGTGTTCCCCTTCTTTGGTACTAGGAACAGGCGAGAATAAAATCCTAGGCCCACTTCTGGCAGAGGGACCGGTTGTATGGCCCCTATTTGGAGCAGCAGAGAAATTTGTTTGTGAGCCTCTAGTCTTTGCTGAGGAGGAACGTCCGGCATGCCTTTGAAAGGAGGCAAGGTATGGAAATAAAACCTGTAACCTTGGTGTATGATATCCAATACCCATCTGTCTTGGGTAATCAAACTCCAATTTTCCCTGAAGAGTGCCAGCCTTCCTCCCAAAGGTGCTGCCAGGCAAGAAGGATCTGGCAGCTGAAAAGGTAGGTCATTGGGCCTGTTTACGAAAGGACTGGCCCCTGCCCTCACCTGAAGATTGTGCAGGAGAACTCCCTGTTCTCGGTCTGAAGGAGCTCTGAGCTCTGCCCCCTACCACGTCTAGATCTACCCCTAGACTGTGAATCATAAGAAGGGTACGTCCACCCCTTAAGCAGGCCAATTCCTACTAAACTTCGGAGGCTGGACTTGCAAAAAATCTTTAACAGTCTGCATAGACTTAGCCTTGTCTTCCATTTTCTTCAAGACTGACTCCACAGGTGAACCAAACAACACACCAGACTGTAAAGGAGCATCCAAAATCCTTGTCTTAACATGTTCAGACAAATTCTGATCCCTCAGCCAGGCGTGCCTGCGAAGAACTGACCCAGTGGCAGCCACCCTAGACGAGGCCTGTATAGCATCAAAACCACATTGTAAAGAATGCTTACCCACCTGTTCAGAGACATGTACCAAATCTTGTAATTCCTTACACTCAATGCCTTCCGCCAGAGCATCTACCTTAGACTTCAGTTGAGAAAGGAGATAGTTTTGATATTTCAACATGTGAAACTGGCAATTCAAAGCCCTCATAGCTAAGGTGGAAGAAGTATAGACTTTCTTTCCCCATCTATCCAAAGCTCTGGCCTCTATCTGGAGGAACCGGATTTTTTACAACAGAGGCCTCGACACCCTTAGGTCCCTGACTAACAGTTTCTGGGTCCGCCCTAGGACTCCTATAAAGATATTTATGAGCCTCAGGCACCCTATAATACCTATCCGGTTTAACAGGAGCAGGAGGCAAAGAATCAGGATTAAGTGAAGCCTCCGCAAACACATCTTCCACAACATCCAGAACAGGAGGTATAGCCAAAGGCCTATGCTGGGGTAAAAGCAAAAATTCCCTAAGCCTTTTCCTGGAAACAGAGAAGTCCTGACCTTCCCACTTAAAATGTTCCCTCATGGAATGAAGAGTCTCTGAAAAAGAAAAATCCTCTGGAGGAGAAGCAGAAGGAGTGGAATCATCTGCATCAGAATCAGAATAAGGAGAGTACTCCTGCAAGTCTTCAGCCGAAGACTCTGAAACATCTGAAGCCTGCTCAAAACTCCCCAACTCTGGTTCCACCCTAGGCCTCTTATCTGGAGGGGGCAAAGAACCTCTAATCAAAGTAATTAAATGTTCTGCCATTTTAAGCATGTGCTTCTTGGGCACAGATCCTGAAGAACTAGGAGTGACACCAACAGAAGCTAAACCTGGCCTGCCTCTGGGAGAAGCCTTAGAAACAGAAGGAGAGGGCCTAACCACCCTAGGAAGGGAGGGGAGTACAGTAACCTGAGAAGCCCCTTCAGCCTGACCTGCCTCCTGAGAGGCCACATCCTGCAATAACAAAGTCTCCCCCTGGGACTCCAGAGAAGCCTCCGGCGGAACCACCGGTTCCACTGACGCCTCTAAAGAACCGGCGTCCGGTACGGACGACTCTTCTTGCCTGGGCTTAGCTGCCTTGTCTTTGCGCTTCTTCGAAGAAGCGGGCGTCGGAGCATCCGACGGCATCTTATAATTGCACCGCTTCCCAAAGACCAACCTGGCACAATCTAACCTTCGCTTAATAGTGCGCTTATTGAACCTAGCACAAAAGCGACACCCAACAACGTCGTGTTCAGGCCCCAAACAAGGAATACACAAAGTATGATAATCTCTATGCGGTATCTGTTTCCCACAAGAAATACAGTTATTCACTTTTTCTGACATCCGGTAAACCACTGAGGCAAGAAAAAACTAAAATATTCCCCAACGGGGTACTTAGCCAACTTTGACTCTGTCTGAAACTCCGAATTCGAAAAATTTCAGAACGCCGAACGGCACTTGCAACGCTGCTTCTGCATCGGACCATGCGGTAAAAAAGACTGAGGATATGACGTCGGTCATGCGCATTTGTACCCTGACGTCCTGATGTCAGTCTTAAGCGCCTTGACCGACGTCAGCCTAATACTTTGATATTCGGGCCGACCGAGGACAGCGGACTACCCAAGTGTAAGGACTGCAGCAATGTGAGATGAAGAACATCATGCTTATATCAATTGTTGTCAGAATGCAGGAAGATATAGTAGCAGTTCAAAGGAAAATGCATTTTTCTCATCATGGTTGGCTATTTTACAAAGGGTGAATGGGACAGAAATCAAACCCATACCTAGGTTAAGCTTGAGTGCTGATGTTCATAGTTTACCTTCAACTATAAATCTGCTTCACAAGCCAGCACAGACATGATGCCTTACTTTTCAGTCAACAAGTCTCATAGAGCATTATAAATCATAATGCCTTTCAAACTAACATCTGACATTTAGGACAACCCAAATAAAGACAGACAAGGGAGTATCAGAGCATGACTGGAGACGAGTATTGAGAGCCAGTGTTTTTTTTTTCTTTTCATGTATACTTTTACAGAATATAGCTAGATCTGCTTCTTAAATACAGATTTGGTCATGGTATGGCAGACACCACTTTCAAACCAGGTGTGTAACTTTCCCTTTTAAAGTGCAACAACAGGATTCTATTATTAAATGCTCAACTTATCTGCCCTTTTTCTCCCTATTTACAGTCCCAGCTATGAATAAACAATACATTTAAAATATTTTAAATCAACAGTTTCACTATGGTGGTTTTACTTTTTAAAAACTTTTATCCCGCCCTGGAAAAGCTTGCTGCAGTCTCAATTCACTGACATCATCAAGGCCAATGAACACCAGTAGTTTTCTGGCCAATTCCCTCCTCAAACTGACATCAAAATGACAGTCCTAAAAACCCACTCATGCTATGATGTTTACAGCTCCCTGGTTCTTCCCCTACCCATACAGAAAGTAAAGGCTAGAACAAGGAAACAGTCAGGTCTCCTGCTGTAAACTGTCAGTCACAGCAGGTAACAGTTCAAATTACCCTTAGCACTTTGACATCTGGGAAAGTTGCGTGTGAAGAGAGATGGGAGACGAGTCGAAGTAGTGCAGTTCAGGCTTCACAAAAGACTGCAATTTAGCCATTCTAAAAAAAAAAAAAAGCAGCAGTAAAAGGAATTCGAAAATCTATTCTGTGGCATTTGCAGTGTGTTTTAAGTAGTCACTGAATGGCATGAAATGTTATTTAAAACTAACTGAAGGACAGCAGTGTATGCATGTAAAATCAATGCAGTGGACAGGTGCTTTAGGAAGAAAGAGGCCTGCGCAACATACATTTTTTTTTTTTTTTTACAGAGAAGCACTGCACTTTGTTCAGTCTGCCTCTAGGTATCCCAATCAGGATCACTTCAAGATGCTAGAACCCATGTGGTCAGACTCGGAAATTACCTATAAAAATATTTAAAAACCTGTAAGTAGTCCCAGAGTGGTGTTAAAATGTAGGAAACGCCAAACCATGATGAAATAAACATGTTTTGAGTCTGTGTGTGTGGTTCACCTTTAAATCAAATTCCATAACACTACGTGAAAAATTAACACTAGCTTGTGGTAAAGTGTGGAAGCACCAAGTGTTTCTGAATACCCACCCCTGGACTGCATGTAGCAAGCACCAATATTTACTTTATTTATTTAATGTTTATCGGGATAGTCCGACTGGGTGGGTAACCCATTTTCAGTAGAGGCCTGGGGGGAAGCCCCGGTAGTTACAGAGAATACATAACCTAAGAAACAACAAGCATAGGATGATGCAAAGTAACGCAACAAGCACATGATGACACAAAGTAACCCCACAGAGAATACACAATATGCAAAAATATAAGTTATGACAATCAAAAAGTCCCATACGTTACAAAGAATACATATGTAATATAAGAAAAAGTACAAACATATATTGAGAATGGTTTACCTTCATACTGTCGATCACACATTATCGACCGGGCACTTCATCGAACAGTTTCCGCAAAACCAGAACTGCAAATCCTTCTAAATGTCGAATAAATATGGAATTTCAACATTTCCAACTGCACCACACCAGTGCTACCATGGGTCAAAAAGGGGGGGATATTTTGCAGTTGGGAAATGTGGTGTTCGACATTTTGGGCAGTCGCACTTCTGTAATCGCAGAAGCAGGGTCGACCACACTGTGATCAACAATATGAAGGTAAACCTGAGAATCAACATTAGCTCCTATGGTTGATCATAAATGTGTTGAAAAACATACTATTGGAGAAACATCACACTTGTGTACAAAGAACAATATTTAGAGAAACACAGATATATGTCAGTGGTTAAAAAATAGGAGTGGGAGATATAAAGATAGCTAAACAAACAAGATCTGTTATTAGAATTTCTCAGGAAGTGTTTAGTCGGGACTTAGACAAAGAGCAGAGCCAGGTGTTAGACACTTGGGACTTGAGTGTGTTCAATTTTTGGGGGTTAGCTGTGGTTAGTATAGGTTGGGGGGTTAGATTCCAAGTCCTGGAGATGCAACGGGAGGAGAAACAATCTCCATGGAAGTTGTAAGCCTTAGTGACTTGTAACAGTAACTTATTGGAACATTTGAGCTGTCTTGTGTTGGATTGGGGTTTAAGTATGTCTTGTAGAGCTTGGCATTTTTCGGACTGACATATTATGTTGTGCATTATTGCAAGTTGGGCAGATGTAAAGAGGTTGGGTAATTCCAGCCAGTTTAGTTGCTGTAAGGCATTATAGTGATGCATTCTGTATGGGGAGTTATTAGCAAATACAGCAACCTTGCGTCTGGTTTAGCTAGATCAGTTTTCTTCAGGTTGGTGAAGACGGCACAGGCATAGAAGAGGGGAGATGGTCAATGAGACCTGGCAGTAGATTATCTAAGTGAAGTCAGTGAGATATGGTTTAGAACTGTAGAGAGCCTAGTTTTGTGTGTGCTTTTTTTTTTATATAACAATTGACAAATGCTTATCAAATTTCATGTTGTTTTAAATTGCGATGCCAAGTAGCTTGCTGTGTGCTACTGATTCACTCTTGGTGTTATTAGATGAATAGATTGGGCAGGGTGTGTGGTGGTCACAGGGCTTATTTGAGAAGATTAGTTTTAACTTATCGGGATTCAAAATTAAGTGAGTGTTAGCAAGCCAAGATTCTACTGCAGAGAAATGTAAGTTTTTTTTTCTTGAATGTTGGAGAAGGAGGGGGCTGCACAGAGGAGTGTGGCATCATCAGCATATTGTACGATTGTGGCCAGGTTTGCATCAGAGTGGAGCTGGTTAGTAAAGACACTGAATGGGAGTGGACCTAAAACTGAGCCCTGAGGTACACCTAGGTAACAACTGTAGGGGAGAATTCATTTTGCCATTTTTCCACTTGATATGGGCCTGATATAGCTAGTCATGGAACCACTGAAGGGCAGAATAGTTTAGCTTAAGAGATAGGAATGCATGTAGAAGTTTTTGATGGGAGACTGTATCCAAGGCATTGGATATGTCTAGGAATATTCTGGAGATGAGTTGTCCATTATTTCTGAGATGGTTGATGGCACCTGTAAAGCTTGATAGAGCTGTAGTTGTACTATGGTTGAGTCAAAAGCCATGCTGGGTGTTAAAAGACTAGAGAGTAGGTGATTCATGAGTTGGGAGTGGATACATTTTTCTAAGATGCTGGATAGGGTTGACAGAATCACAATTGGTCTACAGTTAGAAAGGTCAGTACAGGTTCCCCCTTTGTGTAGGGGTATTATACAGGAAGTTTTCCAGATTTTGAGAACTTAATGATCAGATATGGAGCAATTAATCAGAAAAGACATTGGATAGTCTATGATATCAGCATCTAGCTTAAAACAGTCAGTGGATAGTTTGCCGTCAGCAAGGGTTGTAGGTTTAAGTTTATGGAGGATTCTTTTTATAGTACTAGTTTGAATGGGCTTGAAAAAAAAACTGTTAGGATGTTTCATTAGGTTCAGTGGGGATTTTCAGTGGCATAGTGCTGTTTGTTTTGGTTAAGTTTAAAACGGAATTGGTGAAGTAGGTATCGAACTAAGTGGCTATATTATCCAGTGTATTTGTGGTTGAGGGGGGAGGGAGTTGGGAGTTGCAGACTGGCCTGGCTGTATGAGCCGATTTATAGTTGCCCAGAATTTTCTGGGGTAGTTTTGGTATTTTTGTTGTGTTGCTATATTGTAGGATTGCGTGTCATTTTTTACCTTTTTTTTATTTATTCCTTATTTGCTGGTAATATTTTGGTGTGGCTGGGCTTTTATTGGACAGATATTGTTACCAAATTTTATCTCTGGTTCTGAGAAGTTTTGTTTCGTTGGTTAGCTATGCAGCATAGTTTGCCTTTATTCTTATGGTTCTAAGGGGGACTTGGCTGTTTAGTATGTCCAGGAAAGTAGCACTGAAATATGACAATGCAGTGTCTAATGGGAGTGAAGATAGTGGGGTCAGTCACACTGCTTTAAGATCGATATGAAGGTTTAGGGAGAGAACTTTTTTCTGTTACATATGTGCCTGAATATAGCGGTTTTGGGGGAGTGTAGGTTTTGTCAAAGGAGGTAGGTGGGTAGGGGGTCGCTTAAGCTATCTGGGAGACATCCTAAGACGTGATGGTTTACTGGATAACGTCCAATCCACTACTGAGTATCCATTTTTTTTTTCTAATCTACAAGAGTTGGGTTTTTTATTAATTGGGAGAATCCATGTAGTGAATCCGTGAAGTTTGTGGAATTTTTTGAGGTGCAGGTTATCAAGTCTAAGTTGAAGTCACCCATACCAATGGTTTCCTGTGAAAAGGTTGTGGATCAACAGTAGACGAAGTCTTCTACTAAGGTAGGGTCACTACTCCAAAATGTGTAGAGACAACACAAACCAATATAAAAACACAAAAAAGCAGTTCAAAAGAACTGAGGCTGATACAATATGCTGTTATGCGCTTTTCATTTACTAAAGAGTAGACTTCAAAGTCTACTCTTTAGTAAATGAAAAGCGCTTAACAGCATACTGTATCAGCCTTGGTTCTTTTGAACTGCTTTTTTGTGTTTTTACAAAGGTAGGGTCACTGCCAGGAGGAATGTAAATTGCTATGATGATTATGAATTTGTTGGGGTTGAATTCTAGTGTAGAAAATTGTATCTCAGCATTTAGTTTTGATGGGTGTAAGTTCAGGTATACGAGTTTTAGTGTGTTTTTGTACATTACTACACCTCCACCTCGTTTATTTAATCTGTCTAATCTATGGATGCTGCAGGCTTGGAGTAAAATCTCGTTATTTGACGGTTTGAGCCAGGTTTCAGTTAAGACTGCTATATCTGGGGAGTATAGATAGAGGGATGCATGCAACTGATGGATTTTATTTGATACGCTCAAGATTCAGATTTAGAAATAGTAGATCTGATTTTGAATGGGTAAGGTTTAAACTAATATTAATGTTTATGGGGTTTGTCATGGCTAGTTTTTGTTGACTGAATTTGGGGTCTGGGTGGACAGCACCACTAAGCATCATCATTCTTTCGACTTATCCGAGTTAGCGGTCGCCACAACAGAACAATGGTCCGCAGAACAATTGGCAGTGGAGTTTTACAGTGTCAAGTTGCCAGCCTGGCACCCAACCTTCCACAGAAGGCAAACACACACACCCCTAGGGCCAATTTAAAGTGTCCAATCCACCTACAGCACGTCTTTGGGATGCGAAAGGAAACATGGAGCACCCAGAGAAAACCCAAGGGACCACAGGGAGGACATGCAGACTACGCACAGAAGGCACCCCAGCAGAGAATCAAACCAGAGAAGCTCTTGCTGTGAGGCAGCAACACTAACCACTGCACCACCGTGGCTACCCGACCACCACCAAGTTTAACTGTTGATATTAGGATTGTTAGTAGGTCAGGGGTATTTAAGTACGTTTGGTTTGTTTGTGGGGTAGTAGAGGTCTAGGGTGTTCAGCTATGTATTTGAATAGTTCTCTGTATTTGAATAGTTCTCGTGTGGTGGCGTTGAAAAGGCCTGAAGCTATATTAAAATGTGTGATTTTACTGAAGTGTAATGTGTGGGAGTGACAGATTGAAGAAAGTTGACATTGATAGGATGCAATGGTGAAGATTAGGAAGAAAAAAATTATGAAAGTGATGTGTAATAGAAGCATACTGTATAGCTAGTAGGAGGTAAATAAGATATAGTTCAAGAGAGGTTCTTAGCACGAGGACTGGTAGAGACTTGAAGGATATATAATGGTTTTAAATGAAGAGGAAAGTGATTTTATGGGTAGAATAAATGGGGAGAAAGTGGGCTAGTATATATTATGTTGTATAGGTGGGGGGGGAGAGTTAGACTAAACAGTATGGTATTTGGGTGGTTCAAGGTGGTTTAGATTGTCAGCTGTTAGTTTTATGGTTGTGGTTGGTTGATTTAATGTGGGGGAGTAGCTTGTTTGATTTAAATGTATGAGTAGTGGCAAGTATGTATGAGAAGAAAAACAGTTTGTATTATATTAAAAAAAAAAAACCCAATATGCTAAATACAATACTGAGACTGATTCAGCAAATGTGTGTTCTCTGTCCTGGCAAGTAAACCGCTCACTAAACTTAACAACCCAACACTATGTCTTTAAGGGCTTTAAAAACACTGTGTGCCAGAATTAGAGACATTTCTCCTATCCATTAACAGACCACATTATCTAACAACTAAATAATTAAGACTGTTTACACAATGGAACTGGATGGTTCCTCTAAAGTAAAATGCAAATTTGCAAAACAAGCCCGACTAGTAAACTGTCCAAAATTTACAGAGGACAAAACCATCTGCTATAATTTTAAAATAGTCGTTGGATTTTTAACAGCCACAAAGCACACAGTGATCAACTGTAGACAAAACACAATTCCAGACTCTGCTATTCCAACATGAAAGGAGGCTCATACAAGTTCTGTACCTTTACAAGTCTGACTTTGCTCTGTTGATTATGGAATCATGGTTTGGTGAAAAGGAAGCCAGCCAGTTCTCCTGAACTACACAGAGAAGTGAGAGACTACAATTTTTTTCACACATTTAACTCCATCAGGAT
Source organism: Protopterus annectens (assembly GCF_019279795.1). Classification (NCBI taxonomy): domain Eukaryota; kingdom Metazoa; phylum Chordata; order Ceratodontiformes; family Protopteridae; genus Protopterus; species Protopterus annectens. The sequence continues at coordinate 1,504,703,554 of NC_056739.1, forward strand.
ATCCAGCACCATTTCTTTAATAGGAGACAGCTGAAGACTTTTTCCTCCAGTACTGTACACTCCTACCAATTCATAATCCAAAACATGTACTGTAGATTTACTCCATTTGTTGTGAACCCTAAATTCATATATCAAAAAACGTAAATACACCTGTTCTGCTTTTAACTAGACTTTAGACACCACAATGGACACTGGCTACCAAGATCACACAATGTACATTCTAAACACTGTTCTCAGGCTAGAGGTGTTAATTCTCAAACTATACTCATATTATCCAACTAAAGCTGTATTCCTATATTGCAGTCATGCCTTTGCTATGGTCACACTGTCACTGTAGTAGTAGTGGGTCATGTGAAATATGGAGAAAGGACTGTAAATACAGAGAATTCCTTGCAATCCCATTAGTTCTGTAAACAATTATTGCATTTATGAATTGTCAGATTCAACAAATATATCCAAAGTTTTTTTTTTTTAAACTTTACGCATTGGCTAATAAGAAGTTATGTACTCACCATAACGTCCCATCTGAGTAGGTGACTTCATTTGTCTGCAACCTGTGGGTCTTGGATCCGATATCGGATCTGAGCCGGCAATTATTTATACAGCTATGGATCCGAGCTCCTAGCTCCTCCCCTCACCCATAATCCCCTGCCAACCCCAACTGACCTCAGATCAAGTTTGCCCTCCTATATACCTGAAAAGGTATCCCAAAATTGGAAAAGGCAGGAATAATACCATCATCTAACTCTTCTGAAGGCCAGGGGGAAGGAGGGGGGGATGGTTGCAGACAAATGAAGTCACCTACTCAGATGGAACGTTATGGTGAGTACATAACTTCTTAATCTGAAGTAGGGACTTCATTTGTCAGCAACCTGTGGGACAGAGTCCCCAGCTACCTGAATCGTAGGCGGCCATCATGGAAGGATGTTCCGGAGCACTGCGGAGCCAAAGGATGCTCTACCTCTGGAGGTGACGTCCAGCTTGTAGCGGTGAATAAAGGTATGAGATGAGGCCCAAGTGGCTGCCAAGCAAATATCATCCAAAGGGACTCTAGATCTGAATGCAGTAGAAGTAGATATGGAGCGAGTGGAGTGAGCACGGACCCTTTGAGGTGCGGGCCTCCCAGAAGCCTCATAAGCTAGACGGATACATTGGGAAATCCAGTGTGATAAGGTGACCTTCGAAACAGCTTTACCTAAATTGAATTTAGAAAAGGAAACGAACAGGTGATCAGATTGTCTGTGACCAGCAGTCCTATGAATATAAAGCAGCTGCCTGTGCACATCTAACGAGTGCAGCTTGTATTCTCCTTTATTTTGGTAATTAGGGAAGAAAACAGGAAGATTGATGGACTGATAGATATTGGTTTCTGAGGCCACCTTAGGTAGGAAAGATGGATTGGTCCTGAGGTACACTCTATCCTGATGAAAAACCAAATAAGGGGGTTTCTGGAAAGAGCTTGAAGTTCTGAAACTCTTTTCGCAGAGGTGATGGCTACCAGAAATGCTGTTTTCCAAGACAGGTATTTAAGATCAGCAGAGGCAGCTGGTTCAAAGGGGGAAGCAGTCAAGGCCTGAAGAACTAGCGATAGATCCCAAGGGGGTATGGCTTCTCTGATCGGGGGACTAAGCAAAAAGGTACCCTTGAGGAAGGTTTTACATAGTTTAGCTGACATCAGGGGACCAGTCTAGTGTCCTACATGGTAATGGGAGATGGCTGCCAATTGTACCTCGACTGTCGAACAGCTAGCCGCTTGCTGAAAAAGCCCTGTAAGGAAGTCCAAAACTGACATTAGCAGAGCAGTGAAGGGGTCCACATTATGATGCTCCGCCCAGACAGAAAAGCGCTTCCATTTACTGCGGTAAACCTTCCTGGTGGAAGGTTTATGCGCTGCCACCAAGATGGCTTTGACAGGAGAGGAGATACCGGGAGTCCTAATTAAGAGTGGAACTGAAGCAGCCAAGCTGTTAGCTTCAGGTTGTCCAGATTCGGGGTCGGTAAGCCTGATGGATGGGAGATCAGATCCGGACTGGGATCAAGAATCCAGGGAGGATTCACCAAGTGAGACCACAGGTAAGGGAACCAAGTTTGTCGAGGCCGGAATGGGGCAATGAGGATCATCCTGCTCCCCAACCGAGGCTGTGTGTAACATCTTTAGCATCAGGGGTAGAGGAGGATAGGCATAAAGTAGACCGGGCGGCCAAGCATGCACTAGAGCGTCTCTCGGGGCTTCCCCTGGTGGGGGAATCAGGGCGAAGAAGTTGTCGCATTTCGTATTTGAGGGAAAGGCAAAAAGATCGCAGCAGGGTTGCCCCCATTTTGCAATAATCTGCTTTGCTACACGGGAGTTGAGAGACCACTCGTAAGGGGAAAGAATAGTGCGGCTGAGTTTGTCCGCCAGAATGTTGGACCGTCCCGGAATGTGCTTTGCGATTAGAAAGCGGTTGGTGGAGATCGCCCATTCCCACACTCTCATGGCCTCTCGGCAGAGAGGATAAGACCTGGTTCCCCCTCCTGTTTGATGATATACCAGACAACTGACAAGTTGTCCGTCTGTATCGCAATAGTTCCGACGGGAAGAAGGTTGTGAAGTGCTTGCAATGCTAACAGTACCGCCCTCATCTCCAGAACATTGATATGCAGGGAGGTCTCTGAGTCGTTCCATGTGCCTTAGACTGTTCTGCCTGAGCAATGCCCCCCCACCCGAGGCGAGAAGCGTCTGTGGTCACTGTGACTAGGGGAGGTGGAGCGCAGAAGGGACGACTTGTATGGAGGTCTGGGGAATGCAGCCACCACAACAGGGCCCTCCTGCAAGCTTTGCTGATAGAGACAGGGTGATAGAGAGGGAGAAGCTGGAAGGACCACTGTACTTGAAGGGTCCTCTGTAATACCCTCATGTTTAGGCGAGCGCACGGGAGGAGAGTAATTGCCGCTGCCATAGAGCCCAGTGCCCTCAGGACCAATTCCGCGGGAGGACCTTCTGATTGGAGGATGGCCCGCACATGAAGACTGAGGTTCTGTAGTCGTTCCGAAGTGAGGTAGGCTCGTAGACTTCTCGCATCTAACCTGGCCCCTATGAAGTCTATCACTTGTGTTGGAGCAAGGGAGGACTTTGTCCATATTGATCGTGATGCCTAACCGGGGTGCTAGGCGAAGAAAAAAATCTCTGGCTGAGCAGAGTAGATGCCTTGTTGGGGCGGTCAGGAGCCAGTCGTCCAGGTACGGGAAGACCTGCGTTCCCTGAAGTCTCAGGTGGGCCGCTATCACTGCTAAAACTTTGGTGAACACCCTGGGGGCTGTGGTGAGGCCAAAGGGAAGGACCCTGAACTGATAGTTGCTGGCTCCCAGCCGGAAGCGGAGGAACCTCCTGGATCGTCTGTCCATTAAGATGTGGTAGTACGCATCCTTGAGGTCTATAGAGCACATCCAGTCATTCTCCCGTAAAAGGGGGAGAATGAATTGGAGAGTGACCATTCGGAATTTCTCCTTGGTTACCGCCAGGTTCAAGAGGGAGAGGTCTAGGATTGGTCTCAGGTCCCCCGTCTTTTTTGGCACCAGAAAGAACCTGGAGTAAAACCCTAATCCGAGCTGGTCTGGGGGGACGGGTTGGATGGCCCTTTTTTTGAGCAGCTGCCGAATTTCCGCGGCTGCAGCCTCCCTCTGATCGGGTGGTACATCGGGGAGGTTCTTGAGTCTGGGGACATGAAGCATAGGGATTTTGTAACCTCTGGATATAATCTGAAGTACCCAGCGGTCTGACGTAATGGACTCCAATGCCGCCAGGTGCCTCAAGAAACACCCCCCCGACTGCCTCCAGAGTGGAGCAGTCGGGCAACCCTTCAGGGCTGTTGCATGGGCCGATCAGAGAAGGATTCTCTGGACCCAAAATTTCTCGGTGCCCCTCTGCCTCTAGGACGGCGTCCTCCCTGTCCTCCTCTACCATGGAAGGACTGGTTGTCCGGAGCAGGTTGGGAATGCTGCGATTTCCGGAACCACATCTTCTTTTGTCCCTTTTGGTTCTTGGAAAAGGACCTCTGGGGAGCAGAGAAGCGGACTCCGATGGCAGACTTCCCGTCCTTCTCGCTCTGGACAAGTGTCTCGCGAACGGTTTTGCCAAACAAGGCAGAACCATCAAAGGGGGCATTCACAAAGGACGCCTTAAAGGGCTCCATGTCCGAAGTCACAATGTCGGAGCCAGGCCTGGCGCCTCATCACTAGGCCCGCTCCGCTAGCTCTAGCGGCTCCCTCAGTTGCGTGAGACAGAAGCCGCATAGAGGTATTAGAAACAGATCTCAGAGTGGCCATACGAGTGGAGTACAACTGCTTGTCCTCCGCCGACATGGACTCCGGGGGGGAAGCAGCATACTCTTTAAAAAGATCGCGCTGCATCCTAATGACATGTGCCATGTAGTTCAGAGACCTTACCGAGAAGGTCGCTGAACTGAATACCCGATTCCCAAGGCGATCCATCAATCGAGACTCCTTGCTCGGAGGATGGACCGAGGGGCTCTCCTGAGCTAGTTCCCTCTTAGTGGCTGCCGCCATCAACATGGCATCTACAGGAGGACCCTTGCTCCAGTGGGGACGGTCTGCAGGGGGGCTCAAGATCCTGTCCGGGCACTTGGGAAAAGGCTCCACAGTGTCCGGCTCCTTCCACGCCCTGGTGGTCACAAGGTCCACCAGGGGGTCGGCCGGAGGGGACACCCAAGAGGTAGACGGGCCTGCTTCGAATGCCTCCAGGAACACAAACTCGTCTGAGGAAGCCTTGGGGGCAGACCCCCCCTCCCCTGAGCCTAAGCATTTCCATGATGTCTCCAAAGGAGACATCCTCAGGGGGTGATCTTGGGGAGCCTTCCCCTTCATCCAAGTCCGTGTTCTCTGCTAAGAAATCGGGGGAGTCCACTTCCTC
>NC_056739.1:1504708962-1504806075 GCF_019279795.1 Protopterus annectens
CTGCTTCATTTCTTCCAGGCCTATCCTCCCTGCAAAGTGTCGAGACATCTGCACATGGTTAGCAAATATTTATTTTCTTTTTACTAAGAGTTATTTAAATATATTTATATGTGTGGGGAGTGCATAATGAGTGTCTGTATTGCTGTAGCATCTGGAATTCTGTGACCAGTGCTGCTTTTTGTTCAGATATTTTGAGTTCATATTTAGGGTACTAGTAATTTCATTAGTGTTTGTTGCTCATCACAGGTGATCCTGACAGTGAAAGTGTAGGACTCCTACCACTCAATGTTGAAGTATTAGTAGGGTCTGGTTATATTGGTGGCCAAACAGAGGCACAGTCACAGGCCTGATCCCACTCCCATAATGGCTTTACTTCCACTTCTCCATCTGTGGTTGGACGTGGTAGGCCACGGGGTCAAGGAGCTAGGCACAGTCGTGAGGAGCACTTGCCTGCGAATCTATTAAGGTGTCTAACCATGGGTGACTTTGTAGATTCCTATTCATTAGTCCGAATTACATTTGACTAGAGTAATAATAGTACATTGTTCAACAGAAGAGGTATTTTCTGTGATACACGCCTATCCCTCTGACATGTTCGATTTATATTGCAAACCAGATAGAGATCTCTTGAGCAGGCATTCACACTACCACTGAACTTGAGAATGTCTAAGGGGGTCTGACAAAGTAGGGACTGTTGAGGCTCTAAGCATGGCAGAGGTCACCTGTTAGTAGCATGTATGATACAGAGTAGCAGGACAAGGCTTTGAGATGGTCTGCATAGGTTTTGTGATTTAGCCCCCCCAGTTTTTTTCCTAGTGAGAAAGCACTGTAGTCACTCTAGCTGGGGCAAGTGTTTTGACAGATACAGCTTGAATGGCAGATTACACTCAATATTTCGGCCTGAGTGCAAAATACAGTGGAATTAATAGATTCCTGGACGCCATACCTTTAGATATATGTTGCAAAGAAAAATTTCTTCCTTACAATAGTGGATACATAGTGCTCAGACGACAGTTCAATGTCTACAAAGGTTCCAAGATCCCTGACTAGTGGATCAACTTTCAGGGGGCATGTTGTCAATGTAACTGCTACAGGGGAAGTCGTCCAGCTGAAGGATTTGATTATACATTTCTTCACATTTGGTCTGGGAAAGGACTCTTGGGAGGATTTTTGGCATCATCTGGAGAGTTTATGACGGCACCAAATTCACAGTCACCTGCAAACTTTCTCAGCCATAAACCCTTCACATTTGCTTTGGCCTCCGAGAAGTAAATGCAAAGACCAAGGGACCAGACCCTGGGTACACTAATGATAGGTATTTTGAAGGAGGTAAAACTACCAACACTAATCTTCTGGGTTCTACTTGTGAACCAATTTGCTATCCAATGAGTTACACAGGGACATGCATTTTGATGGGAGAGTTTATCTGCAATGCAAGACTTTGGGATGATGCTTAATACATTTGTAAGACCTTGGTATGCAGTGTGTACTGAGATTTGCCCTAATCCATTGCCACAGTAACTTTCTCAAAGATGTCAACCAGGTTAAGTAGGCAGGGCCTGCCCCTGACAAATCCAAAATGGCTTGGGTTGAGAATCTGTATGTTTTTATGTCCTTGTGTATGAATGACAAGTTGGTTTTCCATGGTCTTACAGATGAGGCCAGTCAGGCTTGCGTGTTTATAATTACCTGGACCAGCTGATGCCCCACCTCTGTGCAAGGGAATGACTGTTGCTGTTCTCCACTCATCTGGCACAAAGCCTGTTGGGGGGCTGATACTGAATAACCTCTGTAGGAGGTCTGACAAGTCATACTTCAGGCTAACCAGCAGGCAGCCTGTTATGTTATCTAGTGCCATAGAAATAGCCTTCTTGGCCTTGGATACTGCCTTGAGGACCTGTTCGTGGGTGATTTGGTGGGGTGGAGTCTGTAGATATACACATGTGATCTGGGAATACAGGAGGCAAGGACGGAGTGAAGTCTGAACTAATTTTGTCTGCTAGTATATTGGCTACATCCTATGTGATATAATTTACTACTAGCTCTATGCAATAGAGGGCATTGCTTCTGAGACTTCTAACAAAGCTAAAGAATGATTTGTGGTTATCTTTTGCCTGGGTGGCTATTTTTACATTTGGCTTTGGTTGATTTGATCATGGTCCAGAGTTCCTTTAAGTTTAGCAAGCCTGTTACTGGCATCAAAACTTTCCTTGGGAAAAAAACTGAGAAGTCAGAAGTGATCAAAGGAAAAGATCCACTGTAAATCTCAAGAAACCTTACATATGAGGCTGGTAAGACTTATGGGCCTGCAGTTACCCAGTCAGTGGTTAGACCTCCTCTTTGCAAGGGAATGACTGTAGCCATCTTCCATTCCTAGGACAAAAAACCTGACAAAGCTCTATCTGAAAAGTGATTCAAAAGGTTGGCAATGGCCTCCGATTCAGTGTGGGTGATACCATTTGCAATAAGTTCTGTGCATTGTTGTGCATTTCCTCTGAGGTTACAAACATAGCTGCAGATATCTTTGTGGCTGTCCTTTGCCTGAGAAGCTCTTTTTTTCTTCAAATTTAGCCTTTGAAGTATTAATTAACCCTCTTAGCTGCCTGTTTAGAATGGTCAGGGGGGGCTTTTAGTATGTATGGCTTTGTTCCTCCTATGCTTGGCCAAGATTTTTTTTTCTTTTGTTTTTTAACCGATTGAAAGTGCAATCCCACCAGGGTGGCTAGTCTTGGAGTTTGTCTTATTCTTAATATGAGCGGGTACAGCTTGCTCTATACAGCTATCAATATGGCTGCACAGAGATTTTGTAAACAGATCAGTGCATTCTATGGTGTTCACTGGGTTTGGGGGTGCCTGGAATTTAGCCATTGTGTTGCTTCGTAGAGAAAGGTTAGCCTTGGAATAGTTCCTAAAGGTTTTTGGATTTGCCAGATCCCTGGATTCAATTTTTTATTTTGAGTAATGATGTCTTATAACCAGATCTGGTGAGCGAAGATATTACATTGGGCAAGGAACATTGGCCTCCCCACATTTGTCAGTGCAAGGTCAAGGATGTTTGCACTCCTTGTAGGAGAATGGACTAAATGTTCCAGGATATTGGTATTAAAAGTTTAGGAATCGCTGGGCTTGCGCATTAGAAGTGGCATAGAATTCCCAGTCTACAGATGGGTAGTTAAGATCCCCCATGAATAACGTACTGGGTTGAATGGTGAGGGACTGTAATACATTGAGACAGGTAGTATGGGTTTTCTGGGAAATGGAGGGGGACCTATATTTTGCAACAATATGGTACAGCACCCTATTTATGATGAGTTAGTTGTACAAGTTCCAGTGGGTCACGCACTTCAGTCTAGATGAGAGACTAGTCTTAGACAGACTAGTATCAACCTTTTGTTCCCTCCTATGGGGTAGGTGGCCTAAAGGTGTGAAAGGCATTTTAACCTTGCATTGCTGGGGTACACTCAGCGACTTTAAATCATCTCTCTGTTACAACACAGATGTCTACACTCTCTAGGGAGATGAAGGCTTGCAGGGAGTGTAGTTTAAGGCTTGTACCACAGAGCAGTACCACTTTTATATATTCCTTCATAGGCTCAGTTAAGTCAGTAGCTTTATCAGTTTGGCATTACCTAAAAAAGGTACTATGGGAGTTGAAAAGGTCTCTACTGATATCCGAAAGCCTAGAGGGGATAAGTGCAGACCATCCCTGGCAAGCAGCTTAGTCTGTCAACCATGTCCTCCCACACAATCATATATTGTACCCCCCTGGACTGACAGCAGAACCTAAGCCAATTGCTAAAATCAATCACTTTCTGTTGGTAACATGGGATCATCCTGGGAGAAGGTAGTATGCTGCTCAGTGCTAGGTTCATACCTGCCTAAGACACAATCAGCTAGCTCAATCATGTCTCGCTTCATATAGTCAAGGGAGGTATGCTCAGGTCATGAACGCCCACTTGGACTATGACACAGTCATACTGGTACCTGTGGTTCTATGACCTCAGTGCCTGTGTGACCTGATGCAAGTCACTTCTGACAGATCTTTTAAAGAAGGTAAAGCTACCATCCATAATCTCCTGGGCTCTACTTGTCAACCAATTTGCTATCCAACAAGTTAAACAGGGATGTACATTTAGATGGGAGAGTTTACTGACAATACAAGATTTTGGGATGGTGTTTCCTTTTGGGAAATCAACCAGCCTGGCAAATTACCATGTTGACAACACCCCCTAAGAATTGACCCAGTGGTCAGGGATCTAAGTACACATGTAAACACTAGCCTTACTTTTGCCCAGCACATGGGCCACAGCGGTAAAGAAATTCTTTTATGTTGAACAACTTATACATAAGGGCATGGCATCTATGTCCAAAGAAGTCATTATCTCACTGTACTCCGCCCTTATCAGACCAATCATAGAATACAATGCTCCCTTTGGTATGTACCTGACCAGGCATATGCAGCAACTAGAGCAATTTCCTCAAAGGTTCCTTACAAAAAGAATGCAAGCCATAACAAACATGCCCTATGCAGAGCACCTCAAAGCCCTTTCCCTCTACTCAGTGTCCTATATATTGCCGATGGGTGATCTATGCCTGGCTTACAAGGCATATGCAAACCACACACTTATGAACTTCCTACATATTCACAAGTCAAAGTACCAGAAATACAAGATCCAGGTACCTGAATTTTGTCTGTGACATAAAAAGAACACATTGGAGCGACAGATGCGTCTCGCCACCCCTATGGAACAGGCTTTCCCATCCATGTGAAGCTGAGTTTGTCTATCACCCAGTTTAAGTACAACCTAAACAAGTGGATGGGAAAGAGAAAATTTACACTGGGCCCAGCCCCATGTTCCTTTTGAGCAGAAGTACCTTATAAATGCCTGCCCCTCAATGTCATATTTGGATGCAGGACATAATTACTCTTTTGGGAAAACATAGCTAGGTTTACAAAGACCACTTGGGTCATTAGCCTAGTAACAGTCTATGAATCTATGAAACTCAAATCACACTCAAGACTGCAATTTACTCATAACAAAGGAGATCTGCTGAAGAATCTTTAGGTGCACTGCACTATGAGCAAAACAGGTTAGCCCACGTAGCCAAGGAAAGTTTTAGATGTTGGGTTAACTCCTACTGACCCTAAACCTGAAAGGGATGAAAACTGAACTTGCAACCTCAGATCCCACGATTATGAAATAAATTTCAGTAAAATTACACCCTGAAACAAAAAAAAATATCATAATCTGATATTTGGGGGATACAGTAACTCATAGGAAACCTTCTTAGTGTCTGTCATTGTATTTCAGTTTCTTAAAATAGCTAGCATGGGGACTGCCACAATGACAGGATTTTCTTTTGTGGTCTCTCCATCTTGAGCTCAAAATGCTGTTTGGGTCTCCATACAGGACACAGCCTAGACACGTGTGTTTTTATGCACCAGGATACAGTGACAGCGGTGTGTACTTTAAGGTTACCTCTAAGACATGTTCATTTCTCATCTTGCTAAAAAGTTGTTCATCGCTAATTCTTTAATTATATACGTTATTCAATTCAGGGTTATGGGGAAGTGGGAAGGCCATAAGGAAGAGAAATCAATTCTGGAGAGGATGCCAGTTTTATATCGCAGGACATGCATGCAAAGTATACCTAACAAACCTACTAGCAATTTTACATATCACTAATCTTCCTACTGTATCTCTGGAAAGTAGGAGGAAACTGAGAAACTGTTGAACACTTACATGTGCAAAGGGTATGCAGACTCTGCAAAGAAGACACTCCAGCCAAGAACTGAACTAGACAGACAAATGATGTGTGCCAATGCTAACCAACCGCAAAGCCACATTAAATCTCTTTCACTGCAAAGAAGGTTAACAGTGGTGTTTTACACATTAAAAGATGAAGTTCCCAGGCTCTCCCAATATTCTAGTTTAAGTCATTCCCATTTATCTCTGACTGCCCACTTTCATTTTGAAGAGATGGTAAGGCAGAATAAAAATACATGCAGTATTATCAATCTAAAATTTCTGCAGTTACATGCAACACATCTATTCTTCACACAATATTTCTTCAATTACTTCTCTTTTGGAGGAGGGGTCACTTAAAATGTTAATGTGGCCTCAGGATGGAAAATAAGCAATGTCCAATAGTAACAAAAATGCAGAAAGTCTGCTGTTCAGTCTGTCATGCAGGTTGAGATATTCCACTCTGAAACAATGTTAGACGTGAACTATTTAAAAAAAATAGCAGGATCTTACCATCTTTGACAGGAAAAAAATATAAATAAAAAGAAATAAAATCTGAGCATTAAACTACATCTACATGATATATTACAAACAGGACTGATGCACAAAATTTCATTTAGGCTACATCTGTGTAGTTCTAAACAACAAAGTTTACTTTGACTTTAGGACAAATAACTGGTAGATAAACCTAAACCATAGTGGAATGATTTTTTTTTCTTTAAAGGAAAAATCCATACTCTCCTATAGTTTACTTCAACCCTTAACTTTCTTTTCTGAAGACAGTATTGATTTAGGTTATTAAAACCTACACATATTTTATAAAACTCCCCCTTGCAATCAAGTCCACCCACTTTTAAATTTAATTTTTCACATGCTTTCACAAAGGAATTTGTCTCTGTCTGCAGGACAAACCACAAAGCAGAGAAATGTGGATTTTTCAGCGTCCGGTACTGCCCACAATGTTGCGAAGTTAATCAGTGTTGCTACTGCTGCTGCCATAAAAAACTACGAATTGTACAGTGTCCTGAAACAGTTGTCCACTACTTTGGTTACAGAATCAGTGCCCATAACGGAGAGTTATCACATGTCCCTCTTTTCTGCAGGGCAGTTCACATTCTGCTGGTGGGGCGGGGGGGGGGGGGGCGGCGGCCATGAAAAATGTCAAATATCTTGACATTTTACAAGTAAAAAAGAAATGTTTTCTGCCTTTCCTTTGTAAAAATATGAGTTTTCACTTCATGATGGAAATGGTTGATGGCAAGGTTTGCCCTTTAAAGATCATGTTCAATTTTATGCATGCAAACACTACTTTTACGCAAAAAAAAAAAACAAAGACTGTTTCCCACCACATTACAAATAAAATGATTTTAACACTTGCTTCCAAAAGCTGAAGACTAAACATACACAGCCATGTTTATGGCATTAATATCAATGGGTGGAAAGTAGGAGGTTATGTCACTTTGGGTTCCAGCTCCATTTATGCATGATTAGCGTGGGTAAGCAAACTGTAAATTATTATGCAATTGCTAAACTGTTAAAGGTATGGCAAAAAATATATATATATTTCTTTTAAGTTTGTTCTGCACATTTAATTTTCATCTTTAAAATCTCAAGTTTCAGCAAGAATGCCCCATGTTGTGCATACAAATAGGTGGCAACCATATAGTAACAGACCACATTTTTGTATAGTGATCCATACACAAGAGCTATATGTAGATATGTAGATAGACGTAATTGCTGCCACAAAATTGCTGTTTTAGTCTTGCAAACTGTACTACGAACTAATTTGTTATGCTTAAGGATTTGATGAAGTGTTCATATGCTGCAAAGTACAGTTTTGTACCTACCATAAATGTAGATGTTAGAGTGCTAATACAGCTGCAGTAATCACAGATGGGTTTTCTGCCGTCAGGCGGGTCCTCGGTCGGCCGAATTCCAAAGTCTAGGTCCGGGCCGTTGTTGTCGCTTTCTTTCCTGACGTCAGTGAGGCAGGAGTATATAAGACACAGCCGATGCCATTTTCTTCAGTCTTTCTTGCCCCAGATGTCAGGTGCCCCCAAAAGGAAGGCAATACATAAATTATAATTATATACATGAAATGCAATATAATCAAAAAACAGTAGTTACAAGCAAATATACCATAGAAGGATAACCCAATCAGGTTGTATGAAGAGGGGTTAGGCCCTAGGCCTTTACCAAGAGGGGAAGGAGGGAGGGAAAACTGTACTGCAGCTGTTAGATTGAACATCTACATTTATGGTAGGTACAAAAAGTACAGTTTTGTACCTACCATAAATGTAGATGTCCGAACTGGATAGCATCTGCAGTCATAACAAGTGGGTTGTCCTGTCGTCAGGCAGCCCTTCAGTCGGCCGGATTCCAAAGTCCGGGTCCGCCTCGCTGATGTCGCACTCCACCCGACGCCATCTCTGTTGGTCTTCGGGTATAAAAGCATCAGCCGACGCCATTTTCCTCAGTGTTTCTTGCCCCAGATGCCAGTAGCCCTCTTGCAGGCTAAAAATTTGGATAGATGCCAATGTTTCCAAATAGATAGAGGTAAACACAACAATAAGCATATATGTACATATATACAAACAAATACACCATAAAGACTCCCCAACAGCTAGCTATTAGGAGGGTAAACACCCTAGGAGTACCACAGAGGGAAGGAGGGAGGGTAATCCTGACTGCAGATGCTATCCAGTTCGACATCTACATTTATGGTAGGTACAAAACTGTACTATGTCCTTCATGGATGCATCTGCAGTCATAACAAGTGGGTAGAATACCATAGCCAACTAGGGAGGAGGATAAAAGTAGATTATGGTGTGTTTAGGATCCCTTGCAGTACAGCAGTGGCAAACCCTGCTCGGGATCTGGAATATAGAGGCAAATTATAATGCTTGGCAAATGTATGCACGGAGGTCCAAGTAGCCGCCTCAATAATGTCTTTGGTTGCCACCTCGTAAGAAGGCTGTGGTAGTGGCTGTTGCCCTTGTAGAATGAGGTCTTATGTTCTGTGGAATTGGTTTTCCATGGAAGGAGTAACAGTATCGTATGCAATTTCCTATCCATTTGGAGATTGTCTGTTTGAAATAGCTTTTCCTTCCCTTCCTGTTGCATAGGCTACAAAAAGTTGGTCAGTCTTTCTGCTATTTTTGTTCTGTCCAAGTAGTAGCGTAGCTGTCTATGTACATCCAAGGTATGCAGTATTCTTTCCCTCTGTTTTGTGGGTTGGGAAAGAAGGTAGGTAGGTGGATTGCCTGGTTTAAAGACACTCTGGATACCACCTTGGGCATAAATGTAGGATTAGTCCTCATGGACACTATCTTGGTGGAAGATTAGGAAGGGTTGCACTGCCATTAAGGCCTGTAGTTCTGAAACCCTCCTTGCTGAAGTAATTGCCAGTAGGAAAGCAGTTTTCCATGACAGGTGTTGTAGGTCTGCTGTTGCTGCTGGTTCAAAGGGTGATAGTGTCAACTTTTCTAGCACAAAGTTTAAATCCCAAGCTGGTAATGGTGGTTTCCTTGGAGGTTTTACATTCTTGATTCCTCTGAGGAACTGCCTGAGCAAAGGGTGCGAAAAACAGGTGGATCAAAGCTGTATTCTGCTGAAATAGCTGATGCATGTATCTTGATGGAGGAGTAGGACAGGCCTGAATGAAGAAGTTCGCCAGATACTCCAGAATGTTAGGCATATCTATGTTTGACACATCTTTTCCTCTTTCCGCACTCCAAATGACAAACCTTTTCCATTTTCCAGCATAGTTCCTTCTTGTTGAAGGTCTGCGTGCTTCAAGAATAATGTCTTTAACTCTTTGGGAAAGTTCTGGATTAGCTGCTGCTATGTGATGTTCCATGCAGTCAGTTGCAGCGTTTTTAGGTTTGGATGTATGATGCTGTAGTTGTTCTGAGTTAACATCAAAGGCATCAGGGTATTGGCCACATATTGTTCGAGACATGCTCTTCAGTAGTGGGTACCAGTGTTGTCTTGGCCAGTTTGGAGCTATCAGGATTATCCTTGGACGTTCTTCCTTGATTTTTAGTAGTACCTTGTGTATCAAAGGAAGAGGTGGGAATGCATATGCTGTTAGGCCTTTCCAGTTGAAGGAGAGTGAGTCCACTTTCCATGCTAGTGGGTGGAATGTCCTTGTGCAGAATTTTTGAGCTGGTGATTGAGAGGTGATGCTAATAGGTCTATCTGTGGCATTCCCCATTTCTTCGAGATGGTCTTGAAGATGTCCGGTGCAGCTTCCATTCGTGGGCATCCGGTGGTTCTGCTTAATATGTCTGCTAGAGTATTGTCTTTCCCGGTACAAATATTGCCTGTAACTGAATGTTGTAGCTGAGTGCCAGGGTCCACAGCTCCAAGGTCATTCTGCATAGGGGGTATGAATGAGTGCCTCCTGTTTGTTGATGTACCACATGACTGTGGTGTTGTCTGTCCTTATCATCAACTGGCCCTCTTTGAGAAATGGTTTGAACTTTTGGATTGCCAGTTTTACTGCCAGCATTTCTTTTAGATTGATGTGCAGGTGAAGTTGATCCTGTGTCCACAATCCTTGCACGCATTTGTCCAGCATGTGGGCCCCCATCCTAGGTCTGAAGCGCCTGTTGTGATGGTCTGGCTTGGTTGACATCTGCGAAAGGGTAGGCCTGGGTTTGACTGGCATGCCTGAGCCCACCATAGGAACTCCTGTTTTAAGCATGGAATTAGTGGGATTTCTGTTTCTAGACTGTGTCTGTGTTGGGACCATAAATTCTTTAGGTACCACTGTAGTTTCCTCATATGTAGTCTGGCAAATGGGACCAAGATTATGCATGATGCCATGAAGCCCAAGGCCTGCAGAACTTTTCTTGCTGTTAACTTGTTCAGTTTTGTTAGTGCCAAGAAGTAAAGAGGAAGTTCTTTTGTTTTCTGTAGTCAGGAATGCCATTTGTTGTACTGTGTCCAATTCACCAAGAATGTCCTTGTTTGGGATGGTATCAGCCTTGACTTTTGTAAATTGACTGTGTATCCCAGTCCTTGTAGCAAGTAAATGACCCTTTGTAAATCTGTTGTCAGCTTGCTTTTGTTGTCCCTTGTAGCAGGCAGTCGCCCAGGTATGGGTAAATTTGAATTCTGTAGTCTGCAATGGGATTACTGATGCCAGGCATTTTGTGAATACTCTGGGCAGTAGATAAGCCAAAGGGCAATGCTGAGAATTGATAGTGCTCTGATCCTGCAAGAAATCTGAGGTATCTTCTGCAGATTGGTCGAATGGGGACGTGCAGGTATGCCTCCTTGAGATCTAGAGTTACCAGCCAAGACTCCTTGCCCAGCATGGGAAGAAGTTGCTGTAGGGTCAGCATTTTGAATTTTGGGACAATGATGTATGTATTTAAGGTGGACAGGTCGAGAATTGGTCTCCAACTTTTTCCTTTCTTGGAACTAGGAATAGTCTGGAGTAGAACCCCTTTCCTTGTTCTGCTATTGGCACTCTTTCCACAGCTCTCATGTTTGCTAACTCCATTATCTGGTAGAGCCTCTGTTTTTGATTTGGAGGTAGATTTGGCATTCCTCTTTGACTGGTAAAGTGTGGAAGTGAAACCGTAACCTTGATCTATGGTTTGTAAAATCCACTTGTCTTTGTTATGTAGTGCCAGTTCTTTGAAAATAAGGTTAACTTTCCGCCTAGAGGAGCTGCTATTTGTTCCCTGGTAGGCGGATTTAGGATTAAGTCACTGTGGTTGTGCTGATGTAGTGGCAGTGGCTGTGTCTGTGCCTCTGTTGTTACCTTGCCACTGTCGCCCTCTGTAGGCACCTCCTCTGGATTGGTTTCTGCCTCTGGAACGCCTATTCCTGCCCCTTTGAAATTTTGTGGAGTCAGGAAAGGACCAATTTTGGCAGGCCAGTTCCTGCTAAACCTTGGGGTTGAACCTGCAAGAAATCTTTAACAGTTTGAACAGATTTTGCCTTTTCTTCCATTTTCTTCATAACCTGCTGGGCAGGTGTACCAAACAAACTTGTCTTGTCCATAGGAGCATCTAGCAACTTAGCTTTAACATGATCCGTAAAGCTTGTTCCTTTAGCCATGCATGCCTTCTTATCACTGTGCCTGTCATGGCTGATCTAAATGAAGCCTCCAGTGCATCATAGCCACATTTTAAGGAATGGTTGCTAACCTGTTGTATGTTATTTACCATCTCTAATACATATTTCTTATCAAGAGATTCATCAGTGGTTAGTTTTTAGTTAACTGATCAAGCATAAACTCTTGGTATTGTATCATGTGAAACTGACAGTTTAAAGCTCTAGCTGAGAGAGTAGCTGAAGTGTAGACCTTTTACCCCATCTGTCTAGTGACCTTGCTTCCCTTTCAGAAGGAATAGGGTTTTTAGCTGTGGTCGCTGCTACTGCCTTGGGACCCTGGGATATAGTTTCTGGGTCTGCAAGTGGGGCCTTGTAAAGGTGGTGATGAGTATCTGGCACCCTGTAAAATCTGTCTGGTTTGGCAGGGGCTGGGGTAAAGAATCTGGAGCGGAGCAAACATCATTGAAAGCATCATCCACCACAGAGAGAACAGGAGGTATAGCTAAGGGCCTGTGCTGTGGGAGGTGCAGAAAGGTCCTAAGTCTTTTCTGGAGTCTGAAAATCGTGTTGCTGCCATTGAACTGTTCTCGCATGGCATGCAAGGTTTCCCCAAAGGAGAATTCTTCTGGTGGGGAAGCAGCTGGAATGGATTCTTCAGCATCAGAATCTTCAAAATTGGAGAAGGGAGCCTCAGGCTGGTCAGTTATGTCTGATTCATCAGCAGAATCATCAGAAGACACTGGCTCAGGGGCTCTGCCCTAGGTCTCTTCTCTGGGGCTGAGAGGCCCTGTCTGGGTGAGATTGAGATCCTCTAATTAAAGAAATTAAATCTTCTGCCAAAGAAAGCATTTGAGAACTAGAAGAGGGCCTGGATGGGGGTTTAACAGGCACTGTTTTAGTAGTCTTGGCTGCTTTAGCCCTGGCGAAGGCCTTAATGGACATGGCAGCTGGAGGCCTAGCAGCACCACGCTGGGGTAGAGACATCCAAGGGATGGTGTCTGATAAGTCAACCACCGTAGTGGGTAAAATTTCTGAGGTCGATTCAAGAGTTGTAGCAGGGCCTCAGTTGTAAGAATAGGTTCAGCTGTACTTTGAGCAGTTTTCGGTTTCGCCGAAACCGAGACACTCACGTTTGCTTAACCGTGGTTTCGCCGAAACCGGACCGCGAGTGTCGGTCTTTATCTTTATGCTTTTTGGGGGTAGTCGGAGGATCCGACGGCATAATGTACGCAAAAACAGAACCGAAAACTGTTCTGCAACTCCGACCGACGCCTAAGCGTTCGTCGGTTGAAAGAGGCACAGGCCGAACAGGCTGCTACGCCGGGCTGGGCCTAAACAAGGCAGACAGTAAGAGTGGAAATCTTTATGAGGTATTTGTTTCCCACAGGTTAAACAATTGTTAACTTTTTCTGACATCGGCTGAGGCAAGAAAGAGTCCCCAACGGGTACTTAGCTTTAGAAGTCTTCAAGTAGTATTCGTAGAAGTAATCTCTGGATCCGACCGACCGGCACTTGCGAACAGCTTCTGCTTCCGCCACGCGCAAGAAAGACTGAGGAAAATGGCGCCGGCTGATGCTTTATACCCAAGACCAACAGAGATGACGCCGGGTGGAGTGCGACATCAGCGAGCGGACCCGACTTTGGAATCCGGCCGACTGAAGGGCTGCCTGACGACAGGACAACCCACTTGTTATGACTGCAGATGCATCCATGAAGGACATCTGTACTATGTTCATCGTGCATACAGCTGCAGTAATCACAGATGGGTAGAATCCCAAAGCTACGCACAGGGTGGTAGGCACTAGGTGGAACTGGGATGAGCCAGAATGCCCTGTAACACAGCAGTGGCAAAGCCTGCTCTAGTTTTGGAATATAAAGGCAGGTGGTAGTGTTTTGTGAAGGTATGCACAGAACTCCAAGTGGCTGCCTCCAAAATATCTTTGGTAGGAACTCCTCTGAGGAAGGCTGTAGAGGTAGCTGTGGCCCTGGTGGAGTGGGATCTGATGGCTGTAGGGACAGATTTTCCATGATAGGAGTAACAAAACCGTATGCAGTGGCCAATCCATTTTGAAATTGTTTGTTTGGTAACTTGCTTCCCTTGAGCTCCTACAGCATAGGACACAAAGTTGTTCTGTTCTGATTTCCTGAAAGGCTTTGTTCTGTCTAAATAATAACGTAGCTGTCTATGGATGTCTAAGGAGTGTAGCAGCCTTTCCCCTTTGTTTTGAGGATTGGGGTAAAAGGTAGGTAAGTGTATGGCTTGATTTAAAGCTACCCTGGATACCACTTTAGGCATAAATGATGGGTTGGTTCGAAGGGAAACCCTGTCCTGATGGAAGATGAGAAAGGGCTGCACAGCCATGAGGGCTTGTAGTTCCGAAACCCTACGAGCTGAGGTAATGGCCAGGAGGAAAGCTGTTTTCCAGGACAAATATTGCAAATCTGTTGAGGCAGCTGGCTCAAAGGGAGGCAATGTTAATTTTTCTAGAATGTAATTAAGATCCCAGGCTGGAATTGGTTGTTTCCTTGGTGGCCTTATATTCTTAGCCCCTCTGAGGAACTGTCTTAAGAGTGGGTGGGAGAATAAGGGTGGATCTGTGTTGAATTCTGCAGAAATGGCTGAGGCATGGATTTTTATGGAGGAAAATGAAAGTCCACTGTTCAGCAGCTCAGCTAGATACTGTAATACCTGAGGCAAATTCAGTTTTCTAGGGTCCTGGCCTTTTTTCTCATTCCAAGAGCATTCAGTTTTCTAGGGTCCTGGCCTTTTTTCTCATTCCAAGAGCAAAACCGTTTCCATTTTGCGGAGTAAGCCTTTCTAGTAGATGGCCTTCTGGCCTCCAAAATGACATCCTGCACCTCTTTGGGGAGTAGAGTCTGTTGTGGTGTTAAGGAATTTTCCATGCAGCGAGATTGAGTGTTTTCAGCTGACTGTGAAAAGTTTTGTAGCTGTGCTGAGTCAGCAGAAGAGGCATTAGAGGTAGGGACCAGGGAGGAGTATGTGTTAGGCTCCTCAGGAGTGGGTACCAGTGTTGTCTTGGCCACTCTGGAGCAATCAGTATCATCTTCGGTCTGTCTGCGCTTGCTTTCAAGAGCACCTTGGGCAGAAGAGGCAGAGGTGGGAAAGCGTAAACTGTCCATGCTGTCCAACTGAATGAAAAGGCGTCCACTCTCCAGGCCTTTGGATGAAAGGTCCTTGAACAAAACTTTTCCAACTGATTATTCCTGTGGGAGGCCAAGAGATCTATGTCTGGCCTCCCCCACGCTTGGATTATCTTTGTAAACACTTGAGGATGCAACTTCCATTCGTGTGGATCTGTCATATTTATGCTTAGATTGTCTGCCAGCGTGTTTTCCAAACCTGGCAAGTACTGTGCTTGAAGTTCGATTTGCCATTCCAGAGCCAAGTTCCAAAGTGTCATGGCTAGTCTTCATAGGGGGTATGAATGTGTTCCTCCTTGTTTGTTTATGTACCACATTACTGTGGTGTTATCTGTTCTTATCAATAATTGTCCTGGATGCAGGAAGTCCTTGAAAGCTGTAATTGCATTTATCACTGCTAGCATTTCTTTTTGATTGATGTGAAGGTGCTTTTCCTTTTGGGACCATTTGCCCTGAATGCACCTGT
Source organism: Protopterus annectens (assembly GCF_019279795.1). Taxonomy (NCBI): domain Eukaryota; kingdom Metazoa; phylum Chordata; order Ceratodontiformes; family Protopteridae; genus Protopterus; species Protopterus annectens. The sequence goes on from NC_056739.1 coordinate 1,504,724,410, forward strand.
CTGTCATGTGCGCCCCCCAGGCGTAATCTGAGGCGTCTGTTGCGATGACTTGATTTGCTTGAGGCTTGCAGAATGGGAGACCTGTGTTTGTTTGACATGCTTAGGCCCACCATAGAAATTCCTTTTGCAAACATGGAATTATTGGTATTATTGTTTCCAAACTGTGGCTGTGCTGAGACCAAAGGTTTTTTAGGTACCATTGAAGTTTCCTCATATGCAACTTTGCACATGGGATTAAAAGAATGCAAGATGCCATGAAGCCCAGAGCCTGCAGGATTTTCCTTGCAGTAAGCCTGGTACAATTTGCTAGTATTTTGAAGTATTGAGTTAGTTGCCCCTGTTTCTCTGGCGTAAGATAGGCCATCTGGGTGTTTGTGTCCAAGTTGACACCCAGGAAAGTTATTTTCTGAGATGGTGTTAGCCTGGATTTCTCTTTGTTGATTGTGTATGCCAGAGAATGCAGTAACCGTGTTACATAAGCCAGATGTTCCAGAAGTATGTGCTTGCTGTCCGCTTGGATCAGGCAGTCGTCCAAATAAGGGTAAATTTGTATCCCTTGAAGTCTGCAGTAGGCAATTACTGATGCCAGGCATTTCGTGAATACTCTGGGCACAGCAGATAAGCCAAAGGGCAATGCAGAGAATTGATAGTGGATTGAACCTGCAAGAAATCTGAGGTATCTTCTGCAGCTTTGTCTGATTGGGACATGCAGGTATGCCTCCTTGAGGTCCAATGTTACCAGCCAAAACTCCTTGCCCAGCATGGGAAGAAGCTGCTGTAATGTGAGCATCTTGAATTTTGGTACGAGTAAGAATGTGTTTAGGATGGATAAGTCCAAAATGGGTCTCCAGTCGGATCCTTTCCTTGGTACCAGAAATAGCCTGGAGTAAAAACCTTGACCTTGCTCGTGAATAGGTACCTCTTGAATAGCTTTCATGTCTATGAGCTTTGAAATTTGTAGTTGTGCCTCTGCCCTTTGATTGTGTGGCAGGTTTGGCATGCCTCTCATTTTTGGAAGAGTGTGAAAATGAAATCTGTAGCCTCTGTTAACGTCCAGGATCCACTTGTCTGTTGTGACAATATGCCAATTTCTTGTAAATAATGCCAGTTTTCCTCCCAAGGGTGCTGCCAGCTGAGACTTGCTTGGCATGGAAAACAGGAAGTCATTGGGTTTGTTTCCTGTATTGTTGTGCACTGTCTTCGCCACCTCTTGGTGCTGGAGTTTGCCATTGCCTGCCTCTATATGATCCTTGTGATTGTCCTCTGCCCCTTGTGCGCCTGTATCTACCTCTTTGGGGCTTGTCCGTGGCTGGAAAGGACCAGTTTTTAGAAGGCCAATTTCTGCTAAAACGTGGTGGTTGAACCTGTAGAAAAGCTTTGACAGTTTGCATAGATTTGGCTTTTTCTTCCATTTTCCGTAGTATCTCCTCAGCATTAGTACCAAATAACACATCCTTTGTAAAGGAGCATCTAATAGTTTAGCTTTCACATGATCAAGCAAGATTTGTTCCCTGGCCCAGGCATGTCTACGAATGACTGATCCTGTAACAGCAGCTCTACTTGAGGCCTCTAGGGCATCATAGCCACATTGTAAGGTGTGTTTACCCACTTGTTCTGCACTATGCATCATATCCTGCAACTCCTTCAAGTCTGGTTGTTCAGGTTGAGACATTTTATTTCTTAATTGTGATATCAGAAACTGCTGATATTTAAGCATACGAAACTGACAATTTAAGGCCCTCATGGCTAGGGTGGCCGAGGTATATACCTTTTTTCCCCACCTTTCTAAGGATCTTGACTCTCTTTCGGAAGGTAGTGGATTCTTAGCAGTAGAGGCCTTCATTCCCTTGGGGCCTTGAGAAATGGTTTCAGGGTCAGCATTATGGCTTTTGTAAAGAAATTGGTGAGAGTTAGGAACTCTGTAGTACCTATCAGGCTTGACTGGGGCAGGAGGCAGGGAATCCGGATTAAGGCAAGCCTCCGAATAAACATCATCAAGTATGTCCAAGACAGGAGGTATCGCCAGAGGTCTGTGTCGAGGTAACAAAAGAAATTCCCTAAGTCTTTTCTTGGAATCAGAAAAGTCTTGGCCTTCCCAATGGAAGTGTTCCCTCAAGGTATGCAAGGTTTCCCCCAAAAGAAAAATCCTCAGGAGGAGATACAGAAGGAATGGACTGCTCTACATCAGAATCTTCAAAAGGGGAGTAAGAGTGTTCCTCTACATCAGAATGTTCTGAAAAAAAGGAGCCCTGATCAGAAGAGGGAGAATCTTCCTCCACTCTGGGTCTCTTGTCTGGAGGGGGTTGGGAAGCCCTGATAAGAGTAATTAAATCCTCAGCCATTTTAAGCATCTGCTTTTTAGGCATGGGGCCTGGAGATGGGCCCTGTGCAACAGGCCTCTTGGGATGCCTGGCTGATTTGGACTTTGTAAAGGCCTTAATGGAAAAGGAAGATGAGGGTCTAAAGACACCATGGGTGGAAGTGGACCTGTCCACATTAGGAGGCTCAACGCTCACAGTGGCTTTGGTGGTTGTAGTCTGGGTCTGGGCCGAGGTACCTGCGGTCTCGGTTACAGAAGACACCGCCAAAGAAGTGTCGTCGGTAGTCAGGGACTGCATAGGCGTCTCGCTGAGAACCGGACCACGTGTAGCCAGTTTTGGCGTGGGGACCGCGGACCTCGCGTGTCGGTCCTTGTCCTTACATTTTTTGGACAAAACGGTAGTCGGAGTCTCCGACGACATTTTATAATCAAAGGCTGTACCAAAAGTGTTGGGCTTAACTCACCGACGCTTAATAATGCGTTTATTGAAAGTAGCGCAAAAGCGACAGCCCGAGACGTCGTGGTCTGGGCCTAAACAAGGTATGCAGAGGGAATGGAAATCCTTATGCGGTATTTGCTTCCCACAAGAAATACAATTGTTAACTTTTTCTGACATCGGTCTGAGGCAAGAAAAGTTTCAACGGGTACTTAGCTTTAATGAAGACTTCGTTTCCAATTTTCAGAATTCAGGAGCTGGCCGACCGCACTTGCGAACTGCTTCTGCTCGGGCACCGCTGCAAAAAGACTGAAGAAAATGGCGTCGGCTGGGTCTTTTATACTTCTGCCTCACTGACGCCAGGAAAGAAAGCGACAACAACCGACCGACCTAGACTTTGGAATTCGGCCGACCGAGGACCCGCCTGACGGCAGAAAACCCATCTGTGATTACTGCAGCTGTATGCACGATGAACATCGTAACTGGCGAAAAATGGAATTTATGACAGCATTTGTGTCTCAGTAAACAAAAAGTTTCTCATAACAGTGCAAATTCTAGAACAGATAGTTGTACCTTTTTGAACTGAACCTATCAAATACTTTTGAGCAAAATCAAAAAGTGCATTTCTCCAGCATTCAGGACAAAAGATGTATAATTTTCCTACTTCAGCTGCTGGAGAATAGTAGAACCTTTTTTTTCTTTTGGAAGTGGCAGTTAGTAGCTCCTGAACTGCACCAACCGCGTTGAAACCTCACAGTAACAGAGATAAAACAACCGGAATTGACATCTTTAGAAAACGGTAGGAGCACATTACACAGGAGAAAAATGGGAATTGTGGGAAAAATATATACAAGGGAGGAATGAGGTCAAAAAGGCGGCATGACTTAAATGAGCTATGTAATGTTTGAGTGAGAAAGATTGGGTAGATAAGTGATGTATAATGTTTACAACTGGAAGTGTGGGAGTATGGTTTGTGATGCAAAATGCTTTCAACTAGGATTGTGTCAGTGCAATTTTTCATTTATATAAATGTATGACTGCCTATGTGGTAAGTGATGGTTTAATAAAGACGTTTCTTGTTTAACAAATAGGCAGACATTGAATAATTCATGTAATATTGCTTAGGTTATATGATATACAGCAATATATGTGAAGTATAACGTTTATGTTGCTATAGTTTGACTACTTTTATATGAATGCAAACTTGCCCAAGGTCACAATTGATAATTCAATAAAAGTGTTTTGGCAAAAAAAAAAAGCTTTGACACCTCAGGAAGAGTGTGGAGAAAGGTCCGTCAGAAAAGCCCATAATTTAGCCAATTTCTTTGGCTGAAACTACAAACTGCTATGAACAGCTTAAAACAAGTTCTGAGAGAAAAATGTATATGATGGTCATTCACGAAACACTGCAAGGACCTATGACGTACACTACTTCCGCTGTATATCAATAGGATGTGAAGACAACACTTCCCTCTGACTAGCAAGATGCAAAGGGAACTTGAAATGGATCCTGAGAAAAAGACATGAATAACAGTAAAACAAGATCATCTTAATATAGTAGACCTCATGATGCCCATTTTGTGGGAAAAACATAACATTTTACAGGAAGCATGCAGAGTGAGTGATGCATTAAAATAGCCCTAAAAATAAAGATGCAAATTAAAAAAAAAGTTTTTGAGATCCAAAAAGGCATTTCCTTTAAATCTCAAGTTACATGTCTGGTAAGGAAAGAAACATTCAAAGGTCAGAAGTCTCGTTCGCTTTCTCAGTAGTGAGGGTAAAGGCTAAGCCACTGTATGGTCACTCCATAGAAAAAGTTGAAAGAACGACAATCTTCTGGATAACAAAACACCAAATCATACATGGTAAACATAAGGGAATGTAGGACACAAAAATACTCTCTAATACTGTCACAACAGGCCACAAATACCAAGTGATAAGTACAAGTATCACCATAGCACCACTTTAAAAATAAATGATCAATGAAGAGTCTAATAGATTGTCTCAACATATCATAGTGACAACGTCTCTAAATATACCAACTTTTCTGTACTTTCTATGCAGATAATGATGAAGAAACACCCCCCCCATCCCTGCCATAAACAAATGTTCAAAGACCATAATGAAGCTCTCTTTCCCCACAAAACCCACCAAAGCAACCACAGAGTGTGTTGCAACATCTTGCGTACCAAAACAAATGAATATAACCCAAACTGCTTACAGTTAAAAACAACAAGCTGCATTACCACAGAGAAAGCTAGTGAAAAACATGAACAATAATAATAAAAAGTAACACAAACAGAGAAATTGGATACATGACGCAACACAAGTTCTGTAGCAAACAAGTCCTGCAATAGTACTCTGTTCAAATCAAACCAATTAGTGTTGAGAATAATTTCTGGAATCATAAGGCTACTAATGACGGAGCTAAGAGGGAAAAGCATAATAATAATATACCTGTTTTAGACTATGAAATAAATTTTTAACACAAAAGTCATAATGGTGCATAAAGCAGGAATTTTAGTTCTTATTACAATGAAATAGATTATATACTTTAGATCTTCAAAGACTGATGTCAGAATCAAAGTTTTTACCTGTGAGGAGGGATGCATGGAACAGAGACAACAGGAGCAGCAGCTCGCTTCTCAGCAAGGATCTTTCGAGCTTTCTTCATTTTAATCCTCGACTTGGCCTTTGCCTTCTTCACTCTCTCTGAACTCCACCCTTTCCCACCTTCTTCATCTTCATCTTCATCCTCTTCTCCTTCACTATGTGAAAGGGCAGGAAGTCTGCGGACAGACCCTGGTGGAGTGTGAATATCACAGTAAGCAGTTTTTCTCACACTAAATGAAGTCCCATTGGCTCCAGTTTCCCTTACAGGCTCCATTTTCATATAAAGGCCTGCCTGCTGCGCACAAGTCACATGAAATGCAGTGTAACAGTTTGCTTTATGGCACTGAATGCATGCCCCAGATCCCCGCTGTTTACAAATGTAACAAGTCAACTTCCAGCGAGCAGGAGGTATGTGTTCTATGCTATCTATAGGTTCCAAAAACACTGTATTGGCAAAGCAAACCTCTGGAATCCACAAGGCACACACAACATGTGCCCAACGACCATCATCTGTCTGCTTAAAGGCACCACCCTTATTTGGGCATAATGCACAGTCAACAGCGCGGGAAGGTGACTGTAAACATCGCCTGCACAGCCACTGTCCATCTGGGATATATGGAACCCCATAGCACTCCTGGTGTACAGCTAAGTTACACATGTCACAAAATAATATCACATTACTGTGTTGGCATTCACCATCATTACAAATGCAGCAAACAGCATCTTCATCGACCTGCGAATTGGGATCTCCTTTGTTGTGACTTTCAAAATAAGATTCCTTTTCCAAACGGTCCATCAAATACTCAAACACTTCCTGTGGAATGGGGCTTACAACTTCAGTCTTGCGTTTTTCATTCATTATATCAAGCCAGATGTAATCTTCTTCATCCATGTCATACTCTACCTCCTCATCCAATTCCTCTGCTGATTTCTCAATGTACCTGAAACATGGCAACAAACTCATCAAATGCTGATTTAACAAAAAGGCCAATGTTTTATCAAATGCCAGTTTAAGCATGCCAAGGCATTACAAATTGCTCAAATAATTTACAATCCTAAACAGCAAAGCTGTGTGAATTCAAAACTAAGTATTCCACAACAAACACCATAAATGTAAACTAAACCGCATCCAAAAATGAAAATTCATTCCTTGAGAAAAACAGAATATAAAACAAACCTTTAGTACTATCAAAGTATCCTTCATTTTCTTCTTGAATTTATGTCAAAGCTTCACATTTTCCTCCTCAACCTCTGATCTGCTACAGCTGCAGTTAACAGCAGGACTAGCATGATGTGCACAAGCAGCTGTTCTTTAAACTATATAGAAATAAAACTCACATCAACTTGCATTCAAATGAAAAACAGCAAATTAAGAATCTTTCACAGTTCGGTCTTTTTGTAAAACAAAACAACTCCACAAGTGGAAGACTGGAACTTAAATTTTCAGGTTAGAGAAAAAAGAATGTTGGAATCAATAGAAAGTACAGTTGTGTAAGTAAACTTACCCTAACAGTAGATGTTGGAATGATTACTGCTACAGTAGCCTTGCCTATATGGGTATATCCTGCCAAGGATATATCAGCTTGTCAGCTTCCAAAACCTTAGGGTACCTTCCATCCACTCAGGCCATTAGGCAGCTCTAGCTGAGCTACCTAAAATCATAGGTTTGAGCACCAAACCCTTCAGAGTTTCATGCCCTAAGAGTACATAACTAAGAGCACACACACACACATACATACATATATATATATATATATATATATATATATATATATATATATACACACACACACAAAACACATATATACATACATACACACACACACCGGCATAATCAAAAAAAACAGAAAGGGGGGGGGTGGAGGGAGGAAGATGCTACTGCAGCTGTGATCATTTAAACATGAAATGTTATGGTAAGTTTATTTACACAACTGTACTATGGTCAACATATTGATGACTGCTGTAACAGCCTTAGCTAAATGGAAAGATCACACTAGCTTACATTTGGGAGGTGGAAAGGGAAGTGTCCGGAAGCCCTGGAGAATGGCCCTAGCAAAGCCTGATCTAGACCTACAGTAGGATTCAAAATTGTAATGCTTTGTAAATGCATGTATAGAGGATTAAGCTGCTGCTTCTAGAATACTTCTAGAATCCAATCCTTTACAAAAAGTCAAAGCAGCAGGCAAGGCCTTGGTAGACTGGGCCTTGACCCTGCCTGGAATAGTTTTACTGTGGTGAGAACAAAAGGTAACAGCCCGAAACAGTTTGGAAAGGATTTGTTTTGACACAGGTTTGTCCCTTCTTCCTACTTTCAAAAGAAATTAACTGATATGAAGATCTGAAATATTTTGTTCTGCCAAGACAGTACAAAAATAGTCTGTATAAATACAAGGTATGGAGTATTCTCTCCTTCATTTTTAGGTTCAGGAAAGAATAAAAGGGAAATGGATAGTCTGAGTTAAAGTAAACCGAGGTACCTCTTAGGCATAGTTCTCAAGGAAACCCTGTCGCGATTTCTGGAAAATTAAATAGAGTTGACTCACCACACAAGCTTGCAACTCTGAAACTGGTCTAGCAGAGGTCAGAGCAATCAGAAATGTCTTCCACATTAAGCACCTCAAGTCAGGCAGATGAGCCGGTTAAAAAGGAGGAAGTATAACTTTTCTAAAATACCATGATCCCAAGGAGGAGCCACCAGTTTTCTTTGAGGAGCTTATGCAAAACCCCTTTCAAAAACATTTTTACATGAGAAAGCTGTGATGATGTGAGACATTGCCAGCTATGCCAGGAGACACAAGGCAGTGGATGCGTAACCTATGCCAGCATAATTAGCTGGAGTTTTGTAGAGAGGTATGTGTTACTTGTATATCAAGCGGATTTGTACAGATGTTTGTGTTGAAAAATGTATATGTAAATCTCCTTGTGTTAAAAACGTAGCAAGAAAAACACCTGTATGTCAGACTGTACTGTAAATGTTGAAATGAATATATTATAAGGAGGATACTGGAAAAGAAGAGGTTAATCTCAGTCCACGTAACTTTGAAAAACAGTCTGAAATTAAATTACCTGGTTTAGGCCATAAAGATAGTCTCTGACTGCAGCCAGAGACAAAACATTTGTGAAAATAAGGACTAGTAATCCTACTGTACTGTCCTTAAGGGTGAACCAATTGCTACAATGGAAGGATGGAAGTTTCTGAAATGGTTTTACAGCTTCCACATGCTGTAACACATCTTAGCAAAGGTGTGTGTGTGTGTGTGTGTGTGTGTGTGTGTGTGTGTGTGTGTGTGTGTGTTATGACACACACGTGCCAGATTCTGGTTCAGTTTCTAGTAAGTAGTAGTGTGGGAAACACCAGATGTGATGCCATTCAATAGCCAGCACTGAAACGATATTTAGATATTAGTGAGAGAGGTCACTTAGCTCTCAGCAGTCTGTTTGGGAAACCTCACAAAGAAGGACCACTCACCTACATCATCTTGCCTTGGTCTAGTAAGTGAACTAGGGGACAGTAATTATTTAGATCAGGTCAGGAAAAGTGAGATTAGTTAAGTATCATTTTTCTGTATCTGTTATTTTTAATATTTCCTATGATTGAAACTCTGGTGTTAACTTTAAATAAATATTTAGTATTTTCATGTTTATTATTATTATTAAATATATTTAAACTTTTCACTGTGGCTGGTCTTTTAGAGTACATTCTAACCTGTGAGAGCACTTGCACTTGTGGTGACACTGTGGCCACTCCTGAAAGCATTGCTGCATTGGTCAAACGCTACCATTTTTGTATTAATTTTACTCAGTAAAATTGGGTACCCTTGTAAGGGCCTTAGAGTAGCTGGATTTAGAGTGTCCTAGTGGCAAGTATCTACCTTACAGTATGGGCAGAGGGGGCACAGCAGGTAAATATGTGCCAGGCTTTCCCAGGTGTGTGTGTGTGTGTGTGTGTGTGTGTGTGTGTGTGTGTGTGTGTGTGTGTGTGTGTGCGCAACTCAAATCTCAAAGTGTGCATGTGTCAGCTACTTGGAGCAGGGACACAGAGCACTGGTTTCACAAAGAGGGTGGTGGAAGACTTTGCTTGGAACACTTGGCTGAGGAGTCTCTACAGCTGTGGTCAGTGTGGAGTCTTATTTGGGGCCTGATGAGAGAGAGATGAAAACCCAGCCCCAGGACAGGAGTGTGTTATCTCTGTGTTCTTAAGGGAAATTGTGCTTGGTGCAGAGAGCTGCATCTGGAAATGTGGAGTGTATTTATTTTTGCTCCAAGTGAACACCCCTCACAGGTGACAGTGGTGAGGATTGAGGCTCCTTGATTACTAGCCCAGAGGAGGGACATCACAAAAGCACTGAAAGAGGAGGATCCACGGGCAGACATGCTGAAATGGCTGATAACTGAACTCTGATGGAAAGAGTAAGGAAGGACAAAGGGTAAAGGACACACTCAAACATTGTATAACAGAGAGAAGCCATGAATGGGTGCTAGTTATGTTGTTGGCACCAACTAGAAAACATTTTCCATTTGCGAATATATGGATTTTCTAGTTGCAGACTTTGCCTCCATTGGTACCTGCTACACATTCTCTGGAAATGGGTGCCTAAAGGAAATTAAGACCCTATTATTCAGGCAGTCAGCTGAAGCTGACTGGATCAGGATGCACCAGACACCCCTGCTCTTGTGCGAAAAGATCCATTCTGTGAGGGAGCTTGTGATAATTATCCTTGGCCATTTTCAAAAGGGAAAACGCCTTCTGTATGGGCCAGAAAGGAGTCACTGCAATGATCTTGGGGCATGGAAATGGCGAAAAAGCATACAGGAACATTCCTGTCCAAGGAAAAGAAAGGGCATCCGTCTTCTGGGCCTTCTTTCATGGAGCCAGCTGATTGTTTAAAGGAAAAGAGGTCTATACTTGAGGAGCTCTCCACAACTGGATCAAATCTTGGAAGAACCCCCCCCCCCCCAATCTAGTTTCCACTCATGATCATCTGCTTTTGTCTTGCTCTCCTTGTCTGCCACACGAACTCTAGGATGCCTGTAGAGTGGGACTTTGCCGTGAAGCTATATCCCAAGCTAACATAGCTACTCTGCAGAGAGGATAAGACCTAGTTCCCTCTTATTTGTCAATGTAGCAGATGACGGTGGTACTGTAACAATCTGACGAGGTCCAGGGGACCAAAGATGATTCAGAGAGTTGAGTGCCTTGATCAGAATAAGCATCTCTTTTACATTTATGTGGTTGTGTCTGTCCTTGGCGTGTCAAACGTTGTGCACTTTTATCCCTCTTGAAACTTCTCCCCAGGCAAAATCCAAACTGTACGTAGTGACTGACTGCATTGAAGCAGGGAGGCAGAAGGGAACACCTGGACTTACGGATATCTGCAATCTTCACCATGAGATTTCTCTGACAAAACACAAAACTGGGATTTGAAAAGATGACTGCCAGTTCTAGGACCAAAGAGACTTCAAATAACACTGTATTTTTCTCATGTGGAGTCTTGCCGCCAGGGGTATTATGAGAATTACAGATGCCATGAAACCAAAAATCCCGAGGTATTCCATTTCAATGACTGAAGCTGGAGTGGAAAACCCCAGAAACAGCTCTAGACATAAATCTATTTTTTTCCTGTGAAGAAAAGCCCTTTGAACTGAGGCATTTAGCATACACCCCAGGAACACATTCCTGTGTGACTGAATCAAAAAAACATTTTTTAATGTTAGAATATTCTCTTGGAATCTCAGCTTGTGAGAGATTCCGGACACTTTGAAGAAACTCTGCAAAGATAAGTAGGTTGTCTAAATATGGAAAAAGTACAGTTGTGTACACTTAACATAAATGTAGATGTTCGCGTGTATTCACTGTTGCAGTCATCACACTTGGGTTATCTGCCTGCAGGTAGCCCTCAGTTGGCCCGAATACAAGAGTCTTAGGATTTCTGCGTCAGATGCTGTCACCTCATCCATGACGTCAGGGGTATAAAACATGCAGCTGACACCATTACATCAGTTTTTCTTGCCCCAGATGTCAGGAGCCCCCAAAATAGGAAGCAATCACATGGTGTGGAGCACCTCCAGTAAAAAGTAAATACCATTTCCATAAGATACGGCCAAAAAAGAGGATAGGTAGAAAGTATATAAAGATGGAGCTGGAGGGAGCGTAACCAGGACTGCAACAGTGAATATACTCGAACATCTACATTTATGGTAAGTGTACACAACTGTACTATGTTCTTCGTGTTTCACTTTTGCAGTCATCACACTTGGGTTGATTCCCTAAGCTGAGGAAGGGTGGAGGTAGTCAAGTAGTAGTAGGGCTGGCTAGCAGGCCTTGTAAGACTGCGGCAAATCCAGCTCTGGATTTAGAAAAAAATAGGTAAGTGGTAATGCTTGGTGAAGCTGTGTACAGAACGCCAGTTTGCAGCTTCCAGGATGTCCCCTGGTAGGGGCTCCCCTAAAAAAAAAGCTGTAGAGGTTGAGGTAAGCCCTACTGGAATGAGGCCTGATCCCCTGTGGGGTAGGCTTTCCACAGTGTTTGTAGCACAAATGGATGCAGTGTGCTATCCATTTAAAAATGGTTTGTTTCGAAATGGCCTTGCTGTCTGCCCCTGTAGCAAAGCTGACTAGCAGCTGGTCAGATTCTCTGAAAGTTTTAGTCCTGTCAAGGTAGAACCTGAGCTGTCTGTGCATGTCCAAGGAGTGCAGGATCCTTTCACCTTTGTTCTGAGAATTAGGAAAAAAGGTCGGCAAATGGATGGATTGATTTAAAGCCACACTGGATACCATCTTGGGCATAAAAGATAGGTCAGTCCTGAGGGAAACCTTATCCGCATGGAAGATAATGAAGGGTTCCACAGCCATAAGGGCCTGTAACTCAGACACCCTTCTCGCTGACGTGATGGCCAGCAGTAAGGCTGTTTTCCAAGAGAGGAATTTTAACTCTGCTGTAGCAGCAGGCTCAAAAGGGAGAAGCATGAGCTTCTCTAGTACAAAGTTAAGGTCCCAGGCAGGAGTGGGAGCTCTCCTTGGGGGATTGTTAGCTCCTCTCAGGAACTGTTTGGTCAGAGGGTGAGAGAAGAGGGGTGGCTCAGTAATGTAATGAACTGAGATGGCAGAGGCATGAATCTTAACTGATGAGAAGGATAGGCTTTTGTGGAGCAGCTCTGCTAGGTAATCTAGGATTTGAGGCAAAGAGGGCACGGCTGTTTCCTTCCCTTGAGACTGGCTCCAAGAACAGTATCTATTCCACTTTTCTGAATAGGACTTCCTAGTATTGGGCCTCCTGGCCTCCAGGATAACATCCAGCACCTGTTTGCTGAAGGTTGCTGGTGATGTATTCAGGGAATAAGCCAGGCTGCCAGGTTCAGAGTTTGCAGCTGAGGATGCAAAATCTGTCCCTCATCCTGGGACAGCAGAGAGGTGGTCTGATGTAGGTGCTAGGGTGGCACTGCTGTCAGACTTCGGAGTGGGTACCAGTGCTAGCATGGCTAGACTGGTGCAATAAGGACTGTCCTTGGCCTGTCCTGTTTGATCTTGAGGAGTACTTTTTGAAGGAAAGGCAGAGGGGGAAGGCATAGATTGAGAGGTTTTCCCATGTGAAGGATAGGGCATCCACTTTCCAAGCTTGGCTGTGGGGAATTCTGGTGCAAAATTTGTTTAGCTGATGGTTTTGGGGGGATGCAAAGGTCCACCTCTGGTGTCCCCTACCTGTGTATTAGAAGTTTGAATGAGTTTGGTTCCAGTTTCCACTCGTGTGGGTCCATTAGATTTCTGCTTAAGTAGTCTGCCAATGAATTTTGTTTGCCTAGCAGGAATTGAGCTTGCAGGTGCACTTGGTTGCTTAAGGCTGCGTTCCACAGAGCCATGGCTAACCTGCAGTGTGGGTAGGAGTGAGACCCCCCCCCCACTTGTTTATGTATCACATAACTGTGGTGTTGTCTGCCTTTATCAGGAGTTGTCCTGGCAGGATAAGGTATTTGAAGGCTGTCAGTGCATTCTGTACAGCTAACATTTCTTTTTGATTGATATGCAGGTGAATTTGTCCTGGGCTCCATTTGCCTTGAATGCATTTGCCTGACATGTGAGCCCCCCATGCATAGTCTGCTGCGTCTGCTGTCAGAGTTTGGATGGCGGGGGGCTGTAAGAAAGGGAGTCCCTTGTTGTGGTTGCAAGCCTCTGCCCACCAAAGGAACTCTGCCCTTAGGCAAGGAATGATAGGAATCACTGTTTCCAGGTCCTGAAAATGTTGATACCAGAGACCTTTTAAGTACCACAAAAGTTTCCTCATATGCAGTCTTGCATATGAAATCAGTAGAATACATGAGGCCATGAACCCTAGGGCTTGCAGTATAGTTTTTTTGCAGACAGCTGGGTTTGGGTGGCCAGTAATTTGAAATAAGTTGTCACATAAACCTGCTTTTCTGGAGCGAGGAATGCCATCTGGGAAACTGTGTTCAAGCTTGCTCCCAGGAATACAATCTTTTGGCTGAGTACCAGATGTGATTTATTTTCGTTGATGGTATACCCCAGAGAAGTTAGGAGTCTCTTTACAAATGTCAGGTGCTGAAGTAGCAATTCCTGACCGTCTGCCTGAATCAGGCAATCATCCAAGTATGGGTAAATTTGAATATTTCTCTGCCTGCAGTAAGCAATGGCTGGAGCCAAGCACTGTGAATACCCTGGGCGCAGTAGATAAGCCAAAGTGAAGGGAAGAGAACTGATGGTGCATAGAGCTTACCCTGAAATGTAGATATTTCCTGCAAGATTCCCTTATGGGGATGTGCAAATAAGCTTTTAAGTCTAGGGTGACTAGCCAGGAGTCCTTGGCTAACATAGGAAGGATCTGCTGGAGTGTAAGCATTTTGAATTTTGGTTCCACCAGGAAGGAGTTTAGGGTTGACAGATCCAGAATAGGGTGCCAAGAGTTCTCTTTCCTGGCCACCAGGAACAGCCTGGAGTAGAAACCCTGTCCTCTTTGCTCTGTTGGCACAGGTTGAATAGCCCTGATACGGAGAAGAGAAAGTACTTGCTTTTGGGCCTCTGTCCACTGGTTTGGAGGAAGGTCTGGCAATCCGCTTGGGGTTGACAGAGTGGAAATAGAATCTGTATCCCTGGGATACAATGTTTAAGACCCATCGGTCTTGGGTAATATACTCCGTTTTTTGCATGCAGGGCGAGTTTTCCTTCTAGGGGTGCAAGTACTTGGGCATGGCTGGCAAGTATTAATAAGTCATTGTGAACTTTTTCCACTGGGGGGGGGTGGCTTACCACTCCCAGTTTTTGAGGAGGGAGTACTCCATTGTTTAGATCTGTGCACACCCTGAGACTGTAGTCTTTGTGGTCTGTCGCCCCTGGATTTGGGTTGAGAAGGTCTGGAATGGACTGGAATGGACCAGTTTTTTGAAGGCCAATGCATACTGAATATAGGTGGCTGCACCTGTAAGAAATCTTTAAAAGTTTGCATGGATTTAGCTTTTTCCTCTATCGTTTTAAGAACTTCTGCTTTAGAGCCAAACATTCTTGGTTTAATGGAACATCAAGTAATTTTGCCTTGACATGGTCTGGCAAGATTTGTTCCTTCAGCCAAGCATGCCTTCCCAGAACAGACCCAGTGACAGCAACCCTGCAAGATGCTTCTAAGGCATCAGAACCACACTGCAAAGTATGTTTGCCAACTTGGTTTGCAGAATGCATTAAGTCCTTATTTTCTGCACAATCAGGAATCAACAACATTTTTTGTTTAATTAGCTCAATAATATGCTGCTGGTACTTCAACATGTGACACTGGCAATTTAAAGCCCTGATGGCAAGAGGTGCAGAGGTATACACCTTCTTACCTCGTCTAGAGCCCTAGAATCCCTGTCCGAAGGGGTAGGGCTTTTGGCTGTAGAAGCCTTAATACCTTTAGGTCCCTGGGAAATGGCCTTTGGATCTGCAGTGGGATTTTTTAAAGAAATCTGAGAGAGTCAGGAACTCTGTAGTATCTGTCAGGCTTTCTGGGAGCAGGTGGTAAAGTATCAAGGGTAAGGCTGGATTCCATGAAGACATCTACAAAATCCAGGACAGGGGGAATAGCTAGAGGCCTTTGCTGAGGCAAGTCTACAAATTCCCCGAGTCCTTTTTGGACAGTGGGTAGTCCTGGCATTCCCAGCGGAAATGCTCTTAGGGTATGCAAGGTTTCACTGAAAGAAGGGTCCTCTGGGGGGGGGGGGGTTGAGGGAACTGAATTCTCTGCATCGGAGTCCTCATTAGGTAGATAAGGGTATGTCCTGGTAAACACGGGGGTCAGAGTCATCAGACTCATGATCTGAAGAATCAGAAGGAAAATCAATTTTTTGTCTTTTAGAGGGGGAAGGCTGGCTTCCCCTAATTAAAGTAATAAGGTCTTCAGCCATTCTAAGTATTTGCTTCTGTGGCATGGGAGCTTGAGAATATGCTTTGCTCGTCAGTTTCCTAGACGTAGTGTGAACTCTGGGCCTGAGAAATTCAGTAGAGTCCGTCATTAACGAAGTAGTCAGTTTGATACAAACATCGGAAGGTCTGAATACACCTTCAGAAGCCGGTGCCTACACAGTGGCTCCGGACCGATCCAAGGTAGAGACATCCGCAGGTTCCATAGTCGAAGAAGCATCTTGCGGCATACCGGACTCCGAATGGGTCTCAGTAGAGGCCTGCGAATCTGCAGAAGTGGGTAAACAGGGGCTGCAAAAGCGCCTCAATGAGTACTGGCGGACTGGCTACTAGCTTAACAGAAGCATCGGCGGCAGTTTTGGACCTATGCAGTCTGTCTATCTTTGCGTTTTCTCGGAAGATCGGTACTCAGATGGCTTACCGAAGCCATTTCGGAATACGGAGAAAGAGCGCGAAAGAATTGAGACAGAAATAGCACGATGACGAATAGTTCAGGCGTTGAACAAGGCACAAAACTGACAGCGAGGGACATTGTGGTCTGGGCCTAAACAGGTGAAGCAGTAATAATGAAAACCTCTGAGGTGTTTGCTTTCCACAGACAAGACAATTGTTAACTTTTTCGGACATCGGTTAGAGCTAGAAAAAAGGATCCCCCAATGGGGTACTTAGCTTTAGAAGACCTCAGGTTTGAAACTCGAAAAACAGAAATTTCAGGTAGCTGCCGACCGGCACTTGAAAACTGCTTCTGCTTCGGGCTCCCACGCAGCAAGAAAAGCTGATGTAATGGCGTCGGCTGCATGTTTTATACCCCTGACGACCTGACATCATGGCTGAGGCGACAGCATCTGATGCAGAAATCCCAAGACTCTGGTATTCGGGCCGACTGAGGGCCACCTGCAGGCAGATAACTAGAAACACTATGAACATCGGCAACAGTGAAACACGACCAACATCTGTGGATACCTTGTAGCCTGCAATGAGCTACAACTGGAGCTTGACACTTTGTGAATCTTCTTGGTGCAGTGGATAGTCCAAAGGGTAAGGCAGAGAACTGATAATGTGATCCAGAAACACAAAACCTTAAGAAACGTATGGAGTCTTGATGAATAGGGATGTGATAAGCACCTTTTAAATCTAGTGCAAACAGGAAACTTAAATGAGAAAGAAAGGGTAACGGGTATGGGAGTGACAGCACTTTGAACTTGGACACTATCCCAAATTGGCTTAGGAAAAAAAAAAGACCCAGAGCTGGTTTCCAAGTATTTTCTTTGACACCAAAAGTATCCTTGAATAAAAACCTTTCCAAAACCTGAGAAAGAGGAACTGGATCTATCACTCCCTGAGACAACTTCCGTTGGTTTGATATGGAGGAAGAGGAATTACCCCCTTTGTAATCTTGATGAATTACTTTCAGAATCCATTCCTCTGAAACTATCTGTTGCTAAAGACAGAAGTGGAGATTCAGACTTTCTAGAAGGAAAAAGGGACTGCCAGATTGGGAGGGGGTACAGGATCCCTTAAACAGCCATTCAGACTTGCTGGGCTAACCTTATTTCAGTTTCTTCTTAAATGCCTTTTTTACCAGAATTTTGCCGAGACCATTTATTGTGTTTCTTACTAAAACTGGATGATGGGTTAAATTTGAAAAAGGAGGACTGTAAAATATTAAATTTTCTGTATCAGCTTACCCCTCTCATCACAATTTTTGATTACTGCAGCAGAGGGACCAAAAACTAAATCTTTATCCACAGAATTTAAAAATCACATTTTTCACATAATCTGGAAGGTTCTGAGAATACAGTCAGGCAAACATCCTCAAAACAGTACCAGTGGCCATAACCCTGGAAGTAATATCAACAAAATCATAAACACACTTTAAACAATGAGTTGCGCCTAGTAAAATTGAAGAAATTAAACCATTTAAAGCAGATTTTTCCTCACATGAAACTGCAGGAAGAACATTTCTCATGCTTTCATAATTAGTCAGAACAAATTAACATATGAGCTTAGCAATTCAAAATTCTGAAAATGAATGTTGCATAAGTATGCAGTTTTTCCCCCATTCTTAATTATTTTCCTACCCTCTTCAGATAGTGTAAGACTGGAATTACATAAATGTTTAGCAGCAAGTAGGATTAACTAAATGTATAGATGCTGGGTCATGTTTGGGATGAGTGCATAAAAACTTGAAAGACTGAGGAATGTCATTACAATCTATTTGCATATTTCTCAACCATACCAAATTCTTCGGTACTTACCAGTTTTGAAGTCCAAATAATGGAGTGCCACGAATTACTGAATATCCCCTTCAATCCCCCCCCCCTTTTTTTTTTCAAATTTTTTTTTTGAAGTTGTTGCTGATGTCATCAAGTGCAGGGAGTGCGAAATGACATCAGCTTCATGAGGGAGACTGCCAGCCTGTCACAATAGAACGCTCGGACTGTGTCTATTAAAAATAAGTTATGTACTCACCATAACGTTCCATGTTTGCAGTCCATCTTGGCCTTCATTCTTACATATGGGTTCGGAGCCAATCCTCGTCTCTCACTCGGCCGATTACAAAGCTCAAAGTCTCTAAGTTGGCTTGTGGGAAGGTAGGTATTTCATAATACACTGGTAAGAATCCCCAGATCTTGTTTGCTGCTGTCTATAAAAGTGATATAAAATATTTCCACAAGGAAAAACAAAGATGAAAGGTCTCCAACCCTAAGGAATATGGATACTATCTTGTCTCCAGATCCTCCAAGGATACATGGACGGGGATAGGTGGGTGGGTTTGTAAGAATGAAGGGCGAGATGGACTACAAACATGGAACGTTACAGTGAGTACATAACTTCTTTATGTTCTGTAGTCCTATCTCACCTTCATTCTTACATATGGGACAGCTTCCCTAGCATCTTTTTCTCTGGTGGCTCACAGGAATATACTATGAACCGTGGAACCAAAGGAAGCTCTACCCCTGGAGGTCAAGTCCAATTTGTAATGAGTAATAAAGGTATGAGGGGTAGCCCAAGTCCCTGCTGCACATATACTCACCATTGGAATTTTTGCTTGAAAAGCGTCAGATGTGGATATAGATCTGGTGGAATGAGCTTTAATTCTGAATGAGTTCTTTGCCATTAGAAGAGTTAATAAAGGATATGCAATTTGAAATCCAGTTTGATAACGTTATCATGGAGACTGGCATTCCTTTTCTCATCTCCGAAAAAGATACAAATAATTGGTCTGATCTCCTAAACTCTTTGGTTCTATGTAGATAGAACCTTAACTGCCTGTGTAGATCAAGTTCATGAAAAGTACAGTTGTGTACCTAACATAAATGTAGATGTTAGGTGTATTCACTGTTGCAGTCATTAGTCTTGGGTTATCCTGCTCGCAGGCTACCCTCAGCCAGCCAGAATTCCAAAGTCTAGGTCCGGTGTCAGTTGCTGTTGCCTCTTCCCTGACATCAGTGCGCCAGGGGTACAAAAGATGCAGCAGACGCCATTTTCTTCAGTTTTTCTTGCCCCAGATGTCAGGTGCCCCAAACTGGTAGGCTGAAAAATATGCCAATAAGAAATGCATGCACAAAAATAACATTTCCTTCACCTACAAGCAAATACACCAAAAAGGTAGTATAGGATAGAGAAGTGCAGATAAGTCCCAGCAAAGAGAAGGGGGATGGTGGGTGGGTAACCTGGACAGCAACAGTGAATACACTTGAACATCTACATTTATGGTAGGTACACAACTGTACTATGTTCATCGTGTTTCACTGTTGCAGTCATTACTCTTGGGTAGAATCCAAAAGCTGAGTATGGATGGCTGGGCTAAATAGGATTAGGAGAGGCTATGAGGCCCTGCAGAACTGCAGTGGCGAAGCCTGCTCTGGACTTTGAGTAGAGAGGCAAGTGGTAGTGCTTTGTAAAGGTGTGCACTGAACTCCAAGTTGCAGCCTCTAAGATATCTTTAGTTGGTACTCCTCTGAGAAAGGCTGCTGGAGTGGCTGCTGCTCTGGTGGAATGAGGCCTAATGCCCTTAGGCACTGATTTGCCATGTTGAAAATAGCAGAAACGGATGCAATGGCCTATCCATTTTGAAATAGTCTGTTATGAGATGGCCTTTCCTTGTGATCCTGCAGCATATGACGCAAAGTTGCTCAGTCTTTGAGAGCTTTAGTTCTGTCCAAGTAGAAGCGCAATTGCCTGTGTATGTCCAAAGAATGCAGAATTTTCTCACCTTTGTTCTGTGGATTTGGGTAAAACGTAGGCAAGTGAATGGTTTGGTTGAGGGCCACACTGGACACCACCTTAGGCATAAATGTAGGGTTTGTCCTCAGAGAAACAATGTCTGGATGAAAAATGATGAAAGGTTCCACAGCCATGAGTGCTTGCAACTCCGAGACTCGCCTTGCGGAGGTTATTGCTAGGAGCAGAGCTGTTTTCCACGATAAGAATTTTATATCTGCTGTTGATGCTGGCTCTAAAGGAGGCACTGTGAGTTTTTCTAAAAAAACATAATTGAGGTCCCATGCCGGAAGTGGTGCTCTCCTTGGAGGCCTAATGTTTTTGGCCCCTCTGAGGTACTGCCTTATTAAAGGATGAGAAAAGATAGGCGATTCCGTATTGTAATGGGCTGAAATGGCAGAGGCATGAATCTTAATTGTTGAGAAAGAAAGGCCTTTGTTCAGCATCTCAGTTAAGTATTGTAAAATCTGAGGAATATTTGGTACAGACGTGTCAATGCCTTGTTCCTGGTTCCAAGCACAGGATCTTTTCCATTTTTCTGCATAAGATTTTCTGGTACTGGGCCTCCCGGCCTCCAAGATAACATCCATAACAGCTTTTGAAAATGGAGCGTTCTGAAGGGCTACATTATCCGCCATGCTGCCAGATTTAAGGTCCTGAGTTGGCTGTGCAGGATCCGATTGTTTTGTTGGGTCAGCAAGTGAGAAGTTTGAGGCAATATCCATGCTGGACCTTGAGACAAGCTCTTTAGAATTGGGTACCAGTGCTGGCGTGGCCAGTCTGGTGCAACCAGTATCATTTTTGGCTTCTCTTGTCTGACCTTTAGGAGTACTCTGGGAAGGAGAGGCAGTGGGGGAAAAGCATATGCTGTCAGATTTTTCCAGCTGAATGACAGGGCGTCCACTTTCCATGCTTGCTTGTGATAAATCCTTGTGCAAAATCTCTGCAATTGACAGTTGTGAGGGGAGGCAAATAGATGTCTGGGCATCCCCATTTCCTTATTATCATGCTGAAGACTTGTGGATCCAGTTTCCATTCGTGGGGATCCATGAGGTTTCTGCTTAGATCGTCTGCCAGAGTGTTTGTTTTTCCTGGCAGGAACTGCACTTGCAGGTGAACTTGATAAGCCAATGCTGTGTCCCAAAAGGTCATTGCTTGTCTGCAGAGGGGGTAGGAATGTGTACCTCCCTGCTTATGTACCACATGACAGTAGTGTTGTCCGTCTTTATCAGTAACTGTCCTGGATGAAGCAGGTCCTTGAAGGCTGTCAGGGCATTTTGAACAGCCAGCATCTCTTTTTGATTGATGTGAAGATGCACCTGGTTTGCAGGCCATGTGCCCTGAATACATTTTCCTGCCATATGGGCCCCCCAGGCATAATCTGATGCATCCGTTGTCAGTGTCTGGCAGGCTGTGGGTAAACTGAATGGCAGACCCTTGTTGTGGTGGCAGGCTTCTGTCCATCGAAACTCCTGTTGTAGGCAGGGAATGAGTGCAATTACTGTCTCCAGGCTGTGGCAATGCTGAGTCCAAATACTTTTCAGAAACCATTGTAGTTTCCTCATATGCAGTCTGGCATATGGAATTAGTAGAATGCAGGATGCCATGAAACCCAAGGCCTGCAGGATTTTCCTTGCAGATAAGTGGGTTTTTGTTGCCAATTTCTTGAAGTAGACAGTTGCTTTTCCTTGTCTGGCATGAGATAAGCCATCTGGGTAGTTGTATTTAAGTTTGCACCCAGGAATATTATCTCTTGAGAGGGCACTAGTTTTGATTTATTTTCGTTTACTGTGTACTAGGGCAATTAGTAATCTTTTTACAAACGCCAGATGATTTAGAAGAGTGTCTTTGTTCTCTGCTTGAATTAGGCAGTCGTCCAAGTAGGGATATATTTAAATTCCTTTTTGTCTGCAAAATGCAATTACTGATGCCAGGCATTTTGTGAAGACCCTGGGCGCAAGTAGATAAGCCAAAGGGCAGTGCAGAGAATTGGTAATGCATTGAGCCAGCTATGAATCTGAGGTATCTTCTGCAAGATTGTCTGATTGGGACATGCAGGTATGCCTCTTTAGGTCCAAAGTTACGAGCCAAGCCCTCTTGCCCAGCATGGGCAGTAGCTGCTGTAGAGTCAACATCTTGAATTTTGAAACTTCCAGAAACGTATTTAGTATAGACAGCTCCAGAATTGGTCTCCAGGTTTTGTCCTTCCTGGGTACTAGGAAAAGTCTGGAGTAAAATCCTTGCCCTTGCTCTTGTTGTGGTACTTGCTGAATGGCCCTCGATCAATGATGTTTATGAGGGCTGTAATTTGTTTTTGTGCCTCTGCCCATTGATTGTGTGGCAGGTCTGGCATGCTCTTTGACCGTGGTAGAGTGTGAAAATGGAATCTGTAACCTTGGGACACTATGTTCAGGACCCTTGTCTTGGGTAATCATTTGCCAATTTTATGAAAAATGTGCAGGTTTTCCCCCTAAGGGGGCTGACAAAAGCAAAAGTACAGTTTTGTACCTACCATAAATGTAGATGTTCGAGTGCTAACACAGCTGCAGTCATAACAGATGGGTTCTCCTGCCGTCAGGTGAGTCCTCGGTCGGCAGAATTCCAAAGTCTAGGTCCAGTGTCGGTTGTCGTCGCTTCTTCCCTGACGTCAGTGTGACAGGGGTATAAAGGAACCAGCCGACGCCATTTTCTTCAGTTTTTCTTGCCCCAGATGTCAGGTGCCCCCAGAAGGAAGGCAATAAATAAATTTGTGTAATAAAGCAATGCAATATAATCAAAATACAGTAGTTGCAAGCAAATACACCATAAATGAATACCCCAATCAGGTTGTATGAGGAGGTGTTAGCCAATAGGCCTGTTCCAAGAGGGGAAGGAGGGAGGGAAACCTGGACTGCAGCTGTATTAGCACTCGAACATCTACATTTATGGTAGGTACAAAACTGTACTATGTTCATCGTACATACAGCTGCAGTCATAACAGATGGGTAGAATCCCAAAGCTAAGAAAAGGGTGGTAGGCACTAGGTGGAACTAGGAGGAGCCAGGATGCCCTGCAAGACTGCAGTGGCAAAGCCTGCTCTAGTTTTGGACTATAATGGTACGTGATAGTGCTTGGAGAAGGTATGCATAGAACTCCAAGTGGCTGCTTCCAAAATATCTTTGGTAGGAACTCCTCGGAGGAAAGCTGCAGAGGTAGCTGTGCTGTGGCCCTTGTGGAGTGAGATCTGATGCCTGTAGGTACAGTTTTGCCATGAAAAGAATAGCAAAAGCGTATGCAGTGGGCTATCCATTTTGAGATTGTCTGTTTGGAAATTGGCTTTCCTTGAGCTCCTATAGCATAGGACACGAAGAGCTGTTCTGATTTTCTGAAAGGCTTTGTTCTGTCCAAATAATAACGCAGTTGTCTGTGGATGTCCAAGGAATGTAGTAATCTCTCCCCTTTGTTTTGAGGATTAGGATAAAAGGTAGGTAAGTGTATGGCCTGATTCAAAGCTACCCTGGATACCACTTTAGGCATAAAGGACAGGTTGGTTCGTAAGGAAACTCTGTCCTGATGGAAGATGATAAAAGGCTGCACAGCCATGAGAGCTTGTAGTTCTGAAACTCTGCGAGCTGAGGTGATGGAAAACAGCTTTCCTTTTGGCTAAGACAAATATTGCAAATCTGATTAGGCAGCTGGCTCAAAGGGAGGCAAGGTCAGTTTTTCCAGAATGAAATTGAGATCCCAAGCAGGTATTGGTTGTTTCCTTGGGGGTCTTAGATTCTTAGCCCCTCTGAGGAACTGTCTTAAGAGAGGGTGAGAGAATAAGGGTGGATCAGTGTTGTATTCTGCAGAAATGGCTGAGGCGTGGATTTTGATGGAGGAGAATGAAAGTCCACTGCTTAGCAACTCAGCTAGATACTGTAGTATTTGAGGTAAATTCAGTTTTCCAGGATCCTGGCCCTTTTTCACATTCCAGACACAAAACCGTTTCCATTTTGCGGAGTAAGCTTTTCTAGTTGACGGCCTTCTGGCCTCCAAAATGACATCCTGCACCTCCTTGGAGAGTAGGGTCTGTTGTGATGCTAAGGAATCTTCCATGCGGCTAGATTGAGTGTTTTTAGCTGGCTGTGAAGAGTTTTGAAGCTGTGCTGAGTCAGGAGAAGAGGCATTAGAGGCAGGGTCCATGGTGGGGAGTGCGTCAGGCTCCTCAGGAGTGGGTACCAGTGTTGTCTTGGCCAGTCTGGAGCAATGAGAATCATCTTTGGTCTGTCTGCTCTGGTTTTCAATAGAACTTTGGGCAGCAGAGGAAGAGGTGGGAAGGCATAAACTGTCATTGATGTCCAACTGAAAGAGAGCGTCCACTCTCCAGGCCTTTGGATGGAAAATCCTTGAGCAGAATTTCGTCAATTGGTGATTTTTGTGGGAGGCAAAGAGATCTATGTCTGGCCTTCCCCATGCTTGGATTATCTCTGTAAAAACTTTTGGATGCAACTTCCATTCGTGTGGATCTGTCATATTTCTGCTTAGGTTGTCTGCCAGTGTGTTTTCCTTGCCTGGCAAGTACTGCGCTTGTAGTTCGATTTGTAAGTCCATGGCCATGTTCCAAAGTGACATGGCCAGTCTGCATAGGGGGTATGAATGTGTTCCTCCCTGTTTGTTTATGTACCACATAACTGTGGTGTTGTCCGTTCTTATCAATAGTTGACCTGGTTGCAGAAGGTCTTTGAAAGCTATAATAGCATTTATTACTGCTAGCATTTCCTTTTGATTGATGTGAAGGTGCTTTTCTTTTTGGGACCATTTGCCCTGAATGCACCGATCTGTCATGTGCACCCCCCAGGCATAGTCCGAGGCGTCTGTTGTGATGACTTGATTTGCTTGAGGCTTGCTGAATGGAAGACCTGCGTTTGTTTGGCATGCTTGCGCCCACCACAGAAACTCCTTTTGTAGACATGGAATTAGTGGTATTATTGTTTCCAAACTGTGGCTGTGTTGAGACCATAGGTTTTTCAGGTACCATTGAACTTTCCTCATATGCAGCTTTGCACATGGGATTAGTAAGATGCAAGATGCCATGAATCCCACAGCCTGCAGGATTTTCCTTGCAGTCAGCCTGGTGCAATTTGCTAGTGCTCTGAAGTATTGAGTTAGTTGCCCCTGCTTCTCTGGCGTGAGATAGGCCATCTGGGTGTTTGTGACCAAGTTGGCACCCAGGAAAATTATCTTCAGAGAGGGTATTAGCCTTGATTTCTTTTTGCTGACTGTGTATCCCAGAGAGTTCAACAACATTATTACACAAGCCAGATGTTTCAGAAGAATGTGCTTGCTGTCTGCTTGGATCAGGCAGTCGTCCAAATAGGGGTATGTTTGTATCCCTTGAAGTCTGCAGTAGGCAATTACTGATGCCAGGCATTTCATGAATACTCTGGGCACAGTAGATAAGCCAAAGGGCAATGCAGAGAATTGATAATGGGTTGAACCTGCAAGAAATCTGAGGTATCTTCTGTAATTTTGTCTGACTGGGACATGCAGGTATGCCTCCTTGAGGTCCAATGTTACCAGCCAAGACTCCTTGCCCAGAATGGGAAGAAGCTGCTGTAGGTAGAGTGAGCATCTTGAATTTTGGTACGAGTAGAAATGTGTTTAGGATGGATAGGTCCAAAATAGGTCTCCAATCTTTTCCCTTCCTTGGTACCAGGAATAGTCTTGAATAAACACCTTGACCTTGTTCGTGCGTAGGTACCTCTTGAATAGCTTTCATGTCTATGAGATCTGTAATTTGCCTTTGTGCCTCTGCCCTTTGATTGTGTGGCAGGTTTGGCATGCCTCTCATTTTTGGAAGGGTGTGAAAATGGAATCTGTAGCCTCTGTTTATAATGTCCAGGATCCATTTGTCTTTTGTGACAATATGCCAATTTTTTGAAAATAATGCCAGTTTTCCTCCTAATGGGGCTGCCATTTGAGTCTTGCTTGGCATGCAAAGGGAAAGTCATTGGGCTTGCTTTCTGAATGATTGCGAAGTTATCCTCACCACCTCTTTGTGTAGCAGCTTGCCATTGTCTCCCTCTAAACGATCCTTGGGATTGTCCTCTCCCCCTCGCCCGCCTGTATCTACCTCTTTGGGGTCTATCCATGGCTGGAAAGGACCAATTTTTGGAAGGCCAATTTCTACTGAAACGTGGGGGTTGTACCTGTAGGAAATCTTTCACAGTTTGCATTGATTTAGCCTTTTCCTCCATTTTCCTTAATACCTCCTCAGCATTAGCACCAAATAATACATCCTTTTGTGGAGGGGCATCTAGTAATTTAGCTTTGACATGATCAGGCAAGGTTTGCTCCTTGAGCCAGGCATGTCTACGTATGACTGATCCTGTAACAGCAGCTCTACATGAGGCCTCTAGAGCATCAAACCCACAGTGTAAGGTATGCTTACCCACTTGTTCTGCACTATGCATCAAATCCTGCAACTCCTTCAAGTCTGGTTGTTCAGGTTGTGACATTTTACTTTTCAATTGTGATAACAAAAACTGTTGGTACTTTAGCATATGAAACGGACAGTTTAAGGCCCTCATGGTTAAGGTAGCCAAGGTATATACCTTTTTTCCCCACCTTTCTAAGGATCTGGAATCTCTCTAGGAAGGTAATGGATTTTTAGCAGTGGAGGCCTTAATTCCCTTGGGGCCCTGTGAGATGGTTTCTGGGTCAGCAGCATGGCTTTTGTATAGAAATTGGTGTGAGTCAGGAACCCTGTAGTACCTGTCAGGCTTGACTGGGGCTGGAGGAAGAGAATCCGGGTTAAGGCAGGCATCCAAGTAAACATCATCTAGGATGTCCAAGACAGGAGGTATAGCCAGAGGCCTATGCTGAGGTAGCAAGAGAAATTCCCTAAGCCTTTTCTTGGAGTCTGAATAATCTTGGCCTTCCCAGTGGAAGTGTTCCCTTAAGGTATGCAAAGTTTCCCCAAATGAGTAATCCTCTGGGGGGGATACAGAAGGAATGGACTCCTCTGCATCAGAGTCTTCAAAAGGGGAGTAAGAATGTTCCTGATCATCAGAGTGCTCTGAAATAATGGAGCCCTGATCAGAGGAGGGGGATTCTTCCTCCACTCTGGGCCTTTTATCCGGTGGGGGTTGAGAACCCCTGATAAGAGTAATTAAATCCTCAGCCATTTTAAGCATCTGTTTTTTAGGCATGGGGCCTGGAGATGGGCCCTGTGTAGCTTGTCTCTTAGAATGCATGGCTGCTTTAGACTTAGTGAAAGCCTTGATGGAAAAAAGAAGAGGAAGGTCTGAAGACACCTTGAGTGGAGGTAGACCTGTCCACATTTTGAGGTTCAATGCCAAGAGTGGCTTCGGTATCTGTAGTCGGGGTGTGGGCCGAGGAGCCTGCGACCTCGGGCACAGGAGACACCTCCAATGAAGTGTTGTCGGTAGTCAGGGGCTGCGTAGGCACCTCGCTGAGAACCGGACCACATGTAGTCTGCTTTGGCTTGGTGTCAGTAGAGGCCGCGGACCTCGTGTGTCGGTCCTTATCTTTGCGTTTTTTAGACAAAACTGGAGTCGGAGTATCCGACGACATAATATAGTTAAATGTTTTACCAAAATAATGCTGGGCGAACTCCGCCCGACGCTTAATGGTGCGTTTGTTGAATGTAGCACAAAAGCGACAGACGGAGACGTCGTGGTCTGGGCCTAAACAAGGTATACAGAGGGAATGGAAATCCTTATGCGGTATTTGCTTCCCACATGAAATACAATTATTAACTTTGTCTGACATCGGTCTGAGGCAAGAAAAGTTTCCCCAACGGGGTACTTGGCTTTTAAGGAGACTTCGGTTTCAAAATTTTCAGGAGCTGGCCGACCGGCACTTGCGAACTGCTTCTGCTTCGGGCACCGCGCGGCAAGAAAGACGGAAGAAAATGGCGTCGGCTGGTTCCTTTATACCCCTGTCGTACTGACGGCAGGGAAGAAGCGACGACAACCGACGCCAGACCTAGACTTTGGAATTCGGCCAACCGAGGACCCGCCTGACGGCAGGAGAACCCATCTGTTATGACTGCAGCTGTATGCACGATGAACATCTGCTTGGAACTGGTAGAGGAAAGTCATTGGGACTGTTTCCTGTAAGGCTGTGATTTGTCTTCTCCACTTTTGGAGGCAGGAGCACCCCATTGTTTGGACCTGTATGAGCCTTGGGGCTGAGATCTGCCTCTGGGATGTCTGTATCTGCCCCTTTGTGGTCTGACACTGGAAAGGACAAATTTTTAGGCGGCCAGTTCCTGCTAAACCTGGGTGGCTGTACCTGTAAGAAATCCTTGACTGTCTGCATGTATTTTGCTTTATCCTCCATTTTTTTCAACACATCTTCTGCTTTAGTACCAAACAAAGTATCATGCTGCAATGGTGCATCTAATAATTTTGCTTTAACATGATCAGGCAGATGCTGTTCCTTTAACCAAGCATGCCTTCTAATAACAGAACCTGTAACAGCGGCGCTGCAAGAGGCCTCCAGTGAATCATAACCACATTGCAAAGTATGGTTTCCCACTTGCTCAATTGCATGCAATAAATCCCACAATTTCTTGTTCTCTGAGCATTCAGTATTTGTCAACATTTTCTGTTTAAGCAGTGACATTAAATATTGCTGATATTTAAGCACATGAAACTGACAATTTAAAGCCCTTACAGCCAGGGTGGCAGAGGTGTAGACCCCCCCCCATCTGTCTAGAGCCCTAGAATCCCTATCAGAGGGGACAGGGTTTTTTGCAGTGGAAGCTTCAACTCCCTTGGGACCCTGAGATATAGTTTCTGGGTCAGCAGCAGGGTTTTTATATAGGAATTTATGAGAATCTGGGACCCTGTAGTATCTGTCTGGCTTAGCAGGTACAGGGAGTAGAGAGTCAGGGGACAGGCCGGACTCTGAAAATACATCTACAATGTCTAGAACAGGTGGAATAGCAAGGGGTCTGTGCTTAGTAAGTAGCAGAAAGTCTCTGAGCCTTTTCTTAGATTCAGAGTAATCTTGGCTCTCCCAGTGGAAATGCTCCCTCATAGTATGCAGGGTTTCCTCAAAAGAATAATCCTCAGGAGGAGAGGCTGAAGGAATGGATTCTTCAGCATCAGAATCCTCGTAGGGAAGCATGGAGTAATCCTGTTCAGAAGAGGAATTAGAGAAAATAGATACCTGATCAGAAGGAATCATACTCTGTCTCTTGCCTAGGCCTCTTATCAGGAGGGGGATGGGAGCCCCTGATCAAAGTAATTAGGTCTTCAGCCATTTTGAGCATCTGTTTTTTAGGCATGGAAGTCTGAGTAGGAGAATGCTGTACTTGTTTCTTTGTCTTTAGAGCGGCTTTAGTCTTTGTCTTTGAAGCTGAAGATGGCTTAATATATAGTTGTGTAGGTCTGAAGACACCCTCAGAAGCCGATGCCTGCTCACGGCTCCGGACCCATCTGAGGGAATGATTTCCAAGTGTCCAATACCTTGAGTATAGAGGCCCAGTCGGCTCCACGTGGGAGTTGGTAGTGGGCACCAGGGGCTGCGAAAGCACCTGAGAACTGGCGACTGGCCTAGTAGAGGCTTAGTCGTCGGTTTTGGACCTCGGAGGCCTATCCCTGTCCTTGCGTTTTTTGTAAACTCCGGCTGTCTGCTGTTCCGACGGCATTATATAATTAAATCTTCAGCCAAAGTAATGAAATGCAAAATCGAACAGACGCTCGATAGTGCGTTGGTTAAATCTAGCACAAAACTGACAGCTAGCAACGCTGTGATCAGGGCCTATGCAAGGAATACAGTTGTCATCTTTCGGCTTTTCCCGTTAGGGGTCACCACAGCAGATCATCTCTTTCCATTTCTTCCTATCCTCTGCAGCTTGCTCTGTCACACCAACCGCCTGCATGTCCTCTCTCACCATGTCCATAAACCTTATCTTAGGCCTTCCTATTTTCCTCTTACCTGGCAGCTCCATCCTTAGCATCTTTTTCCCAATGTACCCATCACCC
The DNA here is from genome assembly GCF_019279795.1 of Protopterus annectens. NCBI lineage: Eukaryota > Metazoa > Chordata > Ceratodontiformes > Protopteridae > Protopterus > Protopterus annectens. The sequence goes on from NC_056739.1 coordinate 1,504,754,390, forward strand.
CTCCTCAGCACATGTCCAAACCAGCACAATCTCGTCTCTCTTGCTTTGTCTCCAAACTGTCCAACATGAGCTGACCCTCTAATATACTGATTCCTAATCCTATCCATCCTAGTCACACCGAGTGCAAATCTTAACATCTTTAACTCTGCCACATCCAGCTCTGACTCCTGCCTTTTTGTCAATGCCACTGTCTCCAACCCATATAACATAGCTGGTCTCACTACCCTCTTGTAGACCTTCCCTTTCACTCTTACTGGGACCCGTCTTGTCACAAATCACTCCTGACACTCTTCTCCACCCATTCCACCCTGCCTGTACTCTCTTCTTCACCTCTCTTCCACATTCACCATTACTCTGAACTGTTGATCCCAAGTACTTAAACTCGTCCACCTTTACCAACTCTACTCCCTGCATCCTCACCATTCCTCTACCCTCACTCTCATTTACACACATATATTCTGTCTTAGCCCTGCTGACCTTCATTCCTCTGCTCTCTAGAGCATATCTCCACCTCTCCAGAGTCTCCTCAACCTGATTCCTACTCTCACTACAGATCACAATGTCATCTGCAAACATCATAGTCCACGGGGCCTCCTGTCTGATCTCATCTGTCAACCTGTCCATCACCACTGCAAATAAGAAAGGACTCAGAGCTGATCCTTGATGGAATCCCACCTCCACCTTAAACGGATCTGTCACTCCCACTGCAGTCCTCACCACTGTCACATTACCCTCGTACATATCCTGTACCACTCTTACATACTTCTCTGCCACTCTCGACTTCCTCATACAATACCACAACTCTTCTCTAGGCACCCTGTCATATGCTTTCTCCAAGTCTACAAAGACACAATGCAACTCCTTCTGATCTTCTCTGTATTTCTCCAATAACACACTCAGAGCAAACATTGCATCTGTAGTGTTCTTTCCTGGCATGAAACCATACTGCTGATCACTAATCATCACCTCCCTTCTTAACCTAGCTTCTACTACTCTTTCCCATAACTTTAAGCTGTGACTGATAAATTTTATCCCTCTGCAGTTACTGCAGCTCTGCACATCACCCTTATTCTTAAAGATAGGTACCAAAACACTTTCTCCACTCCTCAGGCATCCTCCGACTTTCCAAAATTTCATTAAACAATCTAGTTAAAAATTCCACTGCCAATTCTCCTAAGCACCTCCATGCTTCCATTGGTATGTCATCTGGGCCAACAGCCTTTCCATTCTTCATCCTCTTCATAGCTGTCCTTACTTCCTCCTTGCTAATCCGTTTCACTTCCTGATTCACTATCCTCACATCATCCAACCTTCTCTCTCATTCTCTTCATTCATCAGCCTCTCAAAATACTCTTTCCATCTACTCAACACACTCTCCTCTCTTGTGAGTACCTTTCCCTCACTATCCTTTATCACCCTTACTTGCTGCACATCTTTCCCAGCTCTGTCCCTCTGTCTAGCCAATCGGTACAGGTCCTTTTTTCCCTCTTTAGTGTCCAATCTCTCATACAACTGTCCATACGCCTTACCCTTAGCTTTCGCCACCTCTCTCTGTGCCATGAGACTCATCTCCTTATACTCATGTCTACTTTCTTCATCTCTTTGACCATCCCACTTCTTCGCATACAATAAGACTGAAAATCCTTATGGAGGTATTTGCTTCCCACAAGAAATACAATTGTTAATTTTTCTGACATCAGTCTAGAGCAAGAAAAAAGTTTCCCCAACGGGGTACTTAGCTTTAATGAAGACTTCGGTTCTGAAATTCGGATTTGAAAATCTCAGGAGTCGGCCGACTGGCACTTGCGAACTTTTGCTTCAGGCACCGCGCAGCAAGAAAGACTGAAGAAAATGGCGTCTGCTGCATCTTTTATACCCCTGGTGCACTGACGTCAGGGAAAAGGCGACAGCAACCGACGCCGGACCTAGACTTTGGAATTCTGGCCAACTGAGGGTAACCTGCCAGCAGGATAACCCAAGAGTAATGACTGCAACAGTGAAACACGATGAACATCTTCTTTTCCACTTTGTTTGTATGATTTGGAAAAAAGACTGGCAGTTCAATAGTTTGATTAATGTTTGACTGTGAACAAATCTTGGGGACGAAGGAAAGGCTAAACAGCAGGCTGTGTATGGATCTATATTCTTAGCTTGTGCCCAGAGAGAAAATCTTTTCCATTTGCTAGCATACAATTTTCTCATAGGTTTATGAGATGTCAGCATGTGTGTAACCGCAGGGGGAAAATCATGAAGCCTGACTAGGGATGAAAGTGGAGAAGCCACGCTGTCAAGTTGAGGGTGTGGAGACCAGGATGGAACGTGCCTGACATGTGTCAGAAGGTCTGGTACTGGGGTCCAGAGTCCATGGATCATCCAGAAGGTGAGGCCCGAAAAAGGTGAACCAAATCTGACAAGGCCAGTAAGGAGTGATGAGAATCATTCTGCTTCCCAAAGTCTTTGCTTTCTGGATCACTTTTGATATTAGCAGAAAGGGAGGAAAAGCATAAAGAAGTCTCGAGGGCCAATTGTGGATGACTGCGTCTCTCGTCTCCCCCAGAGGGGGAGAGGGGTGAAGTAGCTGCTGCATTTGGTGTTCATTGGTGTGGCAAACGGATCGCAAGGCTGCCCCCATTTGCGGAAAATCTGTTCCGCGACTTTCTGATTCAGAAGCCACTCGTGAGGCATCAAGATTGCCCTGCTGAGCTTGTCGGCTATCACATTGGTTCTCCCTGGAATATGCATTGCAACTAGAAAGCATTTGGAAGATATCGCCCACTGCCGAACATGTAGAGCCTCTCGACATAGGGGGTAGGATCTGGTTCCCCCTTGTTTTTTTATATACCATACCACTGACATTGTCCGACAGGATTGCTATTGTCCCTAGAGGAAGAAAGTTGTGAAGTGAGTGCAATGCTAGTAGCACTGCTCTCATCTCTATAACACCGATATGCAAGTGAGCCTCGTGTTCTTGCCATGTGCCTTGGACTGTCCTTACTAGATAGTGCCCCCCACCCTATCTGGGAGGCATCAATGGTCACAGTAGCAACAGGTTGGCGAGGAATGAATGGTCTCCTTATCGTTAGATGATTGGACTGGATCCAACAACAAAAGGTCCTTTTTGCAAGACTCTTATTAAAATGGGATGAGGCAGTTGCTTAAGAGACCACTGGGAAGAGAGTAGCCATTGTAGAATTCTCATATGTAGTCTGGCTAGAGGAACTAGTTATAGTAGAGACCATGGTTCCTAGAAGTTTGAGCACAGTCTTAACTTCGACCTTGTGTTGGGAAGCAGGCTGTATATTTGTTGTCTTAGATTTTGTACTCTGAAGGAAGGCGAGCCATCACTGCAACTATTTCTGTGCCTATAAAAGTTACATACTGAGAGGGCGACAAGGCAGACTTTTCCCAATTTATAGTAATGCCTAGCTGAGGGCAGACTCGGATGGTTGAATCCCTGGCTTGTAGAAGTAGGTGCCTGGATGGTGGCAGTCAGGAGCCAGTCGTCCAGCTACGGAAACACTTGGAATCCAAGATGTCTCAAGTGAGCCGTTACTACCAACATGCATTTGGTGAACACCCTGGGGACTGTGGTGAGACCAAAGGGCAGAGCACAAAATTGGTAATGACAGTCTCCCAGCCGGAAGCATAAATGACTCCTCAATGCTCTGTCCATTTGTATATGGTAGTATGCATCTTGGAGGTTTATGGAGCACATCCACTTGTCTTTCCCTAACAGAGGGAGTATAGATTGCAGTGTTACCATTCGGAACTTGGACTTCTTCACTGACTCGTTTAACTTGCTGAGATCCAAGATGGGTCTCCAGTCCCCTGTTCGTTTTGGCACTAAAAAGAGTTAAGTTCCGAATCCTATCTGGTCTGCAGGGACGGTTTGGATGACTCTCTTTTGAAGCAACTTTTGGACTTCTATAGTTGCTTGATCCCTGTGATTGGGTGGAACCATCTGGGATTTTTTTGGTTAGATGAGGTGGAAGAGAGAGAGAAGGGTATGGAGTATCCTCTGGAAATTCTTTGTACCCACTTGTCTTGTGTGATGTTGTGCCAGACTTCTGGGTACAAAGATAAGCAAACCCCCCGACTGGCTCCAGAGAAGCGCAGTCAGGCCCCACTTCAGTACCGCTGACAGGGACATCCACAAAAGGAATCCCGGCCGCCCTTGTTTTGTGGACCCCCCCCCCCCCACCTGCCTTTAGGGTGTCTACCATTATTTCCTCCTCCTCTGCCTCTAGAGAAGGAATCACCTTGTGCATCAAGGAAAAATCTCAGATTTCTTGAACCACATTTTTCCGCCTCTCTGACCTTTAGGGTATGGTCTAGAAGGGACAGAAAAAAATACACCCACAGCAGAAAGAGTCTTCCCTTCCTGCTCACATCTGGTGAGTGTGTCTTACCTTTGGTCCAAAGAAAGAGGAACCATCAAAGGGGGCGTTGGTACATGTAGATTTGAAGGGCTCCGCAAATTTACATAAGCGCATCCAGGAGAGTCTCCTAAGGGAAACTCCTGAACCCACTGCCCTGCTCGCTCCATCTGCTGTATAAGATAGCCTCATGGAGGAGTTAACAAAAAAGAGTTTAAGGTGGACAACGGAGCAGTAACCTTCTCAGTGAATCCTTCAGTTAAAGTACTTTGGAGAGCATCTCCAAGCTCTTTTAGGAGATCTCTTTGAAGCCTAGTGAAATGGGGGAGGTAATTCAGCGATCTGAGTGAAGCCGCCGCTAAAGAAAAAAATGCTTCCCGTATCTGTCCATTGTTTGAGACTCTGTTCTGTGGGTGGACAGATTAGGAAGTTTCTGCTAGTTCCTTCTTTGTGGCTGCTGCCACCACCATGACATCTACAGGCACACCTTTGGTCAAAAACTCTCTCTCTAGGAGCTGAAAGAAAAAATTTGTTTGGCCTTTTGGGGACTGATTCCATGGCACCAGGAGTTTCCCACACCTTTCGACTCACCAAATCTAACAGCTTATCGAAAGGTGGAGACACCCAAGTGGCTGAAGGTTGAGACCCGAAAGCCTTCAGGTACACCGACTCATCAGAAGGGGTGACAGTGGGCCAGCCGCCTCTCTGTTTCAGGATCTCTAGGATATCTACGAAGGAGATATAATCAGAAGATGACCTAGGGGACCCTTCTGACTCAGAAGTCAGTGTCAGAGGTAATGGACTCATCAGGGGAGTCTACGTGCTTCCCTTGCAAGTTCTCTTCCGAGGAAGCTCCTCAGAAGGGTATTCTGGGGAGGTCTCAGAAGACTGGGGGCCTCCTGAGGCTACGGGTCTCTGCTGTCAAGAGAGATGGTGCTGAGACAGAGGTCAGAGCTTGAGGGGGAACAGCATCGGTACCCTTGTGTGGAGCTGAAGATCTAGACAGCACACTCCTCTCGAAGGCAGATCTCTCCAGCTCCGAGGACACCACTGGTTCCGAGGAAGAAGTAGCCCTTGGCTCCAGAGCGATCGGCTCAGAGACAGATGTAGGATCAGAGCTCAGCCGAGCCGAAGCACCAAGAGGTAGGCTCGGAACAAAAGAAGTTCGGGTCAGAGCATCCCCCTAGAGACAGACTGGTGAGCTTCGGCTCCTAGAGACCACAGACGGCACCGAAGGTGTGGGAGCGGAACTCTGCTCAGAGACAGACAGTTGGGGTGCCGGAACTGATGGTTCCACAACAAACGGCACTGATAGTTCTGGCTCCGAAAGACAGACATGGATCGGAGGAACAGACTCAGGTAATATGGCCTTAGACAGCTCCGGAACCAATTGGGTCTGAGCCAACAACAAATTTGCTAGCACCAACAACTTCAATAGTCTAAGCACCACTCTCTCAACATCCATCTCAGAAAGACTCCTGGAGGATCTGGAAGACAAGGTAGGGGATCTCTGAAAAATCGGACATCTGAGTGTCAGGGATACCGGTAATAAATCTCTTGACCGGCTCCGAGATATGGACTCAGCTCTCGTCTCCGAAAAAATTTGTTCCGAAGCTGAATGGTCTGGGTCAATAACCTCAATTGGCTCCGAAGGCAGAGGTGCCAAAGAGGTAGAAGGCTCATCAATTTTGTCAATTTTCTCTGGAGGCCCAGATTTAAAAGTTGGAGAATGTCTTTTAACCGACTTGACCTTCTCTTTTTTAGAAGAGGGAGACCTAGAGTGAGAAGAGGAAGAGCTAGACAAATCCTCCACAAAGGAAGGTTTAAGGAGACCTTTCAAGATCAGTTTATTCTTCCTTTCTTGGAGAACCCGGGAACTAAAAGAATGGCAAAAAGTATACGTCTCCTGTAGATGTACGGCTCCCAAGCAATAAACAAATACTATACCCATCAGTCAGGGGCATTTTTTGTGAACATTTTATGCATTTTTTGAAACCCGAAGGTTTATGGTCCTTGGTTTCCTTAGGCATACTACTACTTTCACCACAATAATCTCAGACTACAAACTCAGAAAGATAAGAAGAGAGGACAAGGTCCTCTAATTTAAATGGGCGTAGCCCTGCTCAAGAAAAAACACGCAAGGGGGAAAGACAACAGAGAACTAGGTCCTCTAACTTAAACAAGCCTAGTCCTGACACAGGGGTAGGCGAGACAGAGAAAAGCAACAGACACAGGTTAGAATAGGTCCTAAATAAAAAACTGACCTGTGCCTAAGAAAAGATTAGCAACAACTAGCACACAGAAAAAATGAAGGGATACCCACTAGGGAAGGCCTGTGGAATCAAGGGCCAACAAATAGCAACAATAATTTGCTATAAACATCAAAAAACACACTAGCCAACTACTACAAGTTAACTGTAAGCTATTAGTACTTGATGTGACTTTCGGCTTTTCCCAGTTAGGGGTCACCACAGCGGAACTCCAGTCCGCTAATGATTGGCAGTTGATTTTTACGTACCGAGTTGCCAGCCCTGACGCACAACCTTCAACGAAGGTACAGCCATTCACGCATGTCTCCACGCAGAAGACGCTCTGAGAGTCGAACCAGACAGCGTCTTACTGTGAGGCGAGCACCACCACCACGGATAAACTATTATATTCAAAAAGAGTACTGTAAATATCTGAATAAGAAAAAATATTCCAACTTAGCCACAGCCAAGAAAGAGAGCACTTCTGAACTCAAGAGCGACAAACAAGATCTGGGGATTACTAGTGCATTATGGGATACCTACCTTGCCACGAGCCAACTTAGAGACTTTGAGCTTTGTAATTGGCTGAGTCAGAGTCGAGGATCGGCTCCTAACCCATATGTAAGAATGAAGGTGAGATAGGACTACAGAATATAGTTGTTTTACTTTGCTTTTCTGTTTTTTTTTTTTTTTTTTTTTTTAATGGCGCAAGTTCATAGTCATACTACATTCATTGAACGTTCATGCGCAGCAGCAGCACAGCACATAGCGAGCGGAGGAATGGTGGTGTAATTTAAAGCGGTTTTCTTTTAATATTTTAATAAGTAAAGTTAACTATTAAACTTCTGCTATCTGCTTCTGCCAGTGGAAGCCAAGAAGGAACAAGTGCTTGTGCAGTGCAGAGTCCCAGACCAGTCCACCAAGACGCGTCTGCTGTAACTCCAGAAATCCTCCCCATCCCAGACGAGAGACCCAGAATCAGGACAGGAAAAGTACAGTAGTGTCATGATGAGAATTTCTCTGGCAGCTCAGTTTCCTCCGGCTCTAGGCAAGAATAAAAAACAGAAAACTCATATCACAGCGAAGCTTCATCTTTTTGTTATAGAATTTGCTGCTGTAGGAGTTCTACACACACAAACACGCACACATATTTAACACTAGTTGCACTTACTAGTTATAAGGTACAAGATTCATTACTTAAGAATACTATACAAAAAAATGTGTGAGAGTGCAGCAGTATCTACAGACTGTAGACTGCTAAGCACATTAAAACATAACCTCACTTACACTACTCGCTTCATGTACTGTAGAAGCACATTACTCAAGTTCTGTACTTCCTGTACCCTGCAGATAAGAATCCGGTCTGCCACTGTTTCTGACTGCACAGAGGGATGGGGACCTTGATGTGATGGAGCAGAGTTTCACAACCAGGAAACAACACTGTAGCTACAGACACCCTGAGTCTATTTGTATTCCGTGATTCCACTCTGATTGCAGGGAGAAAGGGGATCTTTATAAAATAAGAGTTTTGGACCTGAAAAGAAGCACCTTGTATTTACATAAACTTTGTCTGTATGCAAAAACTGTTATTACCTCTCTGAAGTTTGCAAAGATACCAGCATAACAAACCTCACTAGCTCTTCTAAACCAATACCTGTGCACCAAATGTGATTAAACATTTGAGAAAATGGAAAGGTTGTAAAATACAATTTTGCCACATCAGTATTTCAGGATACAGTACTACAGTAACTCAGATGCATGCAACAGCTGCAAACTGTGATCTCTAGATGCTGCAGACTACAACTCAAAAATATGCAAATTCAGCAAATGTACAAAATTAGTAGTTGTAGACTTTAGCAAATGTAGCAGTTTCTATGCAGCCAGTAAATAAACTATGGTAACTTGGACATGGAGAAGCTCAAGCACATCATCCTGTTAGACCAGCCTTGAGGTATGTTTGCCTTTGATGTAAAGTGAGACATATCCACATTTGGTCCCTGCCTGTGCAGTAGCTGGTATAAATGTGTGAAAGGTATTGCAGCCCTGCACTACTGGAGTGCTGTCAGCAGCTTTAAACCATGTCTTGGTATGGCAACTGCAAAAATATCTGCATGCCTCAGGGTGAGGAGAGCTTGGAGGGAGTGGAATTTCCTGTTTAGACTCCTATCATTGAGCAGTAACACCTTTACATTTTTTGGGGTTGGTTTTGCAATGTCAGAAGTTTTGTCAGTTTGGCATTGCCTAAAAAAAAGTTATAATGGGAAGAGTATGATGTTTTAGCTAATATTTGAAAACCTAGAGTAGACAGGTGCAGACCATCCCTGGCAAAGTGCAGTGACATCAGAACCCAAGTCAATTATTTAAGTTAATCACCTTCAGCTCATATTGTGGCATAATACTCGGAGAAGGTAGCATGCTGCTCAGTGGTGGGCTCGTATCCACCTGGTACACACAATCCTAGAGCTCTATCATGTTCTCTCTTCATATAGTCCAGGGTCATTTGCACAAGCTCAAAGTTTGATACAAGTCCAAATATTAATATAACTAACACACTATTCTTCTATTTTGTATTTAACATTTTGTCTGTTCTTCAATTTGCATTTAAAAATTGGTATCCAACAATTCCATTGCAGGGGCATGGTTACATAATTACTTATGCAAATTCTGATAATCAGTGTACAGATTTGGAGCCAGCTGTGCCTATTTTTCATGGGCCTTTGTCCACATTTATGATTACTGGTTGAGCCTTTTCAGGGGCAGCAAGCGGTCAGGAAAATTGCAGGCAGTTAAATATGCATCTTCCAAAGCTGACAGCACTAGGGACAGGAGAAAGTTCTGGAAATTCCTTCTGTAATAACTCAGTATTTTGCAAAGGACTGGGAACCCCGGTGTTCACCCACTGAAAACACACTCCTATTCAGGAAACAGTCTCAGAGAAAGAAACCCCCACGGGGGAATCATATACTGCCATCTCCTCACAGTCTGAATCAGGATTCTGAAGAGAAAACCCAGCATCTGTCCTTTCATCTTCCTGCACAGATTTAGAATTTCAATCTCTCTTTTACTAGAAACTATCTTATGAGGAGGATCGATAGCATGCATTAGACCCTGAGCCAAACCTAGTAAACTATTCCTGTCTAGAGAAATTTCTGAGTACATGTTCAGTTTTCTAAAATGGAGCCAACAGTGTTGTTAATGGCAACACCACCTTCCCCAGGGATGGGCACAACATTCTGACTAAACAGAGAAGCCTTTCCTGTTCCCTCTTCCAGAGCTGACAAAAGTGGCTCTCCTTTGCCCACTGAGGAGACCCAAACAGCTGCACAGGGTGTGGCCACCCCCAATTCCATACTGGCAGTAGGTGCTACACTACAGGAATAGGTCATAAAAAATGAGTGATCTCAGGAATCAGCTTGGACCACAGCAGTCTCACCCACCTGTGGCTAAGGCAAACTGCTAGCCTGCTGTGGTGGCAAAAGGTCTTTACTGAACTTTTTACTTTTGTGATTGGAAGAACAACCGACCATGGCGCAGGTAGCTTGTTAAACAGTCAAGCTGAAAATAGTGCCTCTTTCCCAGAGAAAACAAGCAGCATAACCCAGTAAAACTTTTAAGACCTTAAAAGTCACACCTTTCCCAGAAAAACAAGTTAAAAAACACTAACTTTTTGGGTCGAAGAGTGTATTACACACAATTTCTCCATACAAAAACTGTTTTTCAACTACTTTAAACAAGGTTTAAACTGACTGGGAAAAAATGTGCTCCCAATAAAAGTATAGTTAAATCTTGTGGCAGCCTGTTAAAATGCAAGCTCATAAATTAAAATAACTTTCCTAAGCAGGAAATTATATTTAAGCAACAATTATTTTTTTATGTGGAAGGTTCTTCCCCAAAAGGAAATTTTCTGCCTAGCAATAGCAAAGCTGACCTATCAAGCCTCGAAAGCCCACAGAGGTGCACACTCTTCGGCCGCAGGAACACTCAAAAGGGCTTGGAGCTCAAAATAGGTGTTTTTAGGCAGCTTAACCTGAGCTGCCTAAAGTTTGAGCATGTGGAATTTGCCCTGAAGCTTGGGAAGAAGACCGGCCATATACCCTTAGCATAATATAACCCATACAGCTAAAGCTACTGCAGTGACCAATATGATGAACATTTAATTTTATCATACTGCAGAAGTTGCTGTTTGTCTTTCGGCTTTTCCCAGTTAGGGGTCGCCACAGCGGAATTCCGGTCCACTAATGAGTGGCAGTTGGTTTTTATGGTGTCGAGTTGCCAGCCTGACGCCCAACCTTCAACGAAGGCACGCCCATTCAACGCATGCCTTTTGAACGCCCACTCGACTGCGGTGAGGACATGCAGACTCCACACAGAAGGCACTCCCAACCCAAGCCGAGAATCGAACGGGAGAACCTCTTGCTGAGAGAAAATAACGCTACCGCTGCACCACCGCAGAAGTATCATGCTGCAGAAGACATTTTCAAAATAAAGCATATTTATGGCGATATGCTCCCACAATGTAGTACCATAACATCATACAAGCCAAATCAATAAAGAAAGCTACATTAATACTCACCATGATAAAAGATCTGAAAAATTACTGCATTCAAACTCAAATTTAGTTGTCTCCCCTCCCAGCAACTTTTTCTCCCTAATAAAAAGTTCTCAAACTTTCTCAATGCAGATCAAGCCCTTCCCCAAGACAACAGAATTTTAAGAAGCACATTTTGCATAACTTTGCCCTGATCTATCCCAGAACTTGAAATGAACACTGAAGGACAAAGAGAAAAACAGTAACAAAATATTCCAGCAACAACCCCTAATTACTGTAGAAATCTTGCTCAAAGCATTGTGATGTGAGAACACTCATCATAACCCAGGAAGTCACTAACGATAGATCATAAATGGAAAAGTCAGTTGACCATAAATCAAATATTTGGGGGTTTATTCTCCTTGTAAAGCACAGTGAATTATGGCCATTTTTCTTTAGTTGGATCCAACTAAGTGGACAAAGCAAGACTGTCGTGAATATGTTCCACGTAAATGGCCTGGCAAACACCCCAAGTGTAACCTATGCTAACAAACACCAGTCCAATTCTTCTAAAGGAGATAACTGCAAACTTACTAGGGATAGCCCATGGTACAGGGTGAACTGAACTGCAATACATTTAAACCAAACACAAAAACAATAAGTATTCCAAGTCTTACAAAAAGACTACTGATGGAACCCTGAATTAATATCAGGAATCCAGTAAGTGGCATTAACTAGGTGTCCTTAATATTCAAATGAACTCCAAAAGCTAAGATAGAGGGGAATTAACTCAAGAAGATATGCTATCTTACGTCATTCACACCTAACACCGCCAAATGTACTATGTTCCACCCTATGTCAGCAGTGCTAAATGTTTGGCAAGCAGTGTCTCTCTGAACTCTACAGCACCTAAAGGCAGACCACACTGACAGTGCTGTGGTCACAAAGTAGCTTAATCACAGCACTGAATTTATGGTACTCAGTGCCAGAATTCGGCAGCTTAAGTGACAGAAAATCATTTGAATTGAAGAAAAAAAAAAAAAACAGAGCAAAAAGTTTGTGGGATGATATCAAAGGTATTGTCGTGGTCAAGGTAAAAGAAACTGACTATGTTTAGCAGGTACATCTTACAAAAATCTGAACTGGTTTGGATCCAGGCTTTGTAGGTTACCGATGTCATTATTAATCAGCTGCTTTGCAACTTTGTGCTCTGTAAATAGAGGCCAAACATTCTATACTTTCTAGGAAATGTCATGGTGCTGTCTTTGTGCAATGGAACCAGTATGGCCTTTCTCCAAGTTTCAGGGACAACTTGTGGACAGAAACTGAACAGATGCTTATTACGGGTTAGCAGTTAGCAGACAATATAATCAGGTCCTATGGAACTAGTATTTTTATTTTGATCACTACAAATATAACATGATCTGAAGTAATTCTGGAAGGGATGGGATGGTTTCGTACAGGGGAGAGTCATCTGGTTAAGTTGGGGGTATGAAATTAGCACTAAACCTGTCTGCTACTTTTTTCTCAGTGAATCAACCAGTTATCTGCCCTAGAAGGCATACACCCTGTAGCTATATCCTACGTTTAATGGTCTATTCCCAAATAAAACTGCTTTATTGCCCAAGAGTTAAGCTCTGGTACCCTCTTTTCTATTCAGACAATACAATGCTGCTGTGTAGTCTACATTAACTGAAGAGTTCCTGGAAAGAAAACTGGTTCAAAATCCTTCAGTGCCAACAATGTACTTAGTTCAAAGAATGAAGAGTTCTCTTTCTAACAACCAACAGCTTACTTTGCATATCAACTCAGATGAGAAACCTAGACATAAATTAGATAAATTTTTCTTAACAAAATTAGGCTGCTGAGGGCAAGTGGATGACAACTGCATTCCTAGTGATAGAAAAAAGTACAGTTGTGTACACTTACCATAAATGTAGATGTTAGAGTGTATTCACTGTTGCGGTCATTACATTTGGGTAATTTGCTGGCAAGTTGCCCTCAGTCGGCCTGAATAACAAAGTCTTGGGTCCTGTGTCGTTCATCTAAAAGTAAATACACCACAAAGGCTGTAGAACATAGTGAAGGAAAGAAGTTCTAGACGAAAGGGGGATGGCGAGTGGGTAATCCGGACTGCAACAGTGAATACACTCGAACATCTACATTTATGGTAAGTGTACACAACTGTACTATGTTCTTCATGTTTCATTGTTGCAGTCATTACATTTGGGTAGAATCCCACAGCTAAGGATGGGAGGATGGAGCTAAATAGCATTAAAAGTGGCTATAAGACCCTGCAGAACTGCAGTGGCAAAGCCTGCCCTGGACTTAGAGAAGAGAGGCAAATGATAATGCTTTGTAAATGTATGAACAGAGCTCCAAGTAGCAGCTTCTAGAATGTCTTTGGTTGAAACTCCTCTGAGAAAAGCTGCTGATGTGGCCCTGGTGGAATGTGACCCGATTTCCTTGGGCACCGGTTTACCATGATGCAAGTAGCGGAAACGAATGCAGTGGCAGTCTGCTTTGAAATAGCCCTCCCCTCTGATCCTGCAGCAAATGCCACCAGCAGTTGCTCAGACTTTCTTAGAGGTTTGGTCCCGTTTAAGTAGAATCTTAGTGGTCTGTGTAGTTCCAAGGAGGGCAGAATCCGCTCCCCCTTGTTCTGCGGATTTGGGTAAAAAGTTGGCAGGTGAATAGTTTGATTAAGAGCCACACTGGATACCACCTTAGGCATAAAGGAAGGATTGGTCCTGAGGGACACCCTGTCCGGATGAAATGTAATAAAAGGCTCCACACCAATGAAAGCCTGTAGTTCTGAAACCCTTCTAGCTGGTGTGATTGCCAGAAGGAAAGCTGTTTTCCAAGATAAAAACATTATATCCGCAGTAGCTGCTGGTTCAAAAGGAGGCAGGGTGAGCTTTTCCAGCACAAAACTGAGGTCCCATGCAGGAGTTGGTGATCTTCTGGGAGGCCTTAAATTTTTGGCCCCCCCTAAGATACTGTTTTAGTGGAGGATGAGAAAATATGGGAGGCTCTGCGTTGTAATGAGCCAAGATGGCAGAGGCATGGATTTTTATTGATGAAAAAGATAGGTCCTTGTCATGCATCTCAGTCAAGTATTGTAAAATCTGTGGAATATTTGGCTTTGCTGTGTCCGTTCCTTGTGCTCGGCTCCAAGCACAGAATCTCTTCAATTTATCAGCATAAGATTTTCTAGTACTAGGCCTTCTGGCTTCCAAAATGACATCCATCACAGATTTACTGAGAGGTGTTTTTTGAATAATTATAAGAGCAGCCACGCTGCCAAGTTCACAGTTTGGAGCTGATTGTGCAGAATTTGATTGCTCTGCTGAGACAGTAGATGAGGTATTTGAGGCAAGTACCAACGAGAGAGTTGAGACATATTCCTTAGAATTGGGTACCAGTGCTGGCGAGGCCTGTCCGGGGCAATTAGGATCATTTTTGTTTTTTACTGTCTGACCTTTAGTAAAACCTTAGGGAGAAGAGGCAGAGGAGGAAAGGCATAGACGGATAGGTTTTCCCAACTAAAGGATAGAGTATCCACTTTCCATGCTTGTCTGTGAGAAGTCCTTGCGCAGAATTTGTCCAGCTGATAATTTTGGGGAGAGGCAAATAGATCTATGCCTGGACTCCCCCATTTCTCTGTTATGCTGAAGACTTGTGGGTCCAGTTTCCACTCGTGAGGGTCCATAATATTTCTGCTTAGATCGTCTGCCAGAGTATTTTGTTTTCCTGGCAAGAATTGAGCTTGAAGATGTACTTGGTAAGTCAGGGCTGTGTCCCACAATGCCATGGCTAGTCTGCAAAAGAAGGAATGCGTACCCCCTGCTTGTTTATGTACCACATAACCATGGTGGTGTCTGTCTTTATCAGTATTTGTCCTGGATGAAGTAAATCTTTGAAGGCTGTCGGAGCATTCTGAACAGCTAACATCTCCTTCTGGTTGATATGCAGATGCATTTTTTTTGGGCTCCATATGCCCTGAATGCATCTCCCTGTCAGGTGGGCTCCCCAAGCATAGTCTGATGCATCTGTAGTTAGGGTTTGGGAGGCAGGGGGTAGAGTGAAAGACCATCCCATGTTCTGGTGACACGTCTTTGCCCACCAAAGAAACTTCTGTTGTAGGCAGGGAATGAGAGGAACAAGAAGTTATGTACTCACCATAACATTCGATGTATGTAGTCCATCTCGCTTCACATTCTTACCCGTGGGTTCGGAGCCGAAAGTCGGCTCCGACTCGGCCAAAACTTTCTAGCTCAAAGTCTTTCTATTGGCTGGGCTAAGATGGTATCTCATGCTGCACTGCTCTATATCCCCAGATCTAGTTTGCTGCGAACACCAGCACTCATTCTCCATGCATAGCACCCAAGGAAAAGAAGAACAAACCAAGAATGAAGGGAGCTCTGAAACCAGACGCAACATGCAAATCCTCCAGGAAGGAGGAAGGAAGGGGGATAAGTAAGAATGTGAGGTGAGATGGACTACGTACATCAAACGTTATGGTGAGTACTTAACTTCTTGATGTTATGTAGTCCAATCTCGCCTACATTCTTACCCGTGGGACAGCGTCCCTAGCACCTAAATCCCGGAAGGCTCAGTGGAAAATACTCCTGAGCACTGTGGAACCAAAGGAAGACCTGCCCCTTGATACCACATCCAACTTGTAATGAGTAACAAAGGTGTGAGGAGATGCCCAAGTAGCCACAGCACAAATATCGTCCATAGACAATCTGGCCTGATAGGCTGTAGATGTAGATACAGACAGAGTAGAGTGAGCCTTCACCGGGAACGGTAAATCTTTACCCCCTGAGGAATAAATGAAAGAATTGCAACTGGAGATCCACCTGGACAGCGTGACTTTGGAGACAGGAGACCCAATTCTGTTTTCCGAAAAGGAAACAACTGATCAGATTTTCTGAGGTCTTTGGTTCTGTGCAGATAAAAACGTAATTGTCTGTGTACATCCAATTGATGAAATTTGAATTCTGCCTTGTTTGAGAACTGGGGAAAAAACACTGGCAACTCAATAGATTGATTAAGGTTAATGATTGACGCCACTTTGGGAAGAAAGGAAGGTTTGGGTCTAAATGAAACCCTGTCCTTATGAAAAAACAAATAAGGGGGTTTGATTAATAAGGCTTGAAGCTCTGAAATGCATCTGGCTGACGTGATGGCTACTAAAAAGACAGTCTTCCAAGTTAAGAATTTTAAATCACAAGTGGCTGCAGGCTCAAAGGGGGATGAAGTAAGACCTGTAGAACAAAGTTTAAATCCCAAGGCATGACAGGTTACGATACCCGAGGACAAAATAACAGAGTGCCCTTCAGAAAAGCCTTACAGAGTCTATGAGCCATCAGACTAGGCTCGTTTGCGACAAGAAAGATAGAAATCGCCGCCAATTGGACTTTAATGGTTGCGGCTGCTGAACTCTGGTTAAAGAGCATAGACAAGAACTCCAATACAGACGAAATTGGAGCCGTGTAAGGGTCAATCTTTTGGTTACGAGCCCAGATTGAAAACCTCTTCCATTTGCTGTAGTAAATCTTCCTGGTGGAGGGCTTATGAGAGGAAGATAAAATATGAACCACCACTGGTGAGAAATGAAGCATAACTAATGACGGAAGTGGAGTAGCCAGGCTATCAACCGGAGGGTCCGAAGAGAGGGATGGAGCTGCCCTGACATGTGCGTCAGTAAGTCTGGTTGTAGGTCCAGAATCCAAGGAGCGTCCATGAGATAGGGATGGAGAAAGGGGAACCAAATTTGATGAGGCCAGTGTGGAGCAATCAGAATCATTATTCTTCCCAAGGCTTGCGCTTTCTGAATAACCTTTGACAGCAAGGGAACCGGAGGGAAGGCATAGAGTAAACCGGAGGGCCAATCGTGGACTAGAGCATCCCTGGGTGACTCCCCCCTGAGGGGGGATCAACGTGAAGTAGCTGCTGCATTTGGCATTGTGGGGGGCTGGCAAAAAGGTCGCAGCAAGGCTGACCCCACTTGCAGAAAATCTGTTCCGCAACTTGACAGTTCAGGGACCACTCGTAAGGCATCAGAATAGCTCTGCTTAGCCTGTCTGCAATCACACTGGACTTCCCCGGAATGTGCGTTGCCACCAGATAACGTTGGGAAGACACTGCCCACTGCCACACTCGCATGGCCTCTCTGCAAAGGGGATAGGACTTGGTTCCTCCCTGCTTGTTCAGATACAACACCACTGACATTGAGAGGATTGCAATAGTCCCGAGAGGAAGAGAGCTCTGAAGTGCTTGCAATGCTAGTAGCACAGCTCTCACCTCCAGGACATTGATATGCAGATGCATTTTGTGCTCTTGCCACGTGCCTTGGACTGTCCTGCCTAGATAATGCCCCCATCTGGGAGGCATCCGTGGTCACGGTGGCAATAGGGGGCGCAAGAACGAAGGGCTTTCCTGCATTCAGGTTGTCGGTGCGAAGCCACCAACTGAGATCCTGCTTGCACCTGTCCGTGAGTAGAATAGAGTAAGGAAGTGGAAGACGTTTGAGAGACCACTGGGCAAAAAGTAGCCACTGAAGGAGTCTCATATGTAACCTTGCCAGAGGAACTAACAATTGTCGCAGCCATTGTCCCCAATAGTTGGGGGACCCATCTTGCCTTTGCTCTTCTCAGGGGGAGCAAGGCATGAACTTGTTGTTGTAGGACTCTGATTCTTTCCTGTAGTGGAAACTACCCGCATGAGGATGGTGTCTAGTTCTGCGCCTATAAAATTGACACGCTGTGAGGGCAACAAGGCAGATTTTTCCCAGTTCAATGTGATGCCCAGCTGTTGACATAGGTTTACAGTAGCATCCCTGGTCTGAATAAGTAGATGCCTGGTGGTGGCAGACAGAAGCCAGTCGTCCAGATATGGAAACACTTGGAATCCCTGACGTCTCAAGTGAGCAGTCACCACTGCCATGTATTTGCTAAACACCCTGGGGGCTGTGGTGAGACCAAAGGGCAGGGCTTGAAACTGAAAATGACTGGCTCCCAGCCGGAAGTGTAGGTGACTTCTGGATGCCCTTGTCCATCTTGATGTGGTAGTAAGCATCCTTGAGGTTGATGGAGCACATCCACACTTTTCCCAATAATGGGAGAATAGACTGCAAAGTGACCATTTCGGAACTTGGACTTTTGCACAAGGGTGTTCAACTGGCTGAGATCTAATATGGGTCTCAGGTCCCCTGTCCTTTTCGGCACCAAAAAGAATCTCGAGTAAGTCCCTAATCCGATCTGGTCTGAGGGGACATGTTGGATGGCTCCTTTTTCTAGCAGCTTTGAAACTTCTGAAGCTGCGTAATCCCTTTGACTGGGTGGAACATACGGGATTTTCTTGATTGGAGGGGGATCTGATGAGAAGGGGATGACACATCCTCCGGAAATTATTCGTAGAACCCATTGGTCCTGGGTGATGCCTTGCCAGGCCTCCTATAACGAGATTCGACCCCCGACTGGCTCCGGAAACGCACAGTCGGGCCTCCCATCAGGAGCGGCGGTAGGGAGAACTACAAAAGGAATCACGGTCTCCTGAGTTGTGGGGGCCTCCTCTGCCTCTAGGGCGGCGTCTCCCTGAATAACCACCCCCTCCTCTGCCTCTGGAGGGGGGGGGCTCACCTTGTGCACCGGTAAAAATCCTCTGATTTCTTAAATCACATCTTGCCACCCCTCTGGGCCTTGGGAGAAGGCCTAGGGGGAAGGGAAAAACTGACTCCTACAGCAGACAGAGTTTTTCCCTCCTGCTCGCACCTGGTGAAGGCATCTTTCACCTTGGTTCTGAACAAAGGGGCGTCAGTGAATGAAGACTTGAAGGCCTCCGCGAAATGACAAAGGTGCATCCAGGCCTGTCTCTTAAGAGCAACTCCTGAACTTGCTGCCCTACTCGCTCCATCGGCCGTATACGAGATCAGCCTCATGGAGAAGTTAACGATGGAATTGAGGGTAGACATCTGAGCGTTAACCGTCTGGGTCACCGCCTTAGAAACGTTACCCGTGACAGTATCTCCAAGCTCCTTGAGATCTCTGGAGCTGTGTAAAGTGAGATAAATAATTCAGTGACCGTAAGGTAAAGGGCGTTGAAGAAAGAGTACGCTTCCTGTACCGGTCCATGGTCCTAGACTCCTTGTTAGGAGGATGGACAGTGGAAGAAGTCTCTGCTAATTCCTTCTGAGTGGCCGCTGCCACCGTCATGGCATCCACAGGGACTCCCTTGGACAGAAATTCCTTACCAGGAGAATCAGACAAAAATTTATTGGGTCTCCTGGGGACTGGTTCCACAGAGTCAGGGGTCTCCCACATCCTTCGACAGACCAAATCCAGAAGCTCGAAGGGTGGAGATACCCAGGAGGCGGAGGGCTGAGCACCAAAGGCCTTCAGGAAGACAGACTCCTCCTCGGAGAGGGCTTTGGATGGCCAGTCACCTCTGTTTCAAAATCTCTAGGATGTCAGAAACATCCTCAGAGGATGACTTGGGGGACCCCTCCGCTTCATCGAGGTCAGTGTCTGATGTGAGAGACTCGTCCTGGGAATCTATGTGCTTCCTCTTGCACGTCTTCTTTCTGGGTGGCTCCTCAGGCAAGGACTCTGAGGGGCCTTCAGAAATGTGGAGAACACTCATGGGGGTACCCTGAGGCCTTGGGTCTCTGTCTAGAGATAGATGGCGATCAGAGACCTGCACCGGAGTAGTAGGGGACAGAGTGACCGACCCGCATGATGCCGCTGACAACCTGGGCCAGCGCACTCTGCATGGTTTCGAAGGCCAGTCTCCCCGAGTCCGAGGATCCACCAGCCTCCGAAACAATGACAGGAGTCAGACTTCCCTATGCCGAAGCACTGAGAGGGAGACTAAGAACCGATAGGTGTCCCGAAGCATCTCCCTTGGGTCCGACCGAAGAATCCAGAGTCCTGAATCGCGTGGATGGGGTCGGAGCTGACGTAAGCCCCGATAAGCCAGGAGGGGCTGTCGGAACCGACCTAGGGACATCACACGGAGCTGAGCACTCCGGCTCCGAAAGCTGAGATACGCTCGGAGGAGGAAGTATCGAAGCAGGATGGGCTCCAGAGCCAACTGGGTCAGAGCAGTGAACAATTTAGCCAAAACCGGTGACTGAAGGAGTCTCTGCACCACTCTATCTACGTCCACATCTGATAAGGTCCTGGAGGATTTAGAGGATAGAGAGGGAGATAGAGACCTCCTCTCCGAAGGGGACCCGCGAGGAGGTGATGCTGACCTAATGCTAGGCGATCGGCTCAGAACAGGTTCCAAAATGATTGGAGCCGATGCCGGTTCCATAACCACAGACACTTCCTGCGGCCCCGAGGACAATGGAGCAGAGGATGTCGAAGTGACTTTGCTATTTTCTCCGGTGGCTCCGAGGAGACTGATGGAGCCGGAGATCTCTTTTTAGATTTCGAAGATTTTGTCTTGGAGCTGGAAGCAGTTTCCAGACCCTCCTCGAAGGAGGGTTTCAGAAGTCCCTTTAAAATCAACTGATTCTTCCTTTCCTGAAGAACTCTTGGACTAAACGCATGAGAGAAACTGCACGACTCCTGGAGATGGATTGTTCCCAGACAATACACACAGACAGAATGTCCATCTGTAATGGACATTTTTACAGTTGCACCTAGAGCATTTCTTGAAGCCAGAGGGCTTATGCTCCTTAGAATCTTTGGACATAGTTAGCTACCACAAAGCACCAAAGACAACAATAACGGACAACAGTACTAATGGTAAAACAGTCAAGGTGGGAAACACTACCTAAAACAAAAACCTCAAGATCTCGAACTAAAACTATCCTTTGGCACCACACAGGAGAGGAAGACTAAAACCTCTAATTTAAACGGTTTTAGACCTGTAAAAAATATAACACAAGGAAGCAAGGGACAGACTAGGTCCTCTAACTGAAACGGGCCTAGCCCGTTGGAAACAGCTAGGGGATACCACAGCAAAAACGATCAAACATGAAACTTTTTCACCATACAAGACCAGAATACACAATAGCTATGAAAATAGCATTTTGTTTTAAACCAATTCTCTAACAATGAAGAAAAAAGGGTACTTAGCCAGAGCCAAGAGCAAGACCACGTCCGAGCAACACGAGCGGCAAACGAGATCTGGGAATATAGAGCAGTGCAGCATGGGATACCATCTTAGTCCAGCCAATAGAAAGACTTTGAGCTAGAAAAGTTTTAGCAGAGTCAGAGCAGACTTTCAGCTCCGAACCCATGGGTAAGAATGTAGGCGAGATTGGACTACATAACTACTACCATAAACTTTTTAGATACCACTTTAGTTTCCTCATATGCAGTCTTGCATATGGAATTAGTAGAATGCAGGATGCCATGAACCCAAAAGCCTGCAGGATTTGTCTTGCTTTGTCTTGTTTGAAGTAAATAGTCAGTTGCCTTTGTCTGGCGTAAGGTAAGCTATCTGGGCAGTTGTATTTAAGCTTGCAGCCAGGAATGCAATTTTTTGAGAGGGTACCAGTTGTGATTTCTTGTTTATTGTGTACCCTAGGCATGTTAGCAGCCTCTTTACAAATGCCAGATTTTGAATAAGAATGTCCTTGTTCCTGCTTGAATGAGATAGTCGTACAAGTAAGGATAGATTTGTATACTTATCTGCAAAATGCAATTACTGGTGCCAGGTACTTTGTAAAGACGCTGGGTGCAGTAGATAAGCCAAAGGGCAGTGCAGAGAATTGGTAATGCATAAAAACCAGCCTTGAAGCGGAGGTATCTCCTGCATGATTCCCTTATTGGGATATGCAGGTATGCCTCTAAGTCTAGAGTCACTAACCAAGCGTTATTTCCCAGCATGGGCAGAAACTGTTGTAAAGTCAGCATTTTGAATTTTGGGATGTCCAAGAATGTGTTCAAAATCGGTAAATCCAGTATTGGACGCTAGGCATGGTCTTTTCTGGGTACCAGGAACAGTCGAATAAAACCCTTGCCCTTTTTCCTGTTCTGGTACTGGTTGAATAGCCCCCATATCCATGAGGGATGTAACTTGTTTCTATGCCTCTGACCATTGATTTTGTGGCAGATCTGGCCATCCGTTCAGAATTGGCAAGTTATGGAAATGAAATCTGTACCCCTGGGATACTATGTTTAATACCCACTTGTCCTGGGTTATTAACTGCCAATTTTGAGCATGAAGTGCTAATTTTCCCCCCTAAGGGGGCTGCCAAAAGATAAGTGCTTGGTGATGGCACAGGGAAGTCATTGAGACTGCTTACTGTAGGGTTGTGCTTTGTTTCCGCCAGATTTGGAGGTAGAGGCACCCCATTGCTCTGACCTGTAAGAACCCTGTGACTGGTATCTAGAGGCCTTTTGAGCACCTGGATTTGCCTTGTGCGGCTCTGCTGGACACAGGAAAGGACCAATTTTTTGTAGGCTAGTGTCTACTGAATCTGGGTGGCTGCACTTGTAAGAAATCTTTTACAGTTTGCATAAATTTAGCTTTGTCTTCCATTTTCTTTAAATCCGCTTCTGCCTTATTAACAGAGTATCATGCTGTAAAGGTGCATCCAACAATTTAGCTTTAACATGGTGAGGCAGATTTTGCACCTTGAGCCAGGCATGCCTTCTAATCACAGATCCAGTAACTGCGGCCCTACAAGAGGCCCCCAATGAAATAAAACCACATTGCAAAGTATGCTTTCCAACCTGTTCTGCTGCATGCAAAAATTCCTGTAATTCTTTATTTTCCACACTTTCAGAAATCAACATCATTTTCTGTTTCAATAATCCCATAACATGCTGTTGATATTTAAGCATATGAAACTGGCAGTTTAAGGCCCTAATTGCCAAGGTTGCAGACATATAAACCTTCTTTCCCCATCTATCCAGCGCCCCGGAATCTCTATCAGAGGGGGTAGGATTCTTGGATGTAGAGGCCTTTACATCTTTGGGACCCTGTGAGATAGTTTCAGGGACAGCAGCAGGATTTTTGAATAAAAATTTGTGGGAGTCAGGAAAGTACAGTTGTGTACACTTAGCATAAATGTACATGTTAAAGTGCATTCACTGCTGCAGTCATTACATTTGTGTAATCCTGCTGGTACGGTGCCCTCAGCCGGCCTGAATTCCAAAGTCTTGGGTCCTGCGTCGGCTGCTGTCATCCCTTCCCTGACGTCAAGTCGTCAGGGGTATAAAAGCAGCAGCCGATGCCATTTTCTTCAGTTTTCCTTGCCCCAGATGTCAGGTGCCCCCAAAAAGGGTAGCCAAACTATATATATATATATATATATATATATATATATATATATATATATATATATATATATATATATATATATATATATCTGTACTATGTTCTTCACGTTTCACTGTTGCAGTCATTGCATTTGGGTAGAGTCCCAAAGCTATGGTTGGGAGGCTGGAACTAGACAGCAGTAGGAGCGGCTATGAGGCCCTGCAAAACTGCAGTGGCAAAGCCTGCCCTGGATTTACAGTAGAGTGGCAGATGATAATGTTTTGTAAAGGTGTGCACTGAACTCCAAGTAGCCGTCTCTAAAATGTCTCTGGTTGGTACTCCCCTGAGAAAGGCTGCTGAGGTGGCTGCAGCTCTGGTGGAATAAGGTCCAATGCCCTTAGGCACTGGCTTGCCATGGTGTAAGTAGCAGAAATGAATGCAGTGGCCTAACCACTTAGAAATAATCTGCTTTGAGAAAGGCTTTCCTTGTGATCCTGCAGCATATGCCACTAGTAATTGCTCTGTCTTCCTGAAAGCTTTGGTTCTGTCCAAGTAGAATCTAAGCTGTGTATGTCCAATGAATGTAGAATTATCTCCCCCTTGTTCTGTGGATTTGGGTAAAAGGTTGGCAGACGGATGGCTTGGTTAAGAGCCACACTGGACACTACTTAAGGCATAAATGTTGGGTTTGTCCTCGGGGAGACCCTGTCTGGATGAAAAATGATGAAAGGTTCCACAGCTATGAGCACCTGTAGCTCTGAAACTCGTCTTGCAGAAGTAATTGCTAAGAGCAGAGCTGTTTTCCAAGATAAAAACTTCATATCAGCTCTAGCAGCTGGCTCAAAAGGAGGCAGGGTGAGCTTTTCCAAGACATAGTTGAGGTCCCATGCAGGTATTGGTAGTCTTCTTGGGGGCCTTAAATTTTTGGCTCCTCTGAGGTACTGCCTTAATAAAGGGTGAGAAAAAAGTGGTGGCTCTGTATTGTAATGAGCCGAAATGGCAGAGGCATGAATTTAAATTGATGAAAAAGATGGGCCTTTGTCCAGCATCTCAGTTAAGTATTGCAAAATCTGAGGAATATTTGGCATCACTGTATCAGTTCCTTGTGCCTGGTTCCAGGCACAGAATCTCTTCCATTTTCCAGCATAAGACTTTCTAGTACTAGGCCTTCTGGCTTCCAGGATGACATCCATCACAGCTTTACCGAGAGGTGTTTTTTGTATGACTACATTATCCGCCATGCTGCCAAGTTTAATGTCCTGAGTTGGCTGTGCATGATCTGACTGTTTTGCTGGGACAGTAGTCGAGGTATTTGTGGTAAGGTCCAAGCCGGGTATAGAGATAAGTTCCTTAGTATTGGATACCAGTACTGGCGTGGCCATTCTGGGGCAATCAGTATCATCTTTGTCTTCTCCTGTCTGACCTTTAGGGAGCACCTTGGGGAGGAGAGGCAGTGGAGGAAAGGCATATACTGATAGGTTTTTCCAGCTGAAAGATAGGGCGCCCACTTGCCATGCTTGCCTGTGACAAGTCCTTGTGCAGGATCTTTTTAGTTGGTAACTGAGAGGGGAGGCAAATAGATCTATGCCCGGACATCCCCATGTCCTTGTTATCATGCTGAAGACTTGTAGATCCAGCTTCCACTTGTGGGGATCCATGAGGTTTCTGCTTAGTCTGCCAGAGTATTTTTCTCTCCCGGCAGGAACTGTTCCTGCAGATGTACTTGGTAAGTCAAAGCGGTGTCCCACAAGGTCATGGCTAGTCTGCAAAGGGGGTAAGAATGTGTGCCCCCCTGCTTGTTTATATACCACATGACCGTGGTGTGGTCTGTCTATCAGTAGTTGTGCCGGATGAAGTAGGCCCTTGAAGGCTGTCAGGGCATTTTGAACAGCAAACCTCTCTTTTTGATTGATATGTAGATGCATTTGGTTTGAGGAACATGTGCCCTGAATGCATCTTCCTGCCATGTGGGCTCCCCAGGCATAGTCTGATGCATCCGTTGTTAGTGCCTGCCTGGCTGGAGGTAATGTGAATGGCTGTCCCTTGTTCTGGTGACAAGCCTTTGCCCACCATTGAAACTCCTGTTGCAGGCAGGGAATGAGAGTAATGACTGTTTAAACGCTGTGGCAATGTTGAGTCCAAACACTTTTTAGGTACCATTGAAGTTTCCTCATATGCAGTCTTGCATATGGAATTAGTAGGATGCAGGATGCCATGAAGCCCAAAGCCTGCAGAATTTTTCTTGCAGATAACTGGGCCTTTGTTGCCAACATTTTGAAATAGGTAGTCAGTTGCCTTTGTTTGTCTGGCATGAGATAAGCCATCTGGGCAGTTGTATTCAAGCTTGCACCCAGGAATGTTATCTCTTGTGAGGGTACTAGTTTTGATTTCTTTTTGTTGACTGTGTACCCAAGGCATGTTAGAAGTCTTTTCACAAACGCCAGATGTTGAAGAAGAATGTCCTTGTTCTCTGCCTGAATGAGACAGTCATCCAAGTAAAGATATATTTGTATTCCTCTGTCTGCAGAATGCAATTACTGGTGCCAGGCACTTTGTGAAGACCCTGGGTGCAGTAGATAAGCCAAAGGCAGTGCAGAGAATTGATAATGCATTGAA
Organism: Protopterus annectens; assembly: GCF_019279795.1. Classification (NCBI taxonomy): domain Eukaryota; kingdom Metazoa; phylum Chordata; order Ceratodontiformes; family Protopteridae; genus Protopterus; species Protopterus annectens. The sequence continues at coordinate 1,504,780,387 of NC_056739.1, forward strand.
CCAGCCTTGAATCGTTGGTATCGTCTGCATGACTATCTGACTGGAACATGCAGGTATGCCTCTTTTAGGTCTAAAGTCACAAGCCAAGCATTCTTGCCCAACATGGGCAGAAGCTGCTGCAAAGTCAACATTTCGAATTTTGGAATATCCAAGCAAGTGTTCAGAATAGATAGGTCCAGTATCGGCCTCCAGGACTTGCCATTTCTGGGTACCAAGAACAGTCTTGAGTAAAATCCTTGTCCCTGCTCTTGCTCTGGCACTTGTTGAATGGCCCCAATGTCCATGAGGGATGAGACTTGTTTTTGTGCCTCTGCCCATTGATTTTTTGGCAGATCTGGCCAGCCGTTTGCCTTTGGCATAAAATGGAAATGGAACTTGTATCCTTGTGACACTATGTTTAGAACCCACTTGTCCTGGGTTATGATGTGCCAATTTTGAGCAAAAAGTGCTAATTTTCCCCCTAAGGGTGCTGCCAGAAGATAAGTGCTTGGTGCAGGCAGGGGAAAGTCATTGGGACTGTTTTCTGTATGTTTATCTATCTTATCCAGCGTTGGAGGTAGAAGCACCCCATTTGCTTGGGCCTATAAGAACCTTGCGCCTGGGATCTGCCCCTAGGGTGTCTGGATCTGCCCCTTTGAGGTCTGACACAGGAAAGGACCAATTTTTTGTAGGCCAGTGTCTACTAAATCTAGGTGGCTGTACTTGTAAAAATTCTTTGCCAGTTTGCATAGATTTAGCTTTGTCCACCATTTTCTTTAACACCTCTTCTGCCTTAACACCAAAGTACCATGCTGTAAAGTTGCATCTAGTAATTTAACTTGATCAGGCAGATTTTGTTCCTTTAACCAAGCATGCCTCCTAAATACAGAACCCGTAACTGCGGCCCTGCAAGAAGCCTCCAAAGAATCAAAACCACATTGCAAAGTTTGGTTTCCAACTTGTTCTGCTGCATACAATAAATCCTGCATTTCCTTGTTTTCTGCACATTCAGAATTTAAAATTTTCTGTTTAAGCAATCCCATGACATGTTGCTGATACTTAAGCATATGAAATTGACAGTTTAAGGCCCTTATAACCAAAGTCGCAGATGTGTAAACCTTTTTTCCCCATCTATCCAGTGCCCTTGAATCTCTGTCAGAGGGGGGTTGGTTTTTTTGCAGTGGAAGCCTTAACTCCCTTTGGACCCTGTGAAATAGTTTCTGGGTCAGCAGCAGGGTTTTTAAAAAGAAATGTGCGAATCAGGAACCCTGTAATATCTGTCAGGCTTAACAGGAGCTGGGGGTAAGGAGTCAGGGGTCAGACTAGACTCCGAAAACACATCTATAATGTCTAACACAGGTGAAATAGCTAGAGGCCTGTGCTGAGGTAGTAAAAGAAAATCCCTGAGCCTCATTTTAGATTTTGAAAAATCTTGGCTCTCCCAGTGGAAATGCTCTCTCATGGTATGCAAGATTTCCCCAAAGGAATAGTCCCCAGGAGGAGATGCTGAAGGAATAGATTCTTCAGCATCAGAATCCTCATAGGGGGAAGAGAATATTCCTGATCAGAAGAGGAATCAGAAGAAATAGAAACCTGATCTGAAGATTCATAGTCAGTGTCTTGCCTAGGCCTCTTATCAGGAGGGGGATGGGAACCCATGATCAAGGTAATCAAGTCTTCGGCCATTTTGAGCATCTGTTTTTGGGCATAGAGGCCTATCCACGTGGCTCTGGAGTTTGTTTCCTTGCTTTAGAAGGTGCTTTAGTATTTGCCTTTGATGCTGAAGTTGTTTTAATGTCAAGATGTTTAGGTCTGAATACACCCTCAGAAGCCGGTACCTCCTCAGCGGCTCCAGACCCATTTGAGGGATTAGCGTCTGAGGCTCCAATACCTTGAGTATCCAGCGGCATGGCCGACTCCACGTGGGAGTCGGTAGCGGGCTGCGACTCTAAAGTAGCGGGCGTCAGGGGCTGCGAAAGTGCCTCACTGAGAACCGGTGACTAGCTTAGGAGAAGCTTCGTCCTCGGTTTTGGGCCTCGGTGGTTTTTCTTTTTCTTTGCATTTTTTGTAAACTCCGGTAGTCAGATGGCTATACAACGACATTTCAGGATAATTAAACTGGCGTCCAAAAAAGTTTAAAGCAATATCATACCAATGCTTAATAGTGCGTTGGTTAAATCTAGCACAAAACCGACAACCAGTAACGTTGTGATCAGGGTCTAGGCAAGGAATACAGCAAAAATGAAAATCCTTATGAGGTATTTGCTTTCCACAAGAATTACAATTATTAACTTTTTCTGACATCAGTCTGGAGCAAGAAAAGTTTCCCCAACAGGGTACTTAGCTTTATTGAAGACTTCAGATCTGAAACTCAAACATGAAAATCTTAGGAGTCGGCCGACTGGCACTTGGGAACTGCTTCTGTTTCGGGCACCGCACGGCAAAAAAGACGGAAGAAAATGGCGTCTGCTGCTACTTTTATACCTCTGACGACCTGACGTCAGGGAAGGGGTGACAGCAGCCGACGCAGGACCCAAGACTTTGGAATTCAGGCGGGCTGAGGGCAACCTGCCAGCAGGATTACCCAAATGTAATGACTGCAAAAGTGAAACACGAAGAACATCCCTATAATATCTGTTTGGCTTACTAGGAGCCAGAGGTAGGGAATCAAGAGCCATGCTTGATTCCGAAAACACATAATCAACAATGTCCAATACTGGAGGTACAGCCAAAGGCCTATGCTGAGGAAGAAGGAAATCCCTAAGCCTCTTTTTTGATTCTGAGAAATCCTGACTCTCCCAATGAATGTTCCCTTAAAGTATGTAAGGTTTCTCCAAAAGAATAATCCTCAGGAGGAGATGCAGATGGAATGGATTCTTCTGTATCGGAATCCTCATAGGGTGGTATAGAAAATTCCTGATTAGAAGAGGAATCAGAAAAAATAGAAACCTGATCTGAAGATTCATAATCAGTGTCTTGCCTAGGCCTCTTATCAGGAGGGGGTTGGGAACCCGTGATCAAGGTAATTAAGTCCTCAGCCATTTTGATAATCTGTTTTTAGGCATAGGGGCCTGAGCACGTGGCTCATGCCTCGTTTTTTTTAGCCTTAGAAGTTGTTTTTGAAGCTGACGTCCGTTATATATAGAAATGTTGAGGCCTGAAAACACCCTCAGAAGCCGGTGCCTGCTCAGTGGCTCCGGACCCATCCGAGGGAGAGACATCCGTGGGTACAATACTCTGTGAATCTCGTGGCATGCCGGACTATGCATGGGTCTCGGTAGAGGCCTGCGACTCAAAAGTATCGGGTATCAGGAGCTGTGAAAGCACCTCACTGAGTACCGGCGAACCAGCGACTGGCTTAGGAGAAGCTTAGTCGGTTTTGGACCTAGACGGTCTGACTCTGTCCTTTTCTTTGTGTTTTTTGTGAACTCAGGTAGTTGGATTGCTATCAGACGACATTTCAGAGTAATTAAATCTGTTTCCAAAATATTTTGAAACAAAGATATACCGACGCTTAACAGTGCGTTGGTTAAATCTAGCACAAAATCGACAGCAAGGCACGTCGTGATCTGGGCCTAGGCAAGGAATACAGTACAAATGAAAATCCTAATGAGGTATTTGCTTCCCACAAGTAATGCAATTATTAACTTTTACTGACATCGGTAAGAAGCAAGAAAAAGTTTCCCCAACGGGGTACTTAGTTTTAATTGAAGACTTCTGAAATTTTCACATTCGCGTTTCAGAACCGGAGTCGGCCAACCGGCACTTGCGAACTGCTTCTGCTTCGGGCACCGCGCGGCAAGAAATACTGAAGAAAATGGCTTCGGCTGCATGTTTTATACCCCTGACAACATGACGTCATGGAAGACGAGACAGCAACCGACGCAGGACCCAAGACTTTGTTATTCAGGCCGACTGAGGGCAACCTGCCAGCAGATTACCCAAATGTAACAGATAAACACAAAGATCATCAGTAATTTCACAAAAAAAAAAACTGAACTTACCAAATGAATGTGCCATTTTGTCAACCACAACTTTTCTGTGAAAAAACTACCAGCAAAGTTTGTAGACTATTTTGGGAAAAAAAAAACATTGTAAGAATACAAATTCAAGGCTCACTATGAAAAATGTGGGCAGTGTTCAACTGCACATATCTGATTTTTGTGTCCACTCAAATTCCAGTTAAGACTTTCAGGAATGTAATGTTATAATTTTTTTTTTTTTTTATAACCAGCCAGCTCCTGTCACATAAGTGGATGAAGCCCTGACTAAAACCCAAGTAGCCCACATTCAGTTAGTGGTGCCAGTGCTTGCTCGTGTTGGCAGGGCAAATGGAGTAGCTACATAGCATTGCTATTCTGTCTCTCTTGGGGGGGGGGGGGGGGGGAGTAAATTATCAAGGTAGACCACAAGAAAGTTAATTTCCTAGTGAGCAAGGCAATATTGAGGTGTTATTTCATTAATTAAAGAGTGACACACCCTTGCAAACACCCACTGCACTCCAAAACCTGATGACTATTAGTGGGCATGTGCCATGGGATTAGAGCTAGAATAAAATAAATCCAGACGGCTACCTAAATGACGGCCCCTCTTGTTCAGAGTGTCTTTGAAGAAGGGGTGAAAGGGAAAACTGTCCAAGAGAAAGTATTATTGGTCAGCAGGCAGTGCAAGGAAAACATAAAAGGAGATATGGAAAATCAAAGGCATGCTTTGCATAATACTGTTCAGTACAACTTGAAGAATAAAAGAATGGAAAACCTTAAGCATATTCAGGTTTTAAAACCTTCAAAGATATCAAAAAAGCAAACATGGCTAGGATTAAAAGTCAGAAATGGCTTCTAAGTGGACCCTGATAAAATAACAACCAAGACTGGAATCAAAGATTTCTGAGAGAGAGCACAGAGCCTATGGAATCTGGCCTAAAAAGTCTACACTCCTGTCAAATCCTTAGACAGAAAAAGTCCACTTCTCAGCATTTTATTTCTGGAGCAGACAGTTGTACAGAAGTAATAAAGACAAAATCTGAGAAATACTAGGACTTGGTTATCACTGAAATTGGAGAATCTAAGTGGTTAGTTTCCAGGCATACTTTGACATAGCATGTTTGCCTGAAGGATAACACAATCGGTGCCCTGGGAGACTTAAGTGCCAGAACATTCTAGGAAGGACAGAAATGACAAAGGGGGACCCCAAGTCTGTCTGGATCATTAAAAAAAAAAAAGTGGTGAAAATAACTGTCCTACAGAATTTTTCTGCATTATGATGATCATCATAAGAAGAAATAGGAAAAAGCATGAAGGCTATTTATCCAGGGTTTGGCAAAGACCTTCTTCACTTGTCTTTCTTAAGACTACAATAAGAAAATCTGAAACATTTTAGTGTTGGTGTTGGCTGGAAAGGCTTGGAGATCAGAAATTGGAAAGCCCCATCAAAGTAAGATTTTCTTTGCCACTGAAAAGTTTAGTGGCCACTAATGGGTATAAGATGACAAAAGCTCAACCTGTTCACTAGAAAATTTGCTATCTCTTGGAAATGTGTAAAAGCCACCAGGAAGTAGACTGACTTATCACCCACTGCCACACCTGAAAGCATGCAGCACAAACAGTAACAGTGAATCTCCTTTGTTTGGTAGTGTAACACATTCCATTCAGGCAGAGAGCACTGCTGTAAAGAAAACCTCTGGGGAAAAGCATCTTGAAAGACCAGAAAAAGATAGCAGGCTTCCTATTCGGAGATGTTCATAGGTTGGGTAACTAAGGTTATCGGCCCTAGGGCCTGTACAAGCCTAGCCATAACAATTCCCTGGCTATTTTTTCCCCACAGTATTTACTTCCCTGGACCCCCGTCTAGCAGGGCAACCGACGTGATCCCCAGGGTGAATTTCCTATCTCCTATCCAATCAAGGTTCCTTTTGTAGAGGGTCAAAGAGGCGCTCTGCTTGACATGTATGGGCAGTCTATTCCAGGGTCTGGAGAGTCCCTGGGTCAGGAACCTATCCCTCCAGCATGTTTTGTTCATTGTGATGACAAGGTTTAGATCCCTGCAGCGTGCATAACTAAGAGACTGGGATTTCATGTGTAGCATGTCCAACAGCTCTGGGTTTGACATGGCCTTGTATGTTAAGCAGAGATGGCCTCTGACTAGACTATATGCGACAGAGTATAGGTGGAGTTTTTTTTTTTTTTTTTTTTTTTAGACTGTCAGCATAGGGCATCTGCATTAGGCCTGTGATTCTTTTAGTGACATATTCCTGCGGCCTTTCCAGTTTTTGCATATGTCTTGAGAGGTACATACCAAACGGGGCATTGTATCCTATAATGGGTCTAAAGAGGGATGAGTACAGTGGGACAATGACCTTTTTTCTAGATGAAAAGCCCTTAGTGATGAGGTGTGCCACACAAGGATTTCCTGACTGTTGTGGCGATGTGGTTATTGAAGGAGAGACCACTGTCCACCTGTGTCCCTAAGTCTCTTATCACACTTTCGGTGTTTACTGTACTGCCACCTATGTGGTAATTTACAGGTACATGTTTTTTCCCCAAAGGGGATGACTACACATTTCTTTTCATTGAGCTTGAGCCCATGGCTCTGGCACCAAGCATCCGTTTCTGTAAGGCCCTTTTGTAGAATATCCACATCATTTGGGGATTCAATAATGGCTCCCAGTTTGCAATCATCTGCGAACTTGGTTAGCCAGAGTCCCTTAGTTTTGCCCTGTACTTCAGAGAAGTAGATGCCAAACAAGAGCAGTCCCAGGACTGAACCCGGAGGTACTCCACTTGTCTGAAGCTGGATTTGGAGTCTGCTACTTTTACAGTGTGGGTTCTGTCAGTAAGTCAATTGGCAACCCATCGAGTGACGTAGGTATTAATGCCCAGCTTAGTATGTTTATTTATGATTCCAGAGTGGGGGATGGTGTCGAAGGCCTTGGCAAGGTCCAGATAGGCTGTGTGGACCACCGTACCCTTGTCCACGGCTCTGGAGACTGATTCGAAGTCGTCAATCAGGTTCAGGGGACAAGATCGGCCCTTCATGAACCCAAATTGCGTGGGGTCCAGTGTTTGAAGATTGCCAATGTCTGTTTATAAGTTCCATGATAATACGTTCCTTGGCCTTGCAGATCAGGCTCGTCAGACTGATGGTGCCGTAGTTCCCGGGATCCAAGGTGGATCCCCCCTTGTGGAGTGGGATAAAGTACAGTTTTGTACCTACCATAAATGTAGATGTTAGAGTGCTACTACAGCTGCAGTCATAACAGATGGGGTTATCCTGCCGTCAGGCGGGTCCTCAGTCGGCCGAATTCCAAAGTCTAGGTCAGGCGTCGGATGTCGTCGCTTCTTCCCTGACGTCAGTGCGGCAGGGGTATAAAAGAACCAGCCAACAACATTTTCTTCAGTTTTTCTTGCCCCAGATGTCAGGTGCCCCCAGAAGGAAGGCAAAACCTAAATTTATGTAATAATGTAATGTAATATAATCAAAAAAACAGTAGTTGCAAGCAAATACACCATAAAAGAATACCCCAATCAGGTTGTATGAGGAGGTGTTTGTCATTAGGCCTGTCCCAAGTGGGGAAGGAGGGAGGGAAACCTGGACTGCAGCTGTATTAGCACTCGAACATCTACATTTATGGTAGGTACAAAACTGTACTATGTTCATCGTGCATACAGCTGCAGTCATAACAGATGGGTAGATTCCCAAAGCTAAAAAGGGGTGGCAGGCACTAAGTGGAACTAGGAGGAGCAAGGATGCCCTGCAAGACTGCTGTGGCAAAGCCCGCTCTAGATTTAGAGTATAGTGGTAGGTGATAGTGTTTGGAGAAAGTATGTACAGAACTCCAAGTGGCTGCTTAGAAAATATCCTTGGTAGGAACCCCCCTGAGGAAAGCTGCAGAGGTAGCTGTGGCCCTTGTGGAGTAAGATCTGATGTTTGTAGGTACAGTTTTTCCATGGAATGAATAACAAAAGCGTATGCAGTGGGCTATCCATTTTGAGATTGTTTGTTTGGAAATAGCCTTTCCTTGAGCACCTGTAGCATAGGACACAGAGTTGCTCTGATTTTCTGAATGGCTTTGTCCTGTCCAAATAATAACAAAGCTGTCTGTGAATGTCCAAGGAATGTAGTAGTCTCTCCCCTTTGTTTTGTGGATTAGGATAAAAAGTAGGTAAGTGGATAGCCTGATTCAAGGCTACACTGGATACTACCTTTGGCATAAAGGAAGGGTTGGTTAAAGGAAACTCTGTCCTGATGGAAAATGATGAAAGGTTGCACAGCCATGAGGGCTTGTAGTTCCGAAACCCTGCGTGCTGAGGTGATAGCCAGAAGGAAAGCTGTTTTCCATGACAAATATTGCAGTTCTGTTGAAGCAGCTGGCTCAAATGGAGGCAGGGTCAGTTTTTCTAAAATGAAATTAAGGTCCCAAGCAGGTACTGGTTGCTTCCTTGGGGGTTTTATATTCTTAGCCCCTTTGAGGAACTGTCTTAAGAGCAGATGAGAGAATAAAGGAGGATCAGTGTTGTATTGTGCAGAAATGGCTGAAGCATGGATTTTGATGGAATTGGTGTGAATCAGGAACCCGGTAATACCAGTCAGGCTTAACTGGAGCTGGCGGTAAAGAATCTGGGTTAAGGCTGGCCTCTGAATACACAACATCTAATATGTCTAAGACAGGAGGGATAGCCAGAGGCCTGTGCTGAGGGAGCAAGAGAAAATCCCTGAGCCTTTTCTTGGAATCTGAGTAATCTTGGCCTTCCCAGTGGAAGTGTGCCCTCAAGGTATGCAAGTTTTCCCCAAAAGAATAGTCCTCAGGGGGGGAGACAGAGGGAATGGACTCCTCCGCATCAGAATCTTCAAAAGGGGAGTATGAATATTCCTGGTCTTCAGAATGTTCTGAGGTAATGGAGGCCTGGTCCGAGGAAGGGTAGTCTTCCTCCAATCTGGGCCTTTTGTCCGAGGGGGGTTGAGAACCCCTGATAAGAGTAATCAAATCCTCAGCCATTTTGAGCATCTGTTTTTTAGGCATGAGGCCTTGAGAGGGGCTCTGTGGAGCTTGTCTTTTAGTTTTCATGGCCGTTTTAGATTTTGTGAAAGCCTTAACGGAAAAAGAAGGCGGCCTGAAGACACCTTGAGAGGTGGCAGGCCTGTCTAAACTCTGAGTTTCCCTGCCAAGAGTGGCGTCGGTATCTGTAGTCGGTGTGGGGGCCGAGGAGCCTGCGACCTCGGGCACAGCAGACACCGCTAAAGAAGCGTCATCGGTACTCAGGGGCTGCGTAGGCACCTCGCTGAGAACTGGAGCACCTGTAGCCGGCTTTAGCATGGTGTCGGTAGAAGTCGCGGACCTCGTGTGTCGGTCCTTATCTTTGCGTCTTTTACTCAAAACTGGAGTCGGAGTATCCGACGACATAATGTAATTAAATTTTTTACCAAAATAGTGTTGCGCGAACTCCGCCCGACACTTAATAGTGCGTTTGTTGAATCTAGCACAAAAATGACAGGCCGAGACGTCGTGGTCTGGGCCTAAGCAAAGAATGCAGAAGGAATGGAAATCCTTATGCGGTATTTGCTTCCCACATGAAATGCAATTATTAACTGTCTGACATCGGTCAGAGGCAAGAAAAGTTTCCCCAACGAGGTACTTGGCTTTCAAGAAGACTTCGGTTGAAAAATATTCGTAATCTCAGGAGATGGCCGACCGGCACTTGCGAACGGCTTCTGCTTCGGGCACCGCGCGGCAAGAAAGACTGAAGAAAATGGCGTCAGCTGGTTCTTTTATACCCCTGCCGCACCGACGTCAGGGAAGAAGCAACGACATCCGACACCGGACCTAGACTTTGGAATTCGACCGAGGACCGGCCTGACGGCAGGATAACCCCATCTGTTATGACTGCAGCTGTATGCACGATGAACATCTGTAGCTGTGCGCCACACAGTGGGCACGGACTGAGGTGAGGCTATGACTAAACATGACAAGTGAGGTGTCAGTTCATTCTGTAGTTCATGTAGTAGAAAGCCTGGGATGTCATCTGGTCCCATGAATGCTGCATTCTTAGCTTTGGAGAGTGCGTTTCTTTACCTGTGTGGCCATTACCGGAATTGGGCAATCTTTCGATATTGAGATGGGCCCTTTAGGAGGTGAAGTTTGCACTGAATCGATCTGCCAGGATACTGGCAATATCCTTGGGGTCAGTATATTTAATGCCATTCTGTTGTAGCTCAGAGAAAATCTGAGCATTGCCATTTAGATTCTTGGCATAGCTATAGAAAGCGTTGTGGTTGTCTTTGGAATCTTTGGCAATTTTATTTTCGTAACTAGCTTTGGAGGATTTTATGAGGGATCTCAGCTTCTTACTAAGGCTTGTAAGGTACTTTTTTTGCATCCTGAGATTTTCCTCTTTTCTGCAACAGTTTTTTCCTTTTGTTGTAAAGTTAGTTTATGGCAAGGGACCACCAGACAGGCTTCCTTTTTTTGGAGGAGTGCGTCTTGGTTCCATTGGGGATGGCACGATTCATGCATTCATGCAGGATGTGCTTGTACAGTGCCTTAGTGTAGGATTCAGCAGTCGAACTTTCAGTTCCCGTCTGCATGGGTGTCATGAGATTTGTCACTTCTGACTTGAGTAGCATGAAGGTGGCTTTGGAGAAGTTTTTTTTTTTTTTTTTTTACAGAGGTTTCCTTACTGGGGGTGGGACTACCCTCAGTCGGCCTGAATTCCAAAGTCTAGGTCTGGCGTCGGTTGCTGTCGCCTCTTCCCTGAAGTCAGTGCGCCAGGGGTATAAAAGATGCAGCAGATGCCATTTTCTTCAGTTTTTCTTGCCCCAGATGTCAGGTGCCCCCAAATTGGTAGGCTGAAAATTATGCCAATAAGTATGCATGCACAAAAATAAACATTTCATTCATCTACAAGCAAATACACCACATAGGTTGTATAGGATAGAGAAGTACAGATAAGTCCCAGAAAAGAAACGGGGGATGGTGGGTGGGTAACCTGGACTGCAACAGTGAATACACTCTAACATCTACATTTATGGTAGGTACACAACTGTACTATGTTCATCATGTTTCACTGTTGCAGTCATTACTCTTGGGTTGAATCCAAAAGCTGAGGATGGGTGGCTGTGCTAAATGGGATTAGGAGAGGCTATGAGGGCCTGCAGAACTGCAGTGGCAAAGCCTGCTCTGGATTTAGAGTAGAGGTAAGTGGTAGTGCTTTGTAAAAGTGTGCACTGAACTCCAAGTTGCAGCCTCTAAGATGCCTTTGGTTGGTACCCTTCTGAGGAAGGCTGCTGAAGTGGCTGCTGCTCTGGTAGAATGAGGCCTAATGCCCTTAGGCACTGATTTACCATGTTGAGAATAGCAGAAATGGATGCAATGACCTATCCATTTAGAAATAGTCTGTTCTGAGATGGCCCTTCTTTGTGATCCTGCAGCATATGACACAAAGTTGCTCAGTCTTTCTGAAAGCTTTAGTCCTGTCCAAGTAGAAGCGTAGCTGCCTGTGTATGTCCAAAGAATGCAGAATTTTCTCACCCTTGTTCTGTGGGTTTGGATAAAAGGTAGGCAAGTGAATGGTTTGGTTGAGGGCCACACTGGACACCACCTTAGGCATAAAGGTTGGGTTTGTCTCAGAGAAAACTTGTCTGGATGAAAAATGATAAAAGGTTCTGATGTTTTTGGCCCCTCTGAGGTACTGCCTTATTAAAGGATGAGAAAAGATAGGTGGTTCTGTATTGTAATGGGCTGAAATGGCAGAGGCATGAATCTTAACTGATGAAAAATAAAGGCCTTTGTCCAGCATCTCAGTTAGGTATTGTAAAATCTGAGGGATATTTAGTACATGTGTGTCAATGCCTTGTTCCTGGTTCCAAGCACAGAATCTCTTCCATTTTTCTGCATAAGATTTTCTGGTACTGGGCCTCCTGGCCTCCAAGGTAACATCCATAACAGCTTTTGAAAGAGGAGTGTTCTGAATGGCTACATTATCCGCCATGCTGCCAGATTTAAGGTCCTGAGTTGGCTGTGCAGGATCAGATAGTTTTGGTGGTTCAGCAAGTGAGAAGTTTGAGGCAATATCCATGCTGAACCTCGAGACAAGTTCTTTAGGATTGGGTACCAGTGCTGGCGTGGCCAGTCTGGTGCAATCAGTATCATTTTTTGGCTTTTCTTGTCTGACCTTAAGGAGTAAAAATCCAAAAGAACGAGCCAGCACGTAAGAATCGCTCATAGACAAAAATATGTTTATTTAACAAACATACTGCATATAATGGCAATACACCATTATAAAAGCAAACCGGTTTTGGCTATCATAAAGCCTTTATCAATGCTACATGTTGAAACAGTTAAAGAACTCACCACCACATAAGTACCATATTTATAGTACCCATTTAAAGGGGCATGCACCATAATTTAAAGGACACATACCATTTTGAAATACAGAAAAAATATATATAGAAAAAACAACAACTCTGACAGACAAAATATATAACCATATAATACATATAAATAATAAATAAGGAAAAGAATAATATCCTTCCCAACATATCCCAGTTGTGTCAATAAATCATAATAAGTATGACTTAGTATTATGCAAGGAAAACCTTATGGTACATAAGGAAAATATCCACTAAAATGTATCCTGTGTTTAAATTTATTTATTTCAATAAATCATAATAAATATGACTTAATATTATATAAGGAAAACTTTATGGTGCATATGGAAAATATCCACTGAGATATATCCTGTATTGACGTTCATGAAACAAACATTGGTATAATCATAAATTATAAACTATTCCAAAGTATTTAATCCAGGTCTAAATAAACCACCCAATTTTATTATCCACGTTTTCCATTTGATTAAGTTCCTGATGCCATCCAGCTTTGAAACCCCTGTGTAATGTTATCCTATCTATAATTACAAATTTAAAAACTGCAGATGGATGCTCTATGGTATGTTTAAAGAGGGAATTAGCAACACGTTTATTTTTAATTGCACTTAGATGTTCCCCTATTCTGAATTTCACCGGCCTGGACGTCTGTCCAACATAAAATGCAGAACAGGTGCAGGTTGCCAGGTAAACAACCCAATCCGTGCTGCAATTAGCAAAAATCCTAATCTCAAAAATTCTAGGGGTGTTTTTGCTAGTAAATTCTCTAGTTTTAGTTAAATGTTGGCAGGCCGTACAATGACCACAAGGATAGCAGCCCATTAGTATCTCCCCAGATAAAGTCCTTTGTTGTGGAGGACTTGGAATATATCTTTTGTAGTGCGTGAAATATGAATTCATGACCTTAAGGAGTACCCTGGGAAGGAGAGGCAGTGGAGGAAAGGCATATACTGTTAGATTTTCCCAGCTGAAGGATATGGCGTCCACTCTCCTTGCTTGTTTGTGATAAATCCTTGTGCAAAATCTCTGTAATTGGCAGTTGTGAGGGGAGGCAAATAGATCTATGTCTGGGCATCCCCATTTCCTTGTTATCATGCTGAAGACTTGTGGATCCGGTTTCCACTCGTGGGGATCCATGAGGTTTCTGCTTAGTTCGTCTGCCAGAATATTTGTTTTTCCTGGCAGGAATTGTGCTTGCAGGTGAACTTGGTAAGTCAATGCTGTGTCCCATAAGGTCATTGCTTGTCTGCAGAGGGGGTAGGAATGTGTACCTCCTTGCTTGTTTATGTACCACATGACCGTAGTACTGTCCATCAGTAGCTGTCCTGGATAAAGTAGATCCCTGAAAGTTGTCAGGGCATTCTGAACAGTTAGCATCTCTTTTTGATTGATGTGTAGATGCATCTGTCTTGCAGGCCATGTGCCCTGAATACATTTTCCTGCCATATGGGCCCCCCAGGCATAATCTGATGCATCCGTTGTCAGTGTCTGTCTGGCTGTGGGTAAACTGAAAGGCAGACCCTTGTTGTGGTGACAGGCCTCTGCCCTCCATCAAAACTCATGTTGCAGGCAGGGAATGAGGGTAATTACTGTCTCCAGGCTGTGGCAATGCTGAGTCCAAACACTTTTTAGATACCATTGTAGTTTCCTCATATGCAGTCTGGCATATGGAATTAGTAGAATGCAGGATGCCATGAAACCCAAAGCCTGCAGGATTTTCCTTGCAGGTAATTGGGTGTTTGTTGCCAATTGTTTGAAGTAAGAAGTCAGTTTTTGTTTGTCTGACGTGAGATGAGCCATCTGGGCAGTTCTATTTAAGCTTGCACCCAGGAATATTATCTCTTGAGAGGGCACTAGTTTTGATTTCTTTTCGTTTACTGTGTACCCTAGGCAAATTAGTAATCTTTTTACAAACGCCAGATGCTTTAGAAGAATGTCTTTGTTCTCTGCTTGAATAAGGCAGTCGTCCAAGTAGGGATATATTTGAATTCCTTTTTGTCTGCAAAATGCAATTACTGGTGCCAGGCATTTTGTGAACACCCTGGCCGCAGTAGATAAGCCAAAGGGCAGTGCAGAGAATTGGCAGTGCATTGAGACAGCTATGAATCTAAGGTATCTTCAGCAAGACTGTCTGATTGGGACATGCAGGTATGCCTCTTTTCGGTCCAAAATCACGAGCAAAGCCTCCTTGCCCAGCATGGGCAGCAGCTGCTGTAGAGTCAACATCTTGAATTTTGGAACCTCCAGAAACGTGTTTAGTATAGACAGGTCCAGTATTGGTCTCCAGGTTTTGTCCTTTCTGGGCACTAATAAAAGTCTGGAGTAAAATCCTTGCCCCTGCTCTTGTTGTGGTACTTGTTGAATGGCCCTCATGTACATGAGGGCTGTAATTCGTTTTTGTGCCTCTGCCGATTGATTGTGTGGCAGGTCTGGCATACCTTTTAACCTTGGTAGAGTGTGAAAATGGAACCTGTAGCCTTGGGACATGTTTAAGACCCATTTGTCTTGGATAACCATTTGCCAATTTGATGAAAAAAGTGCTAGTTTTCCCCCTAAGGGGGCTGCCAAAAGAAAAGTGCTTGGATCTGGCAAAGGAAAGTCATTGGGACTGTTTCCTGTAAGGTTGGGATTTGTCTTCACCGCTTTTGGAGGAAGGAGCACCCAAATGTTTAGGTCTGTATGAGCCTTGGGGCCGAGATCTGCCTCTGAGTCGCCTGTATCTGCCTCTTTGTGGTCTGTCTGACACTGGAAAGGACCAATTTTTAGAAGGCCAGTTCCTGCTAAATCTGGGTGGTTGCACTTGTAAGAAATCCTTTTAACTGTCTGCAAGGATTTCGCTTTATCCTCCATTTTCTTCAACACCTCTTCTGCTTTAGCACCAAACAATGTATCATGCTGTAATGGGGCATCTAATAATTTTGCTTTAACATGATCAGACCGGTTCTGTTCCTTTAACCAAGCATGCCTTCTAATAAAAGAACCTTTAACAGCGGCCCTGCAAGAGGCCTCCAGTGAATCATAACCACATTGCAAATTATGCTTTCCCACTTGTTCAGCTGCATGCAATAAATCCTGCATTTCCTTGTTCTCTGAACATTCAGTATTTGTCAACATTTTCTGTTTAAGCAGTGACATCAAGTATTGCTGATATTTAAGCATATGAAATTGACAATTTAAAGCCCTTACAGCCAAGGTAGCAGAAGTGTAAACTTTTTTCCGCCATCTGTCCAGTGCCCTAGAATCCCTATCAGAGGGGACAGGGTTTTTTTTGCAGTGGAAGCTTTGACCCCCTTGGGACCCTGAGATATAGTTTCTGGGTCAGCAGCGGGGTTTTTATATAGAAATTTATGAGAATCCGGGACCCTGTAGTATCTGTCTGGCTTAGCAGGTACAGGGGGTAAAGAGTCAGGGGACAGGCCGGCCTCTGAAAATACATCTACAATGTCTAGAACAGGTGGAATAGCAAGGGGTCTGTGCTGAGGAAGCAGCAGAAAGTCCGAGCCTTTTCTTAGATTCAGAATAATCTTGGCTCTCCCAGTGGAAATGCTCCCTCATGGTATTCAGGATTTCCCCAAAAGAATAATCCTCAGGAGGAGAGGCTGAAGGAATGGATTCTTCAGCATCAGAGTCCTCATAGGGAGGCATGGAATAATCCTGTTCAGAAGAGGAATCAGAGGAAATAGAAACCTGATCAGAAGAATCATATTCTGTCTCTTGCCTAGGCCTCTTATCAGGAGGGGGATGGGAACCCCTGATCAAAGTAATTAGGTCTTCGGCCATTTTAAGCATCTGTTTTTTAGGTATGGAAGTTTGAGTAGGAGAATGCTGTACTTGTTTCTTTGCCTTTAGAGCTGCTTTAGTCTTTGAAGCTGAAGATGGTTTAACAAATAATTGTGTAGGTCTGAAGACACCCTCAGAAGCCGATGCCTGCTCAGCGGCTACGGACCCATCTGAGGGAATGATTTCCGAGTGTCCAATACCTTGAGTATCCAGAGGCCCAGTCGGCTCCACGTTGGAGTCGGAAGCGGCCTGTGGCTCTGAGGTAGCGGGCGCTAGGGGCTGCGAAAGCGCCTCACTGAGAACCGACGAACTGGCGACTGGCCTAACAGAGGCCTCGTCGGTTTTGGACCTTGGATGCCTATCCTTTTCCTTGTCCTTGCATTTTTTGTAAACTCCGGTCGTAGGCTGTTCCGACGGCATTTTATAATTAAATCTTTGGCCAAAGTAATGAAATGCAAAATTGAGCAGAAGCTTAATAGTGCGTTGGTTAAATCTAGCACAAAACCGATAGCTAGCAACGTTGTGATCAGGGCCTAGGCAAGGAATACAGTAAGAGTGAAAATCCTTATGAGGTATTTGCTTCCCACAAGAAATACAATTGTTAACTTTCTGACATTGGTCTGGATCAAGAAAAAAAGTTTCCCCAACGGGGTACTTAGCTTTAATGAAGACTCTGGTTCTGAAATTCGGATTTGAAAATCTCAGGAGTCGGCCGACCGGCACTTGCGAACTGCTTTTGCTTTGGGCACCGTGCGGCAAGAAACACTGAAGAAAATGGCGTCGGCTGCATCTTTCATACCCCTGGCACACTGACGTCAGGGAAGAGGCGACAGCAACCGACGCCGGACCTAGACTTTGGAATTCAGGCAGACTGCGGGTAGCCAGCAGGATAACCCAAGAGTAATGACTGCAACAGTGAAACACTATGAACATTTTCAGACGCATTGTGTTGGGCAACTAGCCTGGTGGTGTGAAGATCCTTGGTGAATATGGACACCCATCCACCTTTTGTGTTTCAGTCCTGGTTTGGTGGCCGAAAAGTTTGCTAAGTGTTGTAGCCTGGTATTACAGGGGTGCTCTCTGGAGCCTTGAACCAGGTCTCAGTTAATGCACAGATATTGATGTTCTCCATTTTTAGGGGTGCCTTGAGAGAATGGATTTTGAGGTTTAGACTTCTAGCATTGAGTAACATTACCTTCACATTTTGCATGCTTTTATTTGTTACAGCGGTGGTTTTGTCCTTTGAACTTTGCCTAAGAAAGGCACTATAGGGGTGGTAAGAGTCTTCGCCAGCAATCTGAATCCCAGGGTGACAGGTGCAGACCATCTCTGGCAAAGCATCGTGGTCTGTCGATCATGTCGTCCCAGGCAGACAGATACTGGATCCCCTTTGAATGACACCAGAAGCTAAGCCAATTGTTGAAGTCAATCATATTGTCCTTATACTGTGGTATTCTGGGCGAAGACAGGATGCCACTCAGGGCTAGGGTGATACCTGCCTGGGCCACATGATCAGAGAGCTCTTCCATGTCTCTTTTCATGTAGTCCAGGGAGGTACATCTCAAGTCATTCACTACAACATGGACAATGACAGTCATATTTGTACTTGTTGTGGAGTGACTTGAGTGCATGCGTTGTGGCATATCCTGGCACCAGATAGGCAGCTGATTAATTTTCTTCTTGTTCAGCCTGAAGAGTCTGACATCAGTGTGCCTGACTATAAAGTCACCTATGACTGAAGTGTTGGGTACGTTGTCTTGCCTTACGGGCTGTTGTTGGGTGGCACACTGGTGTTGTGAGCTATGTAACACTTTGGTTGTGACTGGTGTTTGTTTGCATTTCAGCTTCGGAGGTCCTTGTTGGTTGGGCAGGTTAATGTTACGAGCCTCCTCATATGTGGGTTTAGTGTTGCTATGTGTGGGTGTTGGTGGTATGCGTTTAGAAGGGCTATGTGTTGCCTGAGGTGTAGTGTGGGTGTTAACCTTCTCCTCTTGACTGTCTAGCACAATCTTAGGTGGAGAGAACTTTGCTTCCCGTTTGGCTATGTAAGTGCATCTCTCGCAGGTTGTAGTGTTGGGTTGTAGGAGGAGAGAGTTGTCTGTGTACATGAGGCAATTGCTGCATTGCCCCCGTATGCCCAGATTCACCAGGTAGACAGGAGAAATCACTGGTTGATGTGCTGGTGGAACACCTGAGACATCCAGGTACACAGGATCACATGCCTATTGTAAAATCTCCTCATACCTAAGGCCGAAAAATCGCTGGTCAGTGCCAGCTTGAGAATCTGAAGTTGAAATTAATTTACTATACACATCTTTAATCTGGCCATCATTCCAATTGCCAGCAACATGCCCTGGAGATCTGAATGGCATAAAACATGAAAGTTGGAATGCTGAGTCCTTTAAATCTGTAGTGTTCAATAATGGACTCTTGTTTGAAGTCTGATGTCAGAAACCAAGAAAGCTGACATCACTATCAACCATAGAGTACTGAGTCAGGATTCTGCTGGAGCTACCTAGGAGAGTAAGGTGAGGGACATCACTCAGCTGAGGAACAGTCTGTTCTAGATGATAAAGCCACACAAATTATTTCACCAAGGGAATATCTGATGAACATTAGGATATGCAATGGGCCAAGTAAAGATTCGCTGCCATCCTGGGGGGATGAGATCAGTTTGAGCAAAGATTCTCTGCTGGTTAAGATGCTCTTGTGCCAGACTGACAAGCAGCAGTAAGAAACAGAGAAAACTCTGTACTGTGAGACGAGCTGTTACTAGGCCCACTCATTTGGTGAATACACTGCAGACAAAAAGTACAGTTGTGTACACTTACCATAAATGTAGATGTTAGAGTGTATTCACTGTTGCAGTCATCACATTTGGGTTATCTGCTTACAGTAGCCCTCAGTTGGCCTGATTATCAAAGTCTTGGGTCCTGTGTCGGTTGCTGTCTCATCTATATATATATATCTATATATATATATATATATATATATATATATATATATATATATATATATATATCATCTGTATAAAGCAAGCAGCAGACACCATTACATCAGTTTTTCTTGCCCCAGATGTCAGATGCCCCCCTAATGGGAAGCAAATATATATACACATATATATATATGCAAGGTTATACCTCCAACAAAAAAGCAAATACACCAAAAAGCATTTAAGCATAGCAAAGGAGAACAGATGTATAGCCAAAAGAAGTCAAGGGGCTGGAGGGAGGGTAACCAGGGCTGCAACAGTGAATACACTCGAACATCTACATTTATGGCAAGTGTAAACAACTGTACTATATTCTTTGTGTTTCACTGTTGCAGTCATCACATTTGGATAGATTCCCAAAGCTAAGGATAGGAAGAGGAATTTAGACAGCATTAGGACCAGCTATAAGGCCCTGCAGGACTGCAGTGGCAAAACCAGCTCTGGATTTAGATAAAATTGGCAGATGGTAATGCTTGGTGAAAGTATGCACAGAACTCCAGGTAGCAGTTTCTAGGACGTCCCTGGTAGGGACATCTCTGAGAAAGTCTGTAGAGGTAGATGCAGCCCTGGTTGAGTGAGGTCTTGTTCCCTGTGGGATAGGTTTTCCATGGTGCTTATAGCAGAAATGAATGCAATGGCCTATCCATTTAGAAATGGTTTGCTTTGAAATGGCCTTCCCCTCTGGCCCTGCATCAAATGCCACCAGCAGTTCAGATTTCCTTTGAGGTTTAGTCCTGTACAAATAAAACCTAAGTTGTCTGTGCACATCTTAAGGAGTGCAGTATCAGTTCCCCTTTGTTCTGTGGATTAGAAAAGAAGGTTGGCAAATTAATGGACTGATTAAGAGACACACTGGATGCTACCTTGGGCATGAAGGAGGGATTGGTCCTGAGGGACACCCTGTCCGCATGAAAGATGATGAAAGGCTCCACTGCCATAAGGGCCTGTAATTCAGATACCCTTCTTGAAGTGAATGCTAAAAAGAAGGCTGTTTTCCAAGAAAGGAATTTTAACTCTGCACTTGCAGCTGGCTCAAAAGGAGGTAAAGTGAGTTTTTCCAATACAAGGTTAAGGTTCCCAGGCTGGAGTTGGGGCTCTCCTGGATGGTCTTACGTTTTTGGCCTCTCTGAGGAACTGCTTGAGCAGTGGATGAGAGAAGAGGGGTGGTTCTGTGTTGTAATGAGATAAAATGGCTGAGGCATGAATTTTGATGGAGGAAAAAGAAAGGCCCTTGTGAAGCATCTCAGTTAAGTATTGAAGAGTGCCCATCCCTTTAGTTTGGTTCCAGGAACAGAATCTTTTCCATTTTTCAACATAAGATTTTCTAGTACTAGGCCTCCTTGCCTCCAAAATGACATCAGACACTTGTTTACTGAGGGATGGTAATGGAGAGATCAGGTAATTAGCCAGGTTGCCAGGTTCAGGGTTTGAAGCTGAGGATGCAGAATCTGGCTCTCCTGCTGGGACAGCAGGGTAGGGGTCTCAGGCAGGTGCCAGCAGTGATACACTGCGCAAGAGGGGGTACACCAGTGTTGGCGTGGCCATTCTGGTGCAATCAGCATCATCCTTGATTTGTCCTGTTTGACCTTTAGTAGTACCTCGGAGAGGACAGGCAGAGGAGGAAAGGCATAAACTGATAGATTTTTCCAGTTGAAGGACAGGGCATCCACTTTCCAAGGTTGTTTGTGGGGAGTCCTTGTGCAGAATTTGTCCAATTGGTAGTTCTGGGGGGAGGCAAACAGGTCTATATCTGGGCTCCCCATTTGTTTATCAACATGTTGAAAGTCCATGGTTCCAGTTTCCACTCGGGTGGGTCCATGAGACTTCTGCTTAGTTTGTCTGCCAGTGTATTTAGCATTCCTGGCAGGAATTGAGCCTGTAGATACATTTGATAGCTCACAGCTGTCTTCCACAGAGCCATGGCTAGTCTGCAGAGGGGGTATGAATGGGTACCCCCCGCTTATGTACCATATAACAGTGGTGTTGTCCGTCTTTACCATTAATTGTCCTGGAAGAATGAGGTCCTTGAAGGCTATCAGAACATTCTGTACAGATAATATTTATTTTTGATCGATATGCAGGTGTATTTGACTTAGGTTCCATTTGCCCTGAATGCACTTCCCTGCCAGGTGAGCCCCCCCATGCATAGTCTGATGCGTCTGTTAGGGTTTGGGCAGCAGGGGGTAGAGTGAATGGTAGTCCCCTGTTTTGGTGGCAGGCCTCTACCCACAAAAGGAACTCTAGGCATAGACAAGGAATGACAGGAATCATTGCTTGTAGTACCAGAGAATGTTGACACCATAAGCTTTTTAGATACCATTGTAGTTTCCTCATATGCAGTCTTGCATATGGAATTAGAAGAATGCAGGAGGTCATGAGCCCCAAGGCTTGTAGTATTTGCCTTGCAGATAGCAGGGTTTTTGTGACCACTTGTTTGAAGTAGGTTGTCAAGTGAATTTGTTTCTCTGGCGTGAGGAAAGCCATCTGGGAAGTTGTATTCAAGCTTGCTCCCAGGAATATAATTTGTTGGCAGGGTACCAGGTGTGATTTCTTTTCGTTTATGGTGTACCCCAGACAAGTTAGCACCCTCTGTACAAAAGGCCAGATGATTCAATAGTATGTCCTGCTTTACTGCCTGAATTAGACAATCGTCCAGGTATTGGTATATTTGAATATTTCTTTGCCTGCAAAATGCAACAACTGGAGCTAGGCACTTAGTGAATACCCTGGGCGCAGTAGATAAGACAGAGGGCAGTGCAGAGAACTGATAGTGCGTGTAGCCTGCTTTGAAGCGTAGGTATCTTCTGCAAGATTCCCTGATTGGGATGTGCAGGTTTGCTTCCTTTAACTTTAGTGTTGCCAAGCAGACATCTTTGCTTAGCATAGGAAACAAAAGGTGAGTCAGCATCTTGAATTTTGGAATCACCAAAAAGGTGTTTAGAGTAGGCAGGTACAGGATGATGCCATGAATTGTCTTTTCTGGGTGCCAGGAAAAATATAGAGTAGAAACCTTATCCCTTTTTATCTTCTGGTATCAATTGAATAGCCCCCTATGCTTAAGAGAGAGAGTACTTGCTTTTCGGCCTCTGCCCACTACTTTGGAGGCAGATCCGGCCAACCGCTTGGAGTTGGTGACGTGTGGAAGTGAAATCTGTATCCTTGGAACACTATTTAAAACCCATTTGTCTTGGGTAATGAGTCCCCAGTTCTTGGCATGAAATGCAATCTTTCCCCCCAAAGGGGCAGTCAGTTGAGAAGTGCTTGGAAGTTTTAAAAAGTCATCACTGAGACAGTTTACCATAGGGGGGTGTTTTATTCCTCCCAAATTTGGAAGTGGAGGCCCCCCCACTGCTTGGTCCTGTGCGCCCCCTGGGACTGAAGCCAGAGTGCTCTGCTGGATCTGGGTTTGGACTGAAGGTCTGGAAGAGGCAGGAAAGGACCAATTCTTAGAAGGCCAATGCCAACTAAATCTTGGAGGTTCTACTTGTAAAAAAATCTAAAAGTTTGCATAGATTTAGCTTTTTCCTCCATCTTTTTAAGAACTACTTCTGCCTTGTTGCCAAACAGGTGGCCCTGATTTTAGGGAGCATCCAGTAATTTTGCTTTAACATTATCTGGCAAGGATTGCTCCTTAAGCCAAGCATGCCTTCTAAGTACTGACCCAGTTATCGCGGCCCTGCAAGGCGCCTCTAATGAATCAAAACCACACAGCAATGTATGTTTACCAACTTCTTCAGCAGAATGCATAAAATCTTGTAAATCCTTATTTTCAGTACAATCAGGAATAATCATTTTCTGTTTAAACAATCCAATAATATTCAGCTGATATTTTAAAATATGAAACTGGCAATTCAAGGCTCAAATGGCCAAAATTGCAGAAGTGTGCACCTTCTTACCCAATCTATCCAGCGCCCTGGAGTCTATCAGAGGGTGTAGGATTTTTGGTAGTAGTAGCTTTAACGCCCTTGGGTCCTTGTAAAATGGTTTCAGGATCCACAGTAGGATTTTTGAAAAGGAACTTGAGAGAGTCAGGAACCCTGTAATATCTATCAGGTTTTCTGGAAGCAGGAGGGAGAGTCAGGGGCCATGCCAGATTCCAAAAAGGCATCAACAATGTCCAGTACAGAAGGTATAGCTAAAGGCCTGTGGTGGGGCAGGACTAAGAAATCCCTAAGCCTCTTTTTAGAATCAGAGAAATCCTGACTTTCCCAACGAAAAAGCTCCCCTGAGAGTGTGCAAGGTTTCATCGAAAGAGAAATCCTCGGGGGAGCAGAGGGAATACAGTTCTCAGCATCAGAATCCTCATAGGTAGATAAGGGTAAATCCTGGTCATCAGAGGAAACAGAAATTTCAGAATCCTGTTCAAAAGTATCATAAGCAAACTCAGTCCTAGGTCTCTTAGAGGGGGAAGTTGGCTTCCCCTGATTGAAGTAATAAGGTCTTCAGTCATTCTTATCATTTGTTCTTTAGGCACAGAGGCCCGACCATGCGGTCTGGGCGTCAAGTTTAGACCTTGAAGAAGACGACACCGGTTTAATATGCAAGTCAGTAGGCCTGAATACACCCTCAGAAGCCAGTGCCTGCAGAGCAGCTCTGGACCCATCCAAGGTAGAGACATCCACAGGTTCCACAGTTGAAGCATCTCACAGCATACCTGAGTCCGAATGGGTCTCCGTAGAAGCCTGCGAAACTGAAGTAGCGGGTATCAGGGACTGCGAAAGCACCTCACTGAGTACCGGCGAACTGGGCGGTCTACCCCTGTCTATCTTTGCGTTTTTTCAGAATGTCGGTATTCGGATGGCTTACCGAACACATATCAGGATAATTGAACTGAGCAACAAAAAATTGAGAAGCGCAAAAATAGCGACGACTGATAGTTCATGGTTTAAATAAGGCACAAAACCGACAGTGAGGTACATCGTGGTCAGGGCCTAGGCAAGGAATACAGTACGAATGAAAATCTTCATGAGGTATTTGCTTTCCACAAGAAATGCAATTATTTACTTTTACTAACATCGGTTTAGAGCAAGAAAAAGTTTCCCCAACGGGGTACTTAGCTTTTAGTTGAAGACTTCGGTTCTGAAACTGGAAAACGAAAATTTCAGGAGTCAGCCAACCGGCACTTGGGAACCGCTTCTGCTTTGGGCACCACACGGCAAGAAAGACTGATTTAATGACGTCGGCTGCATGTTTTATACCCCTGACGACCTGACGTCACGGAACAAGAGACAGCAACCGACGTAGGACCCTAGACTTTGTTAATCAGGCCGACTGAGGGCTACTGCAAGCAGATAATCCAAATGTAATGACTGTAATGACTGAAACAGTGAAACATGAGCATCTGCACCCTTGTATACTGCTATCAGACTGATATTAGAATACTACACCATCTTCTGCAACCCACTCACATACCAACTTGTGTAACTGGAGAAGGCAGAAAAATTCTCCTTAAAGAACTGCCTTATAGTCTAGGTCTGTAGAAAGACTGTCCTCTGTAGCTTGCTGCCTTCCTAGAATAGACCAGTACCCGACTACAGATCATTTCAGGATCCCATAAGTGTTTAAAATCCTTTCCTTAAAATATCCCTCTGGTGATCTGAAGGCAAGAGGACACCTGGCCTCAGTAAAAATCAATATCAACCACACTGTGAAAAATGACAACTTTGCATCTCAAAGACTCCACTGCCTATACGTACTTCTCCAATCAAACTCAGCCTTTCAATACATACCTTCAAAAATTAAATGGATGACTACATGGGTGCCCATAAGTTCAGAATTGGGATACAGATCATTAAATTCCCTGGTGGTCAAAGCCATTTTGAGCTTATTCACCAAACGTACACATGTTTAAGATAAGTAACAAAGTCAGAGGCGCAGCTTAATAAAAAGAGGGAAAAATAATACACCAGATGGTCAAGATAGTCCTAATCTGCCACCGAGACTTACATTTCTTTTCAGACTCCCAGAATACAAACAACTTAGTAACTGCTCCTTTAAATGTTAAAAACACACTGCCTTGCAGCACCTGCACTGAACAACTGTCGAGAAATTCTAAGTCTACACTCATAAATGTGGCAGTCTGCCTCCTCCACTATTCCCAACATACAACTGCTTTATGCACGGCTAGCCAAGCAATAAGCACCCCGCATTTCAGAGATCCAGCGGAGCACCTAGACAAGATCACACACACAAGCATGTCATCAATCCATCTACACAGTCAAAGCACGCATTACTAATTTTTACCTGTAATAAGATGTAGGTCTAGGAGGTGCATCTGGAGTATCATTATCAAGTTCTCGGTACACCGCTTCAGGGAGCTTAGTTGCTGCACCAGCATTGGAGGAAGGATTGTGATGGTGGTGTCCACTTTCCTTCCGTTTTTCCTTATTTTTGTGTTTCCCTGATTTCGGTGCAACAGCTGGTGTTTCTGTATTTTCCTTGTTGCTGCTGTTCTCTGGAACTTCCTCTGGTACAGTATCCTCTTCAGACATGACATCTAGTTCATCAAATATGTTAATCCTGTGGATCCGCCCATGGATTTCCAACCCCCCTTTTAC